>NW_020664372.1:13788610-13830108 GCF_002925995.2 Terrapene triunguis
CTAGGTGAACTTCTTAACCCTTTACAGGTTAAAGAGGCATTAACCCGTAACTATCTGTTTATGACAGCCGTGAAATTGTCTTTCTCTATACACTTTTCCTTAGAGCAAATAATCAATATTAATAATAATAATAATAAACCCTACACTTCACCACATAGGCAGGAATAGTAGATAAGGGGTTTGGAAACCAGGCAGAGGAACTCCCCACATCCTAGCTACAGAGCAACCTATTCTTAGCCAATCCCTGAGGCCTTGCCTGATGCAGAAATGTTTATGGTGAAGCTGCATTGCTACAATGTGTGGGAACATGATGATAGAGGTACCAATCAGATTGTGTTCCTGTTTAAAGAAAGTAAAACCAGGCAAGTGGATGCAGACGGGAGAGCCTTCTACATTGTTCAGTGTACTAGAATAGAAAGGGAAAGAGCCAAGACAGTGCAACATTCAGCCTTAGTCCTTCCTGTTGTGTATTTGGTTGTCATGGTTTTTGTTCCTATGGCAACTGAGTTAGATTATTAGGGGATAGCCAGCCAGTTCCAACTGGCTGGCCTGGTCAGTGAGTGTCTGTAAATAAATGGTTGCTTTGTAAGCTTGCTGCTCTCTGGTCTCAAGTGATTTCTTCCTAAACCTGCTGCTCCCAAGGATATGACAAAGTGGCGACGAGGATGGGATTCCTGTGCTGCCCCAGCAACAGAAGGAAGTAGAAGTCAAGGTAAAGAAAAAGAAAAAAAAAACCTACCAAACTCTTTTAGCTGTTGCTTGTTTTCACTGAATGTGAAACTGAAACTAAAACCATGGCTACACTTATAGGGACACTGGAACCTTTTGATGAGAATATAAGGCAGTGGCATGTGTATACTGAGCGTTTTGAGCTTTTTGTTATTGCAAACGACATTACAGAAGCGAAGAAGGTGCCAGTATTCTTAAGTGTTGTAGGGGCTAAAACCTACTCCCTGCTACGCAGCTTACTACACCCTGTTAAGCCTGAGACCAGATTTTACAGTGACATTGTGGAAATCCTGGGGTTCCATTTTTCCCCAAAACCACTGGTAATTGCTGAAAGATATAGGTTCCACAAAAGAGACCAGAAAGATGACGAAACAGTTATACAATTTGTAGCAACTTTGAGAAAGCTTGCAGAACACTGTGAATTTAAGGAGATGTTAAATGATGCCCTGCGTGACAGGTTAGTGTGTGGCCTGTACAGTGAAGCTATATGGAAGCGCCTATTGATAGAGGGCTCAGCTTACCTTACAGAAGGCTGTTGATATTGCTGTCTCCATGGAACTGGTTACAAAGGAGGCGCAATACATCGGTGCATCCCCTAGGGTGCATAAGGTGTCACAAGAACCTACCCACAAAACTGTGAGGAGTCAGGAATGTTACCGCTGTGGTAAGCCGGGTCACCAGGCATCAGAATGTTGGTGTAAGTACCTGGTGTGTCGACACTGTGACAAAAAGGGACACATTGAGTGTGCCTGTAAACAAAAGAAAAAGAGGTCTGTGGTCTGGCCGACCAAAAGGGGAACCCTGCATACCCTAGAGCAGACCCAGGATGACCAAGGTGACACCTCATCGCAAGAAGAAGTGCCACTGCACGTTTTGTCTTTGGCAGTGGGCTCACCTGAATACTGGGTAACCCCATTGTTGGATGGCAAGCCTATACGCATGGAACTGGACACCGGTGCAGCCGTCTCACTGGTCTCCGAGACTGTGTATAAAGAAAAGCTACAGCATCTTCCCCTTAAGGCAACAAAAACTGTTCTGAAGACGTATACGGGAGAAGCTGTGCCCATGTTGGGCACTATTGATGTTAAGATGGAGCTCAATGGACAGGCTGCTAAATTGCCACTGTTTGTGGTGAGAGGTAATTACCCAGCCTTAATGGGTAGGTCTTGGCTTGGGAAGATTCAGCTGAACTGGGCAGAAATGCACCGAATGACTAAAGAAGAAACCGGTCTGACCACTATACTAAGGAAACATGCTGCTGTTTTTGGAGAGGATCTGGGAAGTATGAAGGGAATCACGGTGATATTGAACATTAAACATGATAGTCCACCAAAATATCTGAAAGCCAGAACTGTGCCATATGCCATCAGGCCAAAAGTTGAAGCGGACCTGGAGCGCCTGGTCACCAATGGAGTCCTAATACCAGTTACCCATAGCCCATGGGCCACTCCTATCGTTCCAATAGTGAAGAAAGACGGCTCCCTCCAGATTTGCGGTGATTTTAAAGTCACTGTCAACCCGGTGTTGTGTGCAGAGCAATACCAGCTTCCCCGCATCGATGACCTCTTCGCGGGCCTGGCTGGGGGACAAAAGTTCAGTAAGATTGATCTGAGTCAAGCGTATTTACAGATGCACATTGATGAAAAGTCTCAAGAGCTGTTGATGATTGTGACTCATAAGGGGCTTTACTGATACTGTCACCTACCCTTCGGAATAACCTCTGCTCCCGCCTTGTTCCAGAGGGCTATGGACCAGATCTTGTGTGGCTTGTCAGGAGTTCAGTGCTATCTGGACGACATCCTGGTCACTGGAAGGAATGAAGAGGATCACTTAAAGAATTTAGAGGCTACCCTACAAAGACTGGAAGAGTATGGCCTACGATTCCGCAAAGACAAGTGTGAATTCTTCCAGCCCTCTCTTGAATATTTGGGACACATCATTGATGCTGCAGGTCTTCATAAGGCCCCTGCAAAAGTTAAGGCTATTGTGGAGGCTCCCCCACCTCGAAATGTTAGTCAGCTGCGCTCGTTTCTAGGACTCTTGAACTATTATGGAAAGTTCATCTCACAGTTAGCCACACTGCTAAAACCACTTCATGAACTCCTTGGGCAGAACAAGACCTGGAAGTGGACTGAAGCCTGTAATGCTGCATTTAACAAAGCTAAGGATGCATTGCTAAATTCTGAAGTTCTAACGCACTTTGATCCATCCTTACCCCTACAATTGGCCTGTGATGCATCCCCTTATGGAGTGGGAGCAGTCGTGTCACACATTATGGCTTCGGGAGAAGAGAGACCTATTGCTTTTGCTTCACGCACTCTAAGCAAAGCAGAAACTAACTATGCCCAAATCTAATGTGAGGCATTGGGAATCATTTTTGGAATTAGGAAGTTTCATCAGTACCTGTTTGGGCGTGTGGGGGAATAGGCCTGGCTGGCCTCCCTTGCACCGATCAGAACATCGGCAAAGACTCGTCATATAGGCCCGCCCTGCAGGCCACAAGCCTGAACTAGGCTAAGTGACACAGCCTCCTGCCAAACTTGGTCAAGGGTCATGACCAGAGGAGGGAGGGGGGGCCAAGGAGGGAAAGAATAAAAAGCCACAGCAGCAGCACTAATGAAATATGTTCATGGCTGATAAAATATAATAACCGCTTGTGTGAAGCAATAGGTAACTTTAGCTAAATGCAAACTGACTAAATGCAGCTTCTCCTTTGGGTGATCTGTGACCGCAGCGCCTCCCTCCCCCCCCCCCGCCGCCCCGTGATTCCAGCTAACTGCCAAACTAGCCAATCATATATCTTCTTTGGGCATCCTGTGATAAACCCCTACGCCCTTAACCGTAAAACCCCGGAAAAACAATATGTACCCTGACGAGAAAAACACTCTAACTGGTGCCAAGTACCACCCATGGCGGAAACCACCAAGAAACCCCTCACCCAATAGGTACCCAATTCTCGTAAATAATGACGAAGCTACCGGGAAAAAGGGACAGACCCCTACTCTTATTTTCGCATAAATGACGTATTATTTGTACTATGCTTGCGGTTTGATGGAATAAAGGCAGCCTGCGTACTGTGCTAGGTGTGGTAGTTTTCGGACTGCTACCCCAACGCGTTGGTATGTTTTGCAATAAACTGGCCTCAGGCTTGAGTCTGTGAACTAAAATCAATGCGTGGGTGACTTTTTCCACGACAGGTGGAAGTTTACTCTTCTCACAGACCATCGACCTCTGACGTCAATTTTTGGACCCTACACGGGCATTCCCCCATTAGCTGCTAGTCATATGCAATGTTGGGCATTGTTATTTTAAGCGCACACCTATGAAATTAAATATTGGAAATCCACTCTGCATGGCAATGCAGATGGTCTCTCAAGGTTGCCTTTGCCAGTCAAACATCAAGATAGTGCCCAAAAGGAAATCTTCTACTTTGAACAGGTAGAGAATACACCCATCACTGCTACTCAGATAAAGAAGGCAACTCACATTGACCCAGTATTGTCCCAAGTTATGGACCTGGTGATGCATGGAAAATCTCGGCACACCTCTCCGGTCTCACCTGACCTTGTTACCTACATATCCAGGAGGATGGAGTTATCGATCCAATCTGGTTGTTTGTTGTGGGGGAGACGTGTCATTATTCCACCACCACTGAGATCACAGATGTTAGAGCAGCTACATTCCGGTCACTGTGGAATAGTGCGCATGAAGGAAATTGCACAAAGCTATTTTTGGTGGCCTGGATTGGACAGTGCTATTGAAGAGAAGGCAAAAGCTTGTATGTCATGTCAGGGTGTGAGGAATGAACCCCAGTGGGCACCCCTACACCCATGGGACTGGCCTGAAAACCCGTGGCAATGTATTCACATTGACTTCGCTGGGCCCCTTGAAGGAAGCATGTTCTTGGTGGTGGTAGATACCCATTCTAAATGGCCAGAAGTCTCTATAATGCAGTCCACTACTGCAGAGAGTACTATCCAAAAACTACGGGGACTCTTTAGTCGTTTCGGTCTGCCAGAACAACTTGTGAGTGACAACGGACCGCAGTTCGTCTCTCAGGAGTTTCAAAATTTTATGAAGGCAAATGGAATACACCATATCACTTCAGTACTATATCATCCATCCACCAATGGATTAGCTGAAAGATTTGTGCAGACAATGAAACAAGCTTTGAAATCAGCACGGGGACAACACTCCATTCCAAAGCGTCTGGATACCTTCTTACTTTCCTATAGAAACACACCTCATGCTACGACCAAGGCATTCCCGGCCTTTCTAATGATGGGACGACAGCTGCGCACTTGCTTTGATCTGCTGAAACCTTCTGAACCCCGACAAATTGTGCAACGTCAGCAGCAATATCAAGTCATCAGATGGGCACCCAGAGCAAAAGACCGAACCTTTAGCCTGGGACAGCCGGTTTTGGCTCGGAATTATACTTCTGGAGCTAAATGGGTCTCTGCCACAATCATCACTCAAACAGGACCTGTTTCCTACACAGTCCGGACTGCAGAGAATCTCACCTGGCGGCGACATGTAGATCAGCTGTTGCCTGGTCATGCCAGCCCTCAGGACACATCTTCAGTTGAGTTGTCTGACTTCACCTCTTCTGGCAAGACCCCGAATCAAGAATCACCTGTTCCTGACTGTTCTCCTCCATTACTGCCGGCGGCTGAGATATCCCTTTGCCCGGTACGAGCTGATACCACCTCCTCACCCATTCGTGCTGCGAACCCTGAGTCCATTGTCAGGCCTGCGCCCATGGTACTTTCAGGTGCAACAACACCAGAAGTTCACTGTAATCCACCTACAGACAGAAGATCTCCTTAATGGCTGGATCTTTAGCTAGGGCAAGCCCACAGTTATGGGGCAAAATAATCCCCCGGGTTTAGCAGGGAATGGAGGCAGTCTACCCTCCTTCTCTAGTATAGTGTTTGTTTTATTTAGGGGATGTTCTTATTTAAGGGGGGAGGAATATGTTTTGTATTTGGTTGTTGTGGTTTTTGTTCCTATAGCAACTGAGTTAGATTAGTGGATAGCCAGCCAGTTCCAACTGGCTGGCCAGGTCAGTGAGTGTCTGTAAATAAGTGGTTGCTCTGTAAGCTTGCTGCTCTCTGGTCTCAAGTGATTTCTTCCTAAACCTGCTGCACCCTAGGATATGACACTTCCCACCACCTATGCTAGTCTCCTCTAATAAAATGAAGTGCTGTATGAGAGAGAACAGAATGAAAATAGAGTTCTCTCAGTTCCTAGCCTAATCACACTATTGTACCTCCATTGGGAAACTACTTATCATAACATACAACACCGTAACATTGCTTGTAAGGGCACATTTTTTTCCAGATCCTTAATTGCTACTGTGGCTGGTTTGTCCTTCCTAATGGGTGGAGGAGAGGGGTCCGTATAGTAACCCATCACTCAATTGTCATTGGGGAAAAGAAATCTCAGCTCAATGCCCCTGACTACCCAAATGGCTTATCCAAATTTTAGAGCTGTCAAGCAAGTCTATGTGATATGGCTCCATCAGAAAGCCAGTTAAGAACCTACTCACTATGAGAAGATCAGGATAGGCATTAGCATTCTGTAGGGCTGAAGGATGGTCTAGTAGTTAGCCAGGCTGTGGGAGACCTGAGTACAAGGCACAGCTTTACCACACACTTCCTGTGTGACTTTGGGTAAGTCATTTAGTCTCTCTGTGCGTCTCAGTTCTCTCTCTCTGTAATGGGGATAATAGCACTTCCCTGCTTCATATGTGTGCTGTGAGACTATAAACATTAAGGACTGCCAGTTGTTCAGACTGTAACTCCATCTCAAGTGTGGGTGCCTGTATCATGGATTTTAGATTTATGATCTTTGGGAAGGAACATTCTGTGTGGGTTTTGTGTGTCTTGTACAGTACCAGGTATATTGTATACTTAAATATTCAACATCTGAACAATCTAATCATCTGACCATACTTAAGGGGGGAAAGCACCCTCTTTGGAACAGAAAGTAGCCTCTGTGTTTCAGGACAACAGAGATGAATGGAGATTCTATGAACAACATCATGCAGCCATAGAGGTAATTTGGGGTCTGAAAGGATCCTAATCTATTAATATGGGCTGGCTGAAAACTATAAGTTATTTTCCTCTACATTTTTGAAAGAAATGAAAATTCTGATTAATTTAAACATTTTCAAGAATGTTTGGCTGAAAAGATTTGAAACTAAAAATATCAGGAATTCTGAGAACTTTCTTTGGTGGTAGTGGGGGAAACCAGGATAAGAAAATGGCCAAACCTCCCAAATTTTACATTTCTATTTGATTTCAAACTAAATATTTTTTTGTTTGTTTCAAGTACTATCACTGAAAAAAACCCAAACATTTTCAAACAATATGAAAGTTTTTTGTCTTCTCCATTCCACTCCTTCTGTGTTACTCCAGCAGCAAAAAGGGGATGGACATTCATTGGATCTCGCCTACTGAGGACTTCTGTGCATGAAGGAACTCTGAGCTGAAATGGGAGGGTTGCAGGTAGCCAAACCAGCCTGTCTCTAACCACGTGGGGAATGTTGCCAATTAACATAGTTAATTTATATTAAAATTCCTTTGGGGCCAGGAATAGTGTAGAAAAGGCCAGCCATTCAGGTGTCTTTAGGCAGCCTCCTGATGGTTTCCCTCCTGTCTGCTGCACTGATGATAGAGCTGGTCATAATTTTTTTCCATCCTGGGGAAAATTTCAAATTCTCAGTAAAAAATTGAAAACTGACATATTTTTGGCCTAAAAACCAAAATATTTCATTTCTGAAAAGCAGCCACAGAGACACACAGAAGTTGTAGTTCAGGTACCTTACACTTCCATTCTCTTCTGGCTCCCTGGCTGGACTACATATTCCATGATGCAGGTGCAGAGTTTCCTGGTTGTAAAATAGCCACAGTGCACCATGGAAGATGATATCTGTCTGGGGAGTCCAGCCCATAGAGGAGAACGGGAATATGAGGCATCCAAACTATAATTCCTATGATGCATACTGGCAGTATTTCAGAATCAAATTGTTATAGGTTTCAGACTTTTTTTTTTTTAGCCATTCATTTTTTTAAATTAAAAAACAAAATTTTCTGTGGAAAGCACTTACCATGAAACATGTAGTTTCCATTTTCCATTAAATAAAAAGTGTTGATAGAAAATTTTCAAACAGCCATACTGAGTGGATCTGTTGGATTCCAGCAGAGAATCTGAACCTGTATTTAATATTATAAAGTGTCACATCAAATTACCATTGCCCATTATATGGCAGCCTATACTTAATTCTTCAGTTAATTGTAATGTCTTCTGTTCTTTTTACTTGATTGTCTCTCAAATTTATACATGTATCATTGCACATAAACATGTGAACAAACAAGTACTGCTATTCTACCTCATAATGATTTTAAATGTTGTTTTCTCAATGAACCCATAGCAAGCATACATATTTTGGCTGGCATCACACCGGCAAAGATGTTAGCAAAATCTTGTCACAAATAGAGATCTATTCACTGCTGTGGCAATTGACAGGACTGTTTCTGTGTTATAAACATCTCAAAGTGCACTACAGTTATGCATTTTATATCTTGATGTTACTAGTATCTTTAGAAAAAAATAAATCTTAAATAACAGAACATGGAAAAATTTAAGGAAGTGACAAACAGTGAGTACAGATAAGGGTGTGTTTGGGTACTCACCATACATTAAGTTGCAGAGATTTTAATAAGGTGTGTGTATGTGCGTATATATATATATATATATATATACACACAGTATATATCTTTTCAAGCTAAGGAAATGGGGAAGGAAATAATAATATACACATACACAGAAGCTGTTCTATGTCCTATTGCAAACAAAATATCTGAACTTATTATTGACTAGGAAATTTGCTGGCATTTAGCTCTGAAGTTCCAAAAGCTTGATTCAAGTTTCACAACAATATAGCACAGGATATACAGGTTAAAGGATCAATTTAAACATTTCTCATTCTGAAATGGTGAAAACTTCCAAGTATGGGGGAGGGCTAGATCAGTGGTTTAAGCATTGGCCTACTAAACCCAGGGTTGTGAGTTCAATCCTTGAGGGGGTCACTTAGAAATATGGGGCAAAATCAGTACATGGTCCTGCCTAGTGAAGGCAGCGGGCTGGACTCAATGACCTTCCAGTTCTAGGAGATGGGTATATCTCCATATATTATTTATTATAATGCTAGGATGCACACCATGCATCAGTCATCCAGAATGTGACCCTATATGTTGTGTGGGGGGGAGACAACGGTCTAGTGGTTAGGAATGAGGAGATGGTGGGTTATTCCTTACTCTGTCAATCACCCATTGAGGGCCTTGTGTGTAGTCACGGAGACCCAGATTCTGTCACACTTACTTACTCATGTTCAATAGTCATTTACACTGCAAATAATCCCTCTGGCCTAGGTTGAAACTTTAGATTCAGCCATGAGTAGGTAACTGCTCTACCCCAAGCAGGAATTGTGACAATTCAACCTCAACTCCCTTTTTGTTCCAGGGGGAGAAGTAAGTTACAACTCTTGCACGTCTGTATCTTACTTCCTCGCTCGCATTTGCTCTGTCACTCTGGCCAGTGAGTGGAAGGAAAGCAAATTCCCTTACCTATCCCCTTGCTCTCAAAGGGGGATCTATATACCAGGAGTTATGCTCCATACTAGACCTGGACGCAAGGTCTGGGTATGCTGAGAGTGGTATACAGGTATCTTATTACCTGCCTTGGCCTCAGTCAACAAGGACACAATCTAGGCCAGTGGAACTACTTGCTGAGTAGGAGATTACTGATTGTGACTAAGGATAGTAGAATTACTACTCCCCCCCCTCCCCACACACACACTAGATACATTGTTCCTTGCCCTTTGCTTACAGCAATATTTGTTGGGATATTCTTATTGAAACTACTTGTGAGACATAATGTGGCCACACAGGAGACAAGGGAGAAGTGAGGATTTCACCTTAGAAGGCTGTATTAGGGCTACCTGGATATTACCTTTGTGTGCTGGTGGGTAATTCCTCACAGAGCAAATGAGTGAGGAATATGCAGGATTAGAATGGCTCCAGATTTGTCCCTTCCATTCCCCACGTGCCAGTGAGCAGAGCTAACTGCTCAAGTCAGGAAAGGGTATACCACACCCTTTTAAGGGCTGTAAGAAAACATTCTCCTGCAGCACAACTAGGGAGCCCCAGGAGGAATTATGTCTGAGGGTGTGTTTTTGAGGCATAATTCTTCCTGGAGGTCCCCCTAAGGACAGGACACTGATGCAGTGCCAGTTTCACAGGCCTGCAGTGAACTCCACTTACCCTGTGTGAGTAAGGGAAGTAAGTTTTGGCCCCAGGACATGGGTATGACAATAACCCATTTGACAAGCAGAGTCTTGCACGAATTGCTCACAATACCACCTAAGATCAAGAAAAAGGAACAGCCCATTTTAATTTTAATTTGATAGGACACTTGAATTTCTTAAAAAAAACTACATGACTTGCCAAGCTGTTACTACTAGCCAGACTGCATACAGCCTGTAGCTTGTTGGACTGCATGTTTGACAGGCCTAATCCCCAAATTTGCAAAATGAATTACATCTTCACTATTACCTGTGTCAATCAAACTTGTAATCCCATCAAGAAAACATATCAAGTTAGTCTGAGAGGAACTATTTTCCATAAACCCATGTTGGTTTGCATTAATTCCATTAAGCTCCTTTGATTCTTTATTAATTGTGTCCTGTCTCAGCTGCTCCATCATCATGCCCGGGATCAATGTCAGGCTGACAGGCTTATAATTACCCAGGTCATCCCCCTTTTAAAAATGGCTCAGAATTAGCTTTCTTCCAGTCTTCTGAAACTTCCCCAGTGTTCCAAGCCTTATTGAAAATCAGCGTTAATGGTCCAGCGAGCTCCTCAGACAGTTATTTTAAATCTCTTGAATGCAAGTTATCTGGAGCTGCTGCTTTAAAAATATCTAATTAAATAACTTATGTTTAACATCCTCCAGAGATACCAGTGGAATTGGTGGATATTAACATCACTGTATAGTGGGACTATGACCTCTGTTTTCTTTTCTTCCAAAGATGGAATAGAAATATTTATAGAATATTTCTGCCTTTTCTGCATTATTATTGATGATTCTACTGTTTCCATCCAGTAACAGAGCAGTACTATCATCAGAATTATTTCTGTTTCTAATACATTTTAAAAAAAATCCTTTTTATTAACCTTAACTCTGCTGCCCATAGATTTCTCCTCATCTCTCTTTGCTTCCCTTATCAGTTTTCTACAACTCCTAGCTTCTGACTTATATTCATTACTGTATATTACTGGTTTGGAGTCTATTCTGTTTGTACTTTATAAATGTGATCAAGTCATGATCACTTGTGCCTACATTACCATTAATTCTTAGTTCTGTGATCAGCTCCTTTTAACCTTTAGGAAAAGATCTGATAAAGAATCCTTCTGTGTTGGTTGCAACACTTTTTGGGTAAGAAAATTGTCATCTATAATGTTTAGAAATTCCAAGGATGTTTTAATACTGGCAGCATGAGATCCCCCCAGCATATGTCACTCAAATTGAAATCCCTTATGATCATGGAGATTCTTTTCCCTACACAGTATAGAGAGGTGCATAAGGAGGTGGTCATCCTGTTCCCTATTGTGATTTGGTGGTCTGTGCCAGTCACCAACTACAAACACACCTTGTGCTTTATCTGTTAGGATATTGATCCATAAACATTTAAGATAACTCAGAAGTAAATTATCAGTGACTTGGAAACAGATAATGCCATTTTTGACAGAGTGCCACACCCTCTCACATTTTACCCACATGATCCTTCCTAAATAGGTTATAACCATTTATTTTACCAATCTAATTGCTCAAATCATCCCCCCAGATTTCAGTAATACCAACTAGATTGAATTTATGCTCATTAATGAGCAATTACCATACATTTTGTTTGTTACCCAGCTCTTAGCATTAGTATACAGGCAATTCAAGAATTTCTTTTCTTCATATCCTTTGGTTCCTGGATTAATATTGTTCTCATCTCAATTTTGTGCTGGGTCCTCATATCTTCCATGACTTCTTTATCCAGCCTGTCCCTTGTACTGAGGTGGAGGCCATCCAAATTATACAGCTCTCTATCTCCATATAAGGTGGACCAGTGTTCCACAAAACCAGAATCCTCTACCCTACACTACTTACCTACCCATAGGTTCACTTCCAGAATATTCTAATTTCTTCCTAAGCTTGTGGGACAGGAAGGATCTCAGAGAAGGTCACTTAGATATTCTTCTTTTTTAGCATACTTCTGAGTTCCCTGAAGTCATCTACTATCTGTGAGGTATCTTGCGATGCAGTGTCAATAGTGCTGATATTAACCATGAGCAAGGGATCCTTGTCCATTGACTTAAGAAGCCTATCCAGTCCTAGAAATGTCTCATGTCCTGGTAGGCAGCACTGTCCTACTGTCTGCCTGTCCCTTGCAGAATGTTCCTTTGATTCTTCTGAGTATTGAATCTCCAACAAATATCTCCTTGGGAGATTGCAGAACTCTTTGTGGGCAAGCTTGATTTTTGTACATTTAGGCTGAGCTGCCTTCCACATGTGTGTCCTGTACATATGTCTGTTCCCTCGGACCTGCTGGATTTTGAGAGGTGTCTGCCATTGTTTCCATGTTGAGGACATGGCATCAATTTGAAACTTCTAACTGTGTGGAACTCCTCCCAGTTCTCTCCTCTTTGGTAGCTAGTGGCTGCCCATCCTCATTTGTCTCCAGCTGTGTAGAATACTGCCATGACTTCCTTCTTCTGGTGGTTATGAACTGCCAGGCACCTTCTCTGACTTCCACTCTCTCAAATTCATTGGTGACCAGCTCCATTCTTCCTTGAATGTTGAATACTGGTATTGCCTGAAAATGACTGTCTAGGAATGTCTTAGCTTTCATGATTCTCAATAGCATCTCTACTTGCCCCTCCAATCTAACACTCTTTTTCTCCAACACAGCCACCAACTTGCACTGCATTCACATGAAATTCCTTCTATCTTTAGTAAAAAAAAAAAAAGAATGTGGCACATCCATTGCAGGTCATCACCACTATTCCATTGCTGGCCATCTTGATATCACATGTAGTACTGAATCTGACAGGCAAGCCTCTCACAGTCCCTCTACAAATTCCCTCTGAAACTGCCCTGCTAGTTGCATCTGCTTGTGGTTCTTGAGTTTGCCTTCCAAGTGACTTTTTATACCAAGTCTTCCATGCTTAGCTCAGCACACCTTCACCCCTCACCATCAATAAATGATTAAACACTTGGTGATCTCACACAGTTGGGCTGATCAAAGCTCCCGGGGTTAGAGCCTCATGGCCTTTAACAAGGCACCATTGTTACTCAGGGACCATTGCCCAGCTATGCAGTCTGTTCACTGAGAACAAACATCTTACTTTGTATTACAAAGACTGGGAAGAAAAGAAATTGTGTCAGAAGATCATTAGCATGTTAGAATGCCAGAAATGTTATAGTGTTAATAGGTCACATTATACTACATAGCGGAAATTACACTCCAATCTCACTGCAATTTCAGTGCATTTGGACTATAACTATGCTTTTTTATACCTATAATTACTACTAGTTCATCAAGGAAAGGTCATTACATGATTGAGAATAATTACAGTGTAAATAAAGTTAGATTCTAATATGAATAAGTACAATATTAAAACAATAGTAATAACTGAGTCAGACGTAGCTATATGGATGAATGGATGTTACTTAATAGGAACTAAAAATCAGAGTGTAATTACATTATAATTGCAGTATAACAACATTGTAATTACAGTCACCATATTATTATAGCCTTGGGTAAAGATATTTTACCTGTTTATTTGTGGTTGGGGTTTTGGTTGTTTTTGGTTTTTTGACTGGTACAAAGGCCTTGCAATCACCAGCCAACTAGTATATATAGAATATTTATGAAATTATTTTACATATTCTGGTAGGCCAGGATTGAAGCAGAGAGCAAGAATCCACTACAGCACCTGAATGAAGGCTTCTTTTGATGAGGGGTTGTCAATACAGACAGTTATTAGACACCGGACCCTTATCTGTGGCATCAACTCTCAACAAGGCTTCAAAGGCAGTTCAGGGAGTTCCACCTAGCTGGGAACTAATTTGTTGCAGATGACGCATAGCAAAGAGGCTAGGATACTCTGGGAGAGGGACCTAGTGCTTTGCCCTGCAGTTAGAAGCTATGGAGTTTTGATGAAACCTCAGAGTTACCCTGTTTATTTGGGGAAAGGGGGTTGGTTGTGCTTTTGGAGTTTACTCGAATTTGCTAGATCTGTAAAACCAGAAACCCTGAAATAAACCACCAATCCCAGAGATGGTTGTTTGAATCTGATTCTGTAGTGCAGGGATAGGCAACCTTTGGCACGCAGCTCACCAGGGTAAGTACCCTAGCAGGCCGGGGCAGTTTGTTTACCTGCCTCGTCCGCAGGTTCGGCCGATTGCAGCTCCCACTGGCTGCGGTTTGCCGTTCCAGGCCAATGGGGACAGCGGGAAGCAGCGACCAGCACATCCCTCAGCCTGCACCACTTCCTGCCACCCTCATTAGCCTGGGACGGCGAACTGTGGCCAGTAGGAGCCATGATCTGCCGAACCTGCGGACGTGCTGGGCCGCGCGCCAAAGTTGCCGATCCCTGCACTACAGAATCAGATTCAAACAACCATCTCTGGGATTGGTGGTTTATTTCAGGGTTTCTGGTTTACAGATCTAGCAAATTCGAGTAAACTCCAAAAGCACAACCAACCCCCTTTCCCCAAATAAACAGGGTAACTCTGAGGTTTCATCAAAACTCCATAGCTTCTAACTGCAGGGCAAAGCACTAGGTCCCTCTCCCAGAGTATCCTAGCCTCTTTGCTATGCCTCATCTGCAACAAATTAGTTCCCAGCTAGGTGGAACTCCCTGAACTGCCTTTGAAGCCTTGTTGAGAGTTGATGCCACAGATAAGGGTCCGGTGTCTAATATCTGTCTGTATTGACAACCCCTCATCAAAAGAAACCTGCATTCAGGTGCTGCTTCCTTTGGCACAGTTGGAACTGGAAAGTGTAAGCTGGCAGTGCAAGTTACCGCATATCAGCCAAGCACTGAAACCTTTCATTGTATACATCCAATGTACATGGCATAAACCATCACCACATTAAAGGCCCAATTAACAAGAAGAATTTGTGTACATTGGCCTCTGGGGAAATCAGGCATTTATTTTCTATTGTGACTATGTAGAATCACTGGGCAGGACTTTCTGACTCAGATAGTGAGTACTAAAGACTCCTATTCTGAACACTAAGGTATCATTATGGAGCAAGAAGGTTTGGATGAAGCTTGGGCATAAGAATACGAACTTCTGTCACAGCATATCCATCACCTTGGTGAATGCTTCATCATTTTGTGGAGTTTAGTGGAGCACACTTGGAACTTTTGCTTGATAAAAATCTGTCAAGTAAGTGTCTGAGGTAGAATCAGTCATCAATAGTTTCCAGAACTCTTGTGTTTTGTGGCACAAGATTCTTTCTGAGGGCCTCCCCTTTGTTTAGGAGGCCCTGAAGGCAGCCATTCACCAACTACTCCAATCTTCATCTCTAATATACTTACATTTCTTACAGCAGGCTAAGAGACTGGTCTTTTACTAGAGCTGGAGAAATGAAGCAATACTAACCAATTGCAATTTCTGAATGGACTGAAAACATGATCCAAATATTTGTCCTTATATTAATGGTGACATTGGAGCATGTGGTCCATATGCCACTTAAATGTGTCTGGGTTCCTGATGTTTGCTAGCATGAAACCACACTGTAAAGTTGTAGGTAGAAGAGGAGGGGCAACACTGTATAAGTGTTCCTGCAGAGCACCATCAGTCATCCAGGAAGCTAATAGAAAGGCAATGCCTCCTCATCGAAGCAACCTTCAATAAGGGAGCAAAGTTGGACTTAGCTTCTTACTTAAAATGTTAGTGCTTCCTGCATTTAGGCTAAGGTCCTGGGTTCAAACACTGTAAATGGCCCAAGTCCAATCAGTTAAAAAAAGTGGGGATCTAATGTAGAGCTTGAACTTCAGTAGATTTCAAACACTTGGGGCAGGCTTCCCCACATGGATCTTTGTCTTTCTGTAGAATCTAATCCAAATAAGAGATATGGAGTTTGCTTCTGATTCCAGTTAAGGTACTTAGTCCTTCAGTTTAAGTAGTAGAAGCTTATGCCTTTAGTACTAAGAGTCATGTTCCAACCGCACTGTTGACCCAAGTGGGGTCAGTTATACATGCAGTGCAAAGAGCATGGCAGTAAGTGAGAACAACCACCAGGAGTGTGTTCTTGTGTGTGTGTGTAACAAATGCTGTCTTTCTTGGAACTCTGGCATGTGGTAGATTTTGCCAGCCTCTCTTTGTCAGATCTCACCAGTGTGGCAAGCTTCAAAAATTTGAAATGTTCAAAAATGAGATGAATCTCAAATGAGAAGGAACAGTAGTGATTTCAAATGTGATGTCTAGTGATGATAGTAAGATGCAGTCTCCCTGGCAGGCTAACTCAAATCAGTTAGTGTTGAATATTAATCTGTTGACGCTTAATGCTGTTTCCTGGAGAGACTTCTTACTTTTCAATTTTATAAAGGTTTTTTATTGGTGACAAAAGATATTGTGGGCATTTTTAGAAGTTTATATTTATCTACATAATATCTGCTTAGTAGTATGGAGTTCATTAAGAGTACAAACAGATATTTTAGGACTATAATTTTAATTTTATTTTTCCAGTACCAATTTCTTACTTGCATTAATAGAAAAAAATATAAAGGCTTTACAATATTATTCAATTTACCCCAACTCATTTCAACCATCTGTATAATGAAATATATTTATCCATCAGTTTAGAAGGGACACAATTAAAAGGCTATGTAATGAGTTATGTAATATACACACACAAAGCATAATGAGGTCCTGCGGGACATCAGATATACCCTACTTTTAGGTAAATAGATTTTAAAAAACACATTCTGATGCTCTCACAATTTGTGTAAAATTTCATATCCCTCAGGTATGCATTAGAATTTCTCTTCTGTGTATTAATGCATAAAATATTCTACAGAATTAGCATTAGATATACAGAGGAGCTATTTTAGAAGTTCATCTTCAATCAGAAGCATCATGTGAAAAAGGTTCACTTTCAAAAATGTTTTTATAAATATTTTCTATTTAAACTTGGTTGGATCTCCCTAGTTTCTGTTCCCATTATTTGGCCTAGTTAGCTCACTCATTTCTTAACAGCTAGTTCAGTCACTCTGTGGTTAAAATATAACTCTCTATATTAATAATCCTTCTAACAGCACTGTTTTATCAAAGAACATGGGTTAATGAGGGTGTAACAAAAATAAAGGAATTTAGATGTTAAATAAGTATCCCACCGTAATTACCCATGCATATATTACATGGTCACACACAAAACTCTGGTACTCTGAGGACTTGATCTACAAGATCATTAGTCCCACATCACAACTGCACAGCAGGTCTGCAAAAAAGTAGTGAACACATTACTGGAACAACCAACAAGTGATCTGTGCCCCAAAATATGCATGTAATGGTATGATATAATGCCTCAGGTATTTTCTGATCCTCATGTTATGTCAGATCTTGACCTCTGATTTCACAGCAATAAGTAGTGTAAAAAATTCTTACTAATATGTTTGATGCCTCTGGGCTTCCCTAACTAGTCCTGAGTTCTGCCACCTTTGATGTGGAACGAGAGTAGGAAGGGCCAATGCTTGTTTCATGGGAGTATGGTGAGCATAATTTGGTTGGGTAGGGACCTCATGTAAAGAAGCACACCTTGACATGCACAGATCACTTCCCTAAAGAGATTATGCTACAGGCTAATAAATCTTAATGTCATGATGTTTTTCCCCCCCAGATATGAAGCTTACATTTTCCGTTCTTAATTTAACCCCAATTATACTCCCTTGCACTACTCAGATTAACTCATTTCCAACCTTGATTTTACACTTTAAATATCAGTAAATTGTGATCACGACTCCTCTTAGTTGTCTTTTCCCTAAATTCTATCTATTAAGCGGTTTTAATCTTTCCTAGTAATTCAGTCCATATGGCCCTCTGATCATTTTTAGGTGCTCTCCTCTGAACTCCCTTCAATTTGTCAATAGCTTTGTATTAATGAGATGTCCAGAATTCAATGTAGTATTCCAGATATTGTTACCCAAGATTTGGACCCAAGGCACTCCAATACTGGCCTGCCTGTCTATAATTATAAACAGATTGCTAATTTATTCTGTCCAAATGGGGAGAAAGGTGGTGACCCGCCCTAGAGGAATTGCCAGGGGATTTGTCCCCAAACCACAGAGGACTCCCTAGAGCAGGCTAATCCTAGTAACCCTTGGAAGAACACAGATACAGCCCTCCACTCAAAGCAATAGTTCTTCAAAAACAAAGTCTTATTTATTGAGAGAAAGTTAGGTGGTTACAGTCTATTCAATAAAGCAAGAAAGGAAAAGAAAAAATGACAATGTATAATAGGTAGTAAGGCACAACTGGATTACACTAAAAGATTATACATTCAATTGACACAAAAGACTACACAGACTATATGACAACTACAAGTTTGGGAATTGGTATACAGTGACCCTACTGTATGTATACATAAGGCCTTTAACATTAGACTTATTAAAATGTAGCATACAAGTACTCTATGCATATACAGAGAACAGCATTACAATATAACTTTAAGATTACCATTTTGTGAGCGGTGATCAAACAGTCACAAAATGAAGTGGGGTAGATCATACTCAGAAGCAGGCATTCAGTTTTATTTACAGCATACTCAGTTATTTCTCAATAATCATCATAAAAATCAGACTTATAATCTTTCAACAATCCCTCTGAATCATCTTGGGTCCTTCTGCTCTATCCACTATGCTATAGCTGCTTGCTATATTTTCCTTCTGCTGCTGTTTCTCTCTACACTTCTCCACTATCACTTACATGCACACACCAAGTGTGCTTCTGGCCAGCCTTATAATCAGTTTCTGGCCTCCTCTGATTGGTTGACCTTTCAGACTGAGCGCTCTCTGCATGAGTGGCAACTCATTCAGCCAATCAGTTCTGCCCTGACATAATAGCTACTCCTCCCCTTTCTTGCAGCTGTTTTGGAATGAGTTGAGTCACACTTCCTGAACTTTGCTCAACCTTTCTTTCTTACTTGCTATTGGTCAATTTAGTCTGTTTCCTCCATCTTTGTTGTTTTCTAATAGAAAATCAGCGTGTCCACCATTTGGGATTTTTAGCTTCAAACTATCATTAATTATTATTTATCTAAAGCCTTAATTCTAAAACTAACTACAATTTTAAGCAAGCCAAAGCATTATGCTACTGTCGCCACCTTTGTTATGTCAATCTGGAGAGGTGAATTTTTATGATGTTTTTAAACCCCTTCCAAGGTTTCACCTTGCCAGCAGATGCAGTCATATGCTGCTGTCCTGGATGTTGCCAGTTGTGACTAGTCATGGGGAGGGATAGATCAGTGGTTTAAACATTGGCCTCCTAAACATAGGGTTGTGAGTTCAATCCTTAAGGGAGCAATTTAGGGATCTTAGTTGGGGATTGGTCCTGCTTTGAGCAAGGGGTTGGACTAGATGACCTGAGGTCCCTTCTAACCCTGTGATTCTATGAGAGAACTAGAGCAGTTAAAAATAAACAAACTCTTTTATCAATATGGTCACTGTTACCTCTCTACTTTGTGTATCAGTCCATATTGCATTGTAAACTCATGCATGGCTCATGCATTACTGCTTCCAAGTTTCTCCTGTTCATTGAATACTTGTGCTTCAGTTCAGCTTTCTCCAAATGAATGTAGGTGTGGGAGGACTGCTAGAAAGATCCTCTCTAATGAGGGCACAGGCAATCTCTTCCCTTTCCTGCTGGTGCCTGTGATGTATGCTGGGGATCTTGCTTCGGCAGTGCCAGCACTATTAAAGAGAGGAAGCTGTAGTGGGTACCCTAAAGGAATTCACATGCTGAGAAGCCTCTTTGTCTCTTTGCAAGATTTAAAGAAACAAGCAGTTCATTACACACCAAAGGAGAATTTTCTTTATAAAAATCTTTGCTTGGATATTTTCCGGTGGGTAGCTCAGTGGGTCACTGTGACCCTGAGATTTAAACCCTGAACAAACCTGTCAGAGGCCCTTCTATTTCCCATTCCTTGGTGGTCATTGCTGACCCCATCCAAGATTGGCTTATATTCTTTCTGTGTCTTGACTTATTTTCATCATGTCCCAATTTAGTATTATCTGTAGTGGTGGCTGTAGGTAACAATTTTAGGAGGGGGGATGGAACTTGCCTTAACTCTTCATAAATTCATTCCTGAATGGTACTCTTGAAAGTGCTACCCATCCGAAGCAGGGTAGTCTTCGACCCTTTCTCCAAAACATATTTGTAGATGCTGGTGGTGTTTTTCTCTCTTTAGAACAGCCTACATTAAATTCCCCAAGCAATAGCTGCTGACTCAAGATTTATTAACTCACAGCTTTCAATCAATTTTGAATCCACCTGTCAGTGTTCTTTTCCAAACCAATTTGAACCAAATCTTCAAGTAAAGAGTTCAGGAGACCTAGTCTCAAATTCTTTGCTAAAATCCAAATATGATACCATAATTCTGCTACTAATGTAATTTATCTAGCAAGATCTATTCTTTGTAAATTAATTGTACTTACTATTCATAACTCTGGTATTCACAAGATATTTAGCCATTTATTTTCTATACATTTTTTCATATTTTTATTATATATTTTTAAACAAAGGATGGTAGTTGGACTTATTGTGCAGTATGGTAATTGTTAGAGTTACTTGACTTTTCCAAAAATTGGTACTTTGTTTGCTTTTCTGCAATCTTCCCAATAACCACTGTTTCTCAGCAAGAACTGCTATTCACAGAATAAGTTTATTTGATCATCTCCTTATTCTCTACAATGAGTATTTGATAGTAGAGCAGGTTGAATGATGGGAATAAATGCCAGAGTTCACAATTATTATTCATAGACTATTATTCTACAGTCTATAGAGCTGATTGAGTAATTGAAATGTATTGAAGAATAAGAATACAAAGAAAATATGCCAACATTTGCAATCAATATTATTCATAACAAATTATTGAACCAGCTCCAGTGAGCAGTCACCCTAACGTGCAACAAAGAGAGCCACATGGAACAAGTTGGCCTTTCTCTTAAATGCTCTATATTATGGTGCTACAGAAGCCTCACTAGGTCAAACTAGTACCAATGTAAAATGATCTCATAAGAATGTCCTTACATTTCCTCATATGCGTAACATCAGGACCAGTTTTACAGACATGATCAGACTTTCCTAGTATATTCTAACCTCCTCTTTAACACACTTTTAATACAATTTTCCTTACTTCTCAGACCTTCTCTGTACATAAATTTACACTCATTTAGGTAATATTATCCCTAATGAACAGGAGCCAAATCAAAATAAGTCACTGTTAAATCAAAATAAGAGGGTGTCACCAATTTAAATAGATTTCAAATATTAGTTAAACTGCAATGACTTGCTAAAGACAGTCCTTAATTGTTCAAGCTTACCTTACACCTTGTGTAGTTATTATACACATGTATGAAGTGGTCATAAAATCTTACCATTCAGACTTGGTAGCTTTCTACACCCAATTTTCACTTATTCTTTACAGGTCACTATGACTATAGAAGTCATAATGACCCGTTTCTTCATATTTCTTGTTGAACAAAAATCTTTTACTAGAGTTCATTTTGGAGTTGTTATTTTCATGTCCATAATGAAAATGGATACTCTTTCTTCCTAGCTGCTTCTTGTTTTCTGATATATTTGAAAAAGCCTTTCCACTTTCCCTGAACACTTGTGGCTAGCATTAACACATTGTACATTATTTTGCTGCCTTTATCTTTTCACTACAAGCCTTAAAGGAATAAATATTCTTGTTAGATTGCCTTCCTCTTATTAACTTGATCATTGCATTCACGGTCCTTGCATAATTTCTTTACAGAGGTGTTGTAGTCTGTTGTCCATTAGTTACAATGTATTTTGATTCACCACTCTTTTGTGTGATGGTGAATTGTAATATTTATTTCCATTGCACCTTATTCAATAGATGATAAATATTGTTACTTGTATGAAGCGTAAGTAGAAGGTTTTGTGCAGGTAGACTTTTTGGAAGGAAGGAAAGAACGATCCCTTCTATGATGAGGAGTAACATTGTTGTTAGTCTGTGACTGTTACTGGGGCTCTAAAGTTGCAGTAGTTTGAATATTCTTGTACCTCTATTCTGCAGGCAAATTGACCAATAGATTCATGCAGTGTTGGATTCACTGACTGCCCACTGCTTCTGCCCAGTCCATCCTTTCTCTGACCCCCTTCTTCTATGGCCCCAAAGAGATGAATCCCATGGCACAGGATCTATGATCTCCCACCCAGTTTCCCTAAAAAGGGGTCGGTCCTGGGGCTGGTTTTGTTCAATATCTTCATTAATGATCTGGAGGATGGCGTGGACTGCACTCTCAGCAAGTTTGCAGATGACACTAAACTGGGAGGAGTGGTAGATACGCTGGAGGGTAGGGACAGGATACAGTGGGACCTAGACAAATTAGAGGATTGGGCCAAAAGAAACCTGATGAGGTTCAACAGGGACAAGTGCAGAGTCCTGCACTTAGGACGGAAGAATCCCATGCACTGTTACAGACTAGGGACCAAATAGCTAGGAAGCAGTTCTGCAGAAAAGGACCTAGGGGTTACAGTGGAAGAGAAGCTGGATATGAGTTGACAGTGTGCCCTTGTTGCCAAGAAGGCTAACGACATTTTGGGTTGTAAAAGTAGGGGCATTGCCAGCAGATCGAGGGACGTGATCATTCCCCTCTATTCGACATTGGTGAGGCCTCATCTGGAGTACTGTGTCCAGTTTTGGGCCCCACACTACAAGAAGGATGTGGAAATATTGGAAAGAGTCCAGCGGAGGGCAACAAAAATGATTAGGGGCCTGGAGCACATGACTTATGAGGAGAGGCTGAGGGAACTGGGATTGTTTAGTCTCCAGAAGAGAAGAATGAGGGGGGATTTGATAGCTGCTTTCAACTACCTGAAAGGGGGTTCCAAAGAGGATGGATCTAGACTGTTCTCAGTGGTACCCGATGACAGAACAAGGAGTAATGGTCTCAAGTTGCAGTTGGGGAGGTTTAGGTTGGATATTAGGAAAAAACTGTTTCACTAGGAGGGTGGTGAAGCACTGGAATGGGTTACCTAGGGAGGTGGTGGAATCTCCTTCCTTAGAGATTTTTAAGGTCAGGCTTGACAAAGCCCTGGCTGAGATGATTTAGTTGGGAATTGGTCCTGCTTTGAGCAGGGGGTTGGACTAGATGACCTCCTGAGGTCCCTTCCAACCCTGATATTCTATGATTCTATGATTCTAAAGCAAGTCTTTAGAATTCCCCGTGAAATTGTAGAGTGTTCTAATGCAGGCAGGTATCTCCACAGACATTGATGTGGGTGCAGGATTTGCCCTTAAATTTAATTACCCAGAATTTATTAAACATACCACCTTTATACCACATCTATCTGTGAATTTATTCCTATGCTGAATTCTGTTAGCCTGTGGTCCCTGGTTCCATACTTCCCTTCAATTCTGCTTTTCAATCTGTTCATGATCGGTACTAAAAGGATTAGTTGTTTCTTCTCTTACATGGTAATCATTAGCCCTGTGATAAAGAAGAGTTTACCAAAATCCCATTCTCTTTATCTGGGCCACTGCTCAGGATAGCTTGCCTTTGCTTGCCTTTTGGTGGCTTCCTTTCACACCTTTATCCTGGTCACCATTTGGATGACTGCCAGTCTTTGACCTATTTGCAATTTGTTCCTGCTCATCTTCTGCTTTGTTCTCTAGGATAATTACTGAGTATACTTAATGTTGGGGATCACTGTAGATCAGGGGTTCGCAAAGTTGGTTCACGGCTTGTTCAGGTAAGCCGCTGGCGGGCTGCGAGACACTTTGTTTACATGAGTGTCCGCAGGTACGGCTGCTCGCAGCTCCCAGTGGCTACGGTTAGCCGTTCCCGGCCCGTGGGAGCTGCAGGAAGCAGTGCGGTGCAGCTCCCATTGACCGGGAACGGTGAACCACGCCCACTGGGAGATTGGAGTGGCCATACCTGTGGACGCTCAGGTAAACAAAGCATCTCACGGCCCGCCAGGGGCTTACCCTGAACAAGCCGCGAACCAAGTTTGGGAATCCCTGTTGTAGATTAACATGCTCCTGTTTCAACATACAGTCTATGATTTTTCTTCAGTATTACGCAGGGGTGTCTATAATTAGGAATGAGCTATATTCTATAACATTTGCTTTAATTAAATATACCCCCAAATCTCCACTGAAGTATGATTTTTTTCAAATCCCCCTGAGGTGTTTGGATGCCCAGTTCCCATTAGAAATTTATCGGAATTGGGTGCCTCTGGCTTTGAAAATTCCAGCCTATCTAATTTATGGAAACACTGATATTTGTCACTCTAAAAGGAGGCATATACAAATAGAAAAAAGTAAGAAGTTGGTGGCATTAACTTCCATAAACATGTGAAAGATGCCAATGTTTGATGAAAATTACAGAAATATAGAAAATTTGGAGTCACAAGCCAGAAAAAAACTTTCAGCAACTGAACTGTGAATAATCAGCTGATAGTCATATATTGCTTGAACAGTCTTATTACATTTAAATTAGATGCATATTTGAGATGGTTAATTTGAAGTGTTATCACTACAGTACTCTGCTGAAATTTTATCGGGTAGACTTGTAGCGTATAGTTGGTGTCTAACAGCTTTTCATTTGCAATATTGCATCAGTAAACCCAGCCTGACTGACACAGATATTTTCATTTCTATTAAATTATGTATTTATAAATTTTCTATTGAAGTTCTATGATGAGAATCTGGAAATGACAGACCATTAAACCTGAGGACATAGAAATAGAAAAAGAAATAGAAACATCTATGGGCAAAATTGGCAAATATTGTAATCAATGCAACAACACTATAGCACTGATTGGTATATTTTAAAGATTCAATTTCCTTCTTAAAAATGCAAGAGACTTACATATAAACCAATGTGCAGAAATTGAAACACGTGATTTTATATGCTGATTATATTGGTTAGTGGTATTATAGTTAGGATTGTTATATATTATTATTAATGTATTTCTTTCCAACATATGACACAATATGCAAGACACTGTACACATATAAAGGAAGGTAAGATGCCTGTCCCAAATGGAGAACTAGCCATTGATCTCCTTAGGATACATCTGCACAGCAGCTAAAAGCTAGAATTCACAGCTCAGGTAGACATACTTGCTAGCTCTACTTGAGATGACATCTAAAAATAGCAGTGTGGCCGTGGCACAGGTAGCATCTCAGGATAGCTAGCCAAGTACAATCCTGGCCAGCCCCCTGGGTATGTACTTGAACAGCTAGCCTGAGCTGCCACCTGTGTCACCACAGCCACACTACTATTTTTAGGTGCTAGCTTGAGCAGAGCTAGTGTGTGTAAGTGTACCCAACCTCGGACTCAACACTTTCCAGCTACCATGTAGACATACCCTTGGTATGTTTTTGAAGGTAATCACTATTTGCCTTAAATACTGCTTTGAATAGCTAAATTAACTTCAGTATTTGTAGTATTCTAGGTATTACCTATACAAAAAGTTTAGGTAGTACTGCAATTGCTGAGGGAACTATCTATTTAAAGTAAAACTAATGACTCTCTAAAAGTGTGACAACTGTATACTTAATTTGTGATTATTGAAACATACACACACACACAGATAGTATATAGCAAAGGCTAGATCCACAAAGGGATCCATGAGAGGTCTGCCCCTTAAGGGTAGTAATGATTAGGGGTCCAACCATCCCCATCACACGGTTTGACCCTTTTAAGATTTTGGGTCATCTGATCTACAAAGAATGAAGAGATATTGGGAGAGAGGAAATACTCCTGGGAATAAATAGTGGTTGGGAGAAATCTCACTGTTATCACTTTAAGGGCCCGGGACACAGATACTTACAGAGTGGTTTGGGCAAGATTCACAGAATCATATAATCATAGAATATCAGGGTTGGAAGGGATCTCAGGAGGTCATCTAGTCCAACCCTCTGCTCAAAGCAGGACCAATTCCCAACTAAATCATCCCAGCCAGGGCTTTGTCAAGCCGGGCCTTAAAAACCTCCAAGGAAGGAGATTCCATCACCTCCCTAGGTAACCCATTCCAGTGCTTCACCACCCTCCTAGTGAAATAGTGTTTCCTAATATATAACCTAGACCTCCCCCACTGCAACTTGAGACCATTGCTCCTTGTTCTGTCATCAGGTACCACTGAGAACAGTCTAGATCCATCCTCTTTTGAACCCCCCCTTCAGGTAGTTGAAAGCAGCTATCAAATCCCCCCTCATTCTTCTCTTCTGGAGACTAAACAATCCCAGTTCCCTCAGCCTCTCCTCATAAGTCATGTGCTCCAGGCCCCTAATCATTTTTGTTGCCCTCCGCTGGACTCTTTCCAATATTTCCACATCCTTCTTGTAGTGTGGGGCCCAAAACTGGACACAGTACTCCAGATGAGGCCTCACCAATGTCGAATAGAGGGGAACGACCATGTTACTTGATCTGCTGGCAATGCCTCTACTTATACAGCCCAAAATGCTGTTAGCCTTGTTGGCAACAAGAGCACACTGTTGACTCATATCCAGCTTCTCGTCCACTGTGACCTCTAGGTCCTTTTCTGCAGAACTGCTACCTAGCCATTCGGTCCCTAGTCTGTAGCAGTGCATAGGATTCTTCCGTCCTAAGTGCAGGACTCTGCACTTGTCCTTGTTGACCCTCATCAGGTTTTTTTTTGGCCCAATCCTCTAATTTGTCTAGGTCCCTCTGTATCTGATCCCTACCCTCCAGCATATCTACTACGCCTCCCAGTTTACTGTCATCTGCAAACTTGCTGAGAGTGCAGTCCACACTCCAGATCATTAATAAAGATATTAAACAAAACTGGCCCCAGGACCGACCCTTGGGGCACTCCGCTTGAAACTGGCTGCCAACTAGACATGGAGCCATTGATCACTACCCATTGAGCCCGACGATATAGCCAGCTTTCTATCCACCTTACAGTCCATTCATCCAGCCCATACTTCTTTAACTTGGCGGCAAGAATACTGTGGGAGACCGTATCAAAAGCTTTGCTAAAGTCAAAGAATAACACATCCACTGCTTTCCCCTCATCCACAGAGCCAGTTATCTCATCATAGAAGGCAATTAGGTTAGTCAGGCACGACTTCCCCTTGGTGAATCCATGCTGACTGTTCCTGATCACTTTCCTCTCCTCTAAGTGTTTCATAATTGATTCCTTGAGGACCTGCTCCATGATTTTTCCAGGGTCTGAGGTGAGGCTGACTGGCCTGTAGTTCCCCGGATCCTCCTTCTTCCCTTTTTTAAAGATGGGCACTACATTAGTCTTTTTCCAGTCATCCGGGACCTCCCCTGATCGCCATGAGTTTTCAAAGATGATGGCCAATGGCTCCGCAATCACATCCGCCAACTCCTTTAGCACCCTCGGATGCAGCGCATCCGGCCCCATGGATTTGTGCTTATCCAGTTTTTCTAAATAGTCCTGAACCACTTCTTTCTCCACGGAGGGCTGGTCACCTCCTCCCCATACTGTGCTGGCCAGTCCAGCAGTCTGGGAGCTGACCTTGTTTGTGAAGAAAGAGGCAAAAAAAGCATTGAGTACATTAGCTTTTTCCACATCCTCTGTCACTAGGTTGCCTCCCTCATTCAGTAAGGGGCCCACACTTTCCTTGACTTTCTTCTTGTTGCTAACATACCTGAAGAAACCCTTCTTGTTACTCTTAACATCTCTTGCTAGCTGCAACTCCAAGTGCGATTTGGCCTTCCTGATTTCACTCCCCTGTCCCAACTAACAGGGATGAGTTTTAGGAGGGAACCAACATATATACTGTCTTCTATCTCATAGCAGGGCAAACACTGGCAGGAGAAGGTTGCCTGCATGCATGCTGGAGGGATATTTTGAGGAAAGGGTCCAAATGAAGGTGAAGCTGGCTAATCCCTTACCCCAGCTCCAAGGAGGAGAGCTGAGAGAATGCCTGTCTGAAGGAGGGAGATACTGACTGCCCTAAGACAAGAATCAGAGGGACTGCCTGAAATACAACCCTTAACTGAGAAGGAAGGCTGGGGGAGACTCCTGTCTGAATGACGGAGACACAGACTGCCTTAAGGCAAGAGACAGAGGGATTGCTCAAATATAGCCCAGCTGGTGTCAGAGCAACTGGGAGTAGCTTTGAGGAAGTGCCTCCAAAGCTAGCTATGAAGAAGCCATGAGGGACATAAATCCAAGGTGGTAATAGTGAGGTGCTCAGACTTGGAGCAGAAGCCAACAAGCAGGTCAATGGTAGGGACATTCTAGGGAAGTGGTGATGGGATTTAATGTATTGTCTTTAGCTGCCTAAAACAGAGTTCCTGGGCTGGAACCCAGAGAAGAAAGTGAGCTTGGGTTCTCCTACCTCTTCCCCAGATGAAGAAGGGAAGTACAGACCCCAGGAGTGGAAGATGCAAAGAACTATAAGTCCCAGAAGGTTGCCGAGGTCTGGGTTTAGAGTGCGCTAAACTCTGGGTTTTCTTATTTTGGACTTTGCTGTTAACCTTACATGGGGAAATGGACTGAGGTGGCCTGAGAGCTAGGCAACAGAAGCAGCAGTGTTATGGAACCTGGATTGACAAAGAGGAGCTATAGTGAAAGAACCCCAGCAACACTGCATCCTGACACAAACAGGAGCTCTGGTAGTGAGCATATGACATAACGGGGACTTAGATGCAGCTGCCCACTTTTTTGGATCCTACTGTTAAGCTCCTAACTCTCCTCATTCATTGTGTAGGCCTTCTGGGGGGCCAGTTTGTGGCTGTAGATTCCAGTAGGCAGCAGGGTGCCTAAATATTGGGTGTTATTATACACAGTCAAGATAGCCAATAGGAAATGCCAAGGAGAGGAGTATGTCCTAGGCCCTGCTGTCAAAGGAACTTAGATGCCTAACACTGGACTAGAAAGAGGCACCTCCCTCTGCTTGGGATTCACAGCTGTGAACCCTCTCCTGGAGCTAAATTGATTCTTGCAAAAAAAAAAAAAAAAAAAAAAAGGAGGAGGTGGTGGTGGGGTATCATCCTTTATAACATTTAGCCCAGTAGTCAGAGCAATCACCAAGGATGTGGAAAACCCAATTTCCAGTCTCTATTGCAATGACTATTTAATTATTTATATAAAGTGGAACAGCCTCAACCACCAAGAGTCCCAGGAATACAGCCCAGTGATAAGGGCACACCCCAGAAAGGTGAGTCACATGAGTCCATATCCCTACTCCACATCATGCACAGGGGAGATTTAGGCCTGAGTCTCCTACATCCTGGTTGAATGCTCTAGCCACTGGACTTGGCAGTGTTTGCCTATTTTTTTTTTTTTGGTATGATATTGATTATATTTAAGCATTGTTTCTTTTTGTTTACATTTTCACTGTTGCAAGGAAGTGTGTGTGTGGGGGGGGGGGTGTCAGACAATTATTTAATGAAAATACACACTGAGATTCAAAAAGTTAAAGCTTTATAAACCATCAAAATGCAAACTGTCAACATTACACATCAAAATATATAAAGTAAATATCCTTAAATCACATATCATACCTGTTTTTACTATGCATTCACTAGTCCATTTTAACAAGCCTATTTTGAGGATCCCACAGGTGCTTAAGCTAAGCTAGGACTCAGGCTACTGTCTACCTGCTCACCAACAAAAATTTAGGTACGTAAGGAGTTTAGGTTCCTACAGGATTAGGCAACTGAGAGGAGGTTTTGAAGATATGAATTTTAAACTTAGGCCTCTGAAGTGGCAGTTAGGTGCATAAATCTCGTTGTGGATCTAGCCCCAAAAGTAAACAGTAACATAATGTAAACATAATGTGCCTGAAAAATTATCATTGAGACTATCAACCTGGGTTAACAATTATGATGGTTGGATCTGAGGAAAAATAAGTATTTCCACTTAATTCTAGCCTCCTCCTTCCCACCCTGCGAATCTCAACTAATTGGTTTCAAATTTGACAAAAGATGCATTTTCCACAGAACATCCCAAGGCCATACTATAAATGCCAAGTCTGAAATTTTAAAACAAAGCCCTTTGTGAAGTATCCAAGCTCTTCTAAAAATATGTCAAACAGAGCCAGATTTGCCAATGGTATAAGCAGCCTGCTTTGCAGCCAATGAAGCTTCTCCTGCTTTAGACAGTGGTAGCTTTGGCCCCTATAATTTTAACTCTTTTGCTGATGAATTCTATTGCAGTTTCTGCACCACTGCTGAAAACTGGAGCATTCTTCCAAAGTAATTACACAGTGTGCGATTTGACATGATTTAGAATATATTGAGCAGCCCTGCAAATATGTTTTAGTCTTTCTGGCACACAGGCTGTCCTTTTGTGCAGTACTTGTGTGCTCCTTCAGTATAAATAAAAAAGGTGTGTGTACAGTGCAGTCCTGATTAAACACTTATGCCAACTTGAAACAACACAGTGGAGTGTAGGCCTGCAAGATTCTGGTTGGCATAGGGGCAGTGCCAACAGCAATCCGTCTGTCCAGCAAAGATGCAGCACTGCAGTGATATCAATTCAGGCTACCACTGCTCTGAAACAAAACCTGTATGTTGATTAGAGCAGGGCTCGGCAACCTTTGGCACGTGGCCTGCCAGGGTAAGCCCCCTGGCGGGCCGGGCTGGTTTGTTTACCTGCCGCGACCACAGGTTCGGCCAATCGTGGCTCTCACTGGCCGTGGTTCGCTGCTCCAGGCCAATGGGGGCTGCGGGAAGCGGCGCGGGCCAAAGGATGTGCTGGCTGCAGCTTCCCGCAGCACCCCATTGGCCTGGAGCGGTGAACCGCGGCCAGTGGGAGCTGCGATCGGCCGAACCTGCGGACATGGCAGGTAAACAAACCGGCCCGGCCCGCCAAGGGGCTTACCCTGGTGGGCCGAAGGTTGCCGATCTCTGGATTAGAGAGTCTCAATTGCCATTACACCACAATTTGGTATTTCTTTTTCTTATCATATTTCTTTTGTTTTTACTTATACCTCCTTATGGATTCAGCCATATTGTGCTTATTCTCCTTTATTCTAAAACTTTAATGATCTGCTATTATTTCTTTCAATGTGATATGGTTTAATCAGTGTGATGTATTTCATTACTGGAGTCAGCAGGAGTTGATTATTAAATTATCCGTTACTGGAAAACAAACAAAACAAGATTGATCAACTCTATATGGAAGTGCATAGTAGCTACGTTATTAACCATTTAAATACTAATTAGGAACAAGCCCATTTGTCAAAAATAAAAGAAACAGGCACATGTTACACATATATGCATATCATGTGTACACGACAAACATGTGAGCAGTAAAACTGATAAATATGGAAAAATACCAGAGTCCTTATAGAGTGACAACTGCCCACAATTCATTTCTGTCATTAAATGTAAAAAAAAAACCCCACAAAATATCCCATTACATAACTGAAGTTATTAAAGTGAAAATGGAAATGTTGCAAGGCTGCAGGCCCAACTCTTAGACTAAGTGCAAGGATTGGTTCTAGAACAGCATGCAGTACATTTCTTACCAATTTGCAATAGGGCCATGAAGGATGATTTGAGGATTGCTAGCCCTGGACAGCTTTTATTTGGTGATTGGCTGTATCTGAAGTGGGATCATAACATTTAAGTTACAAGGCATTGTGCACTGTATTCTAGATCTGTCATGGTAAGGCTTTCTATAATGCCCATAACTATAGCATCCAAATCTCTTTCTTGTTTTGTAGGAATGGTTGGGTTTTTCCTCTCTTTTAATGAGTTTTGGATTTTTTCCCCTCTGATGGAGGTTTGGAAAGAAATCCCCTCTTCTCTAGAGCTTTACAAATTAGGGAAGATAGCACTGAACATTTATTACAGGAAGACATTGAAATAGCTGGGCATCCTTGTGAAAAAATGAAGAATATTCATCAATAAAATAGACTGTGGCTGAAAGAGCTGGTTCAGAGAACACTCCTAAACCTGCAATGGCAAGGTTCTTTCCAGCTAGTGATGGCCCCACCCTATGACAAAAAAAGGTGGAGATTTTAGTGTAATGTTTACTGTTCGTGTTTAGATGCTGAATACCCTGGGGAAGTAGTTGCTTTGTGCTTGCTGTCCCTGTGTTTATGCTGACTTAATTTAGCTCTGTGGTTGACACTGAAGGTTCTGTGGTGATTATTTGTTACTGTTTTATTTCTGCAAACTTCTGTTTGAAAACTGCCAATTTCAATCTATTGAACTGAAGCTATTTTGAAACCCCAGGAAAAGTAGCTCTGTATTGATCTATGCAAACATGAGCACCACATTAACTGTGGTGGGTGATGAGGAGATGTGGACAGAAGAGGGGAATTACACATTGGTAAACTAAATATCCCATCCATAGATCTTGAGACAGTAGAATAGAGGCTGTGATAACTTTCTTATGGTTACCTTAGTTCCTCCTGTGCTGCTGAGACATAAAGCAGTCCCGTTCTTCCATTAATTATGGTCACTTGCTAGTTGAGGTACTTTTTCCCAGGTGATGTGAATGCCTTCAAAATCCTCTGTTAGTATCTTCTGCCAGTTCTTCCCTGTTCTCCCTTACTTTGTTTCTTCCCTCAGTTACCCAGTTCAATGCTTGCTTAGCATGTTTCCCATCATCCAGAGAGTCTACAGGTCCCAACCACCTAAGCCTTCTTTCTTTGATATTTACTATCATGTCCTACTCTGCCATGTCTTACTCACGTTTGTTATTTTTCTTTCCATGAAAAGCATACTATCTTCTAAAGCCATGAGCAGCTTCCAATCTCTTTCTGTTAGCCACTGTTATCTGCCAAGTCACTGCTCTGTACAGTAGTATGCTCAGTACAATTGCATGTTATAATCTGACCTCTAGTTTGGTGTTAAGACCTCTGTTTGCCTAGTTAGGCATCCTTACAAAAGTTATATTTCCTTTTCCTAATCTTATAGGAATATATTTATTGCAGTCACCTTCAAAATGTCATTGCAGACCCCAGGTAGTAGAACTCTACCTGTTCCATTTTCTTTCATCCATGTACACATTTGCAACTGCTGTCCAGTTTTCTGCCTTCATAATCTTGGGTTTCTCTCCATTTACTTTTAATCCTTTTTTTTTTTTTTTTTACAGCTTCTTGTTCTACCTCTGATGTAAGGACAATCATTCCATTCTACACAATGTTTAGTAAATAATTGTCATCTACAAAGTAAAGCTTTTGTCAGTCATCTCTGCTAACCTTTACACCATCCATGATGCCTTTTTGTTTCCTCATACATCACCCAGTAAATTGCTAATGTAAAATAGGATTTGTGATAACACTCACCCTTGTCTATCGCCAATCAATATTGAACCAATCACCCAGGCCTGTATCTGAACTTATGGAGCATATACTTACTTATTATGTTAATGTGCTTGTCTGGTAGCAACATTCCACATGGTCTCTCTGAACAATGTTGAATGCTTTCCTAAAGTTGATAAAGTTGATTAAGATGGGTTTTTTGCAAAGCAGTAGCTTTTCTGATGATCTGTCAAAATGTGAATATCTGTTCACAACAAAATCTACCTGGATGGAACCCAGCCTGTTCTTCTAGTAATATTTCTTCCACTTTTTAATTAATTTCATTTAGCATAATCATAGCCAATACTTTGCCAGGGATTGAGTAGCAGTTTGAGGACAAAAAAGATCACCCTTTTTTTGGCAATGCCACCATGATACCATCTTTCCAGTCTTGTGGCATTTGTTCTTTCACTCTTATTTCATTAGAATTTTGTTACCTGCTAGGTCAGAATTTTGCCTCCTGCCTATAGTTTCTCTTCTTGAATACAGTCAACCCGAGGAGGTTCCCCCTTTTTTAGGCTTTTGATCGCTGCTTTAATTTCACCAAGTGTTCCTGGTCCTTGTGCTATTTTCAACTTATATTTGGCATTTCTCTTGAACCTGTGCATGCTCAGTGGCTCTGGAGAGTTTAATATGGAATGGAAATGTTTTTTTCCATCAAATGGCTTATTCTTCATTCATTTTCAACACTTGTCCATGAAAATTCCTGATGGGCATCACCTGTGCCATTCCAGTTCTTCCTGAGGGGTCTTTCACCACTCTATAGGGTTGCTTGAAGTCTCCCCTCTGTATTGTTGCTTCTGCCTCTGCAGCTTTCTCCAGAATCTAAGCATTCTATCTTCCCTGTATCTGGTTTTTCTCTCTCTCTCTCATCTGCCTCTAAGAGTTCTGCCTGTGTCTTGCATTGTTCCTTGTTTACCTTCAGAACGTTCTGCTTGTCAATCACTGTCCATTTTCCAGATATAATCCATGTATCTTTCTTCTGCCCTCTTTGGATGCCAACCACTTCCTTTTGCTGTGTCCACTACCGCCTTCTTCCAGTCTGACTATCAGTCTTCCAGACATTCATCAAATTATTCCTATAAAATACTGAAATTGTTGCTAAATGCAATCTGATCTGTGTTTCTTTGTCCTTGAACATCTCTATTGCCATAATGCTCATTGTGTCAGAAAGCATGTGGATGAAGGGGATCCAGTGGATATAGTGTACTTGGATTTTCAGAAAGCCTTTGACAAGGGCTCTTACGCAAAGCAAGCTGCCACGGCATAAGAGGGAAGGTGCTCTCATGGATTGGTAACTGGTTAAAAGATAGGAAACAAAAGGTAGGTATAAATGGTCAGTTTTCAGAATGGAGAGAGGTAAATAGTGGTGTCCCCCAGTGGTCTGTTCTGGGACCAGTCCTATTCAACATATTAATAAATGATCTGGAAAAAGGGTGAGGTTGCAAAATTTGCAGATGATACAGAATTACTAAAGATAGTTAAGATCCAGGCAGACTGTGAAGAGCTACAAAAGGATCTCTCAAAACTGGGTGACTGGGCAACAAAATGGCAGATGAAATTTAATGTTGATAAATGCAAAGTAATGCACATTGTAAAGCATAATCCCAACTATATATATAAAATGATGGGGTCTAAATTAGCTGTTATGACTCAAAAAAGAGATCTTGGAGTCATTGTGGATAGTTCTCTGAAAACATCCACTCAATGTGCAGCGGCAGTCAAAAAAGCGAACAGAATGCTGGGAATAATTAAGAAAGGGATATATAATATGATAGAAAATATCATGTTGCCTGTATATAAATCCATAGTATGCCCACATCTTGAATACTGAGTGCAGATGTGGTTGCCCCATCTCAAAAAAGATGTATTGGAATTGGAAAAGGTTCAGAAAAGAGCAACAAAATTGATTAGGGGTATGGAACGGCTTCCATATGAGGAGAGATAAATAAGACTGGGATTTTTCAACTTGGATTAGAGACGGTTAAGGTGAGATATGATTGATGTCTATAAAATCATGACTGGTGTAGAGAAAGTAGACAAGGAAGTATTGTTTACTACTTCTCATAACACAGGAACTAGGGGTCACCAAATGAAATTAATAGGCAGCAGGTTTAAAACAAATAAGGGCTTGGGACTGGCACTGTTACTTATAGTGGCAGAGTTCATGGTTGGACAGGTGAAGTATGGAGAATTTTAAGAGCTCTGGCAAAGACATGGAGAATACTCATATATAAATTAGAAAAAAAACATCCTCCACACCAGCTCACTTAATTCCAGTGCCCTGTGACTTCAGACTGGATTCAGTTCATTAGCCTCAGATGACAAGATCTGTTCAGCCTGTTCCTCCATCTCACTGTCTCTTTATTTCTCCAAATGAAGACATATTGTGCATATGCAGAATAAAGATGAAGGGGTTTTCAGAACTCACTTTAAGAGTTCAAAATTATTTTGGGCTACAAAGCTACATTATATCTGGAATTACTATACTGTTTAATATTCTCTGTTCAGCTGTTTCCAATACATAATGACCTCAGGCAGATGAAGTCACCCTTCATCAGAGTCAAAAGGGCCATATACACATCTCACTGTCTTTGTCTGTGTCCAAAAATATATATTTTTGTGGAGCCTGGCAAAACTGCTCCAGTTCAAGTTCTGTCATTTTTTTTTACCATTAAAGTCAGGTTATTCATTAAGATGAACAAGGCTGGGACTAGTTTGTTTTTTAGAAAATTGTTTTCCAGCATTGCAAAATGAAAACCAGATTTTATTCAGATCCAGATCCTACTTATCTATATCTCCACACCTACCACCTCCAAAACCAAAATTAGAACCTGGGAGGTAGGGAAGACACATTAAACATTTTACTGTCTCACAGACATGACAAAACACAAGCAAGTTGGGCAGTTTGCACTGAGAAGTGACCTCTGAGACAGCATATTTTCCAACATCTAGTGCCAGGCTTTCCCTGCTGGAGTTAATTTCTGTCTCTGAATTAGAGCCATCCCTAACAATTAAACATAATATTTTGCCTTTGAATGTGCCTGATTGTTCCAATTGGCAGGTATTAAAAAAATTTAACTCACTCAAACAGCTGACACATTTTTTCCTGTTGCTATGATATCCCAACACACTTGATTACTGTAGACTGTATGCAACACACATTTCAAAGTTCAGGTGTAAATCTCTATTCAGCTTCAAACCTCCTCACCAGCTGAAGATCTGGTCCCCAATATCTCAAAATGACTCTTTAAATGACTCTTTAAATTGCTGCAGAAAATGCATATTATACATATTTTAATTATGATTATTTATATAAAAGTACTACCTAGGGTTGTTGTCACAGCATGATATACTCACCATTGGGTGGTGCCTCCTTCTAGCGATTAGCCCTATCTGGTACAGCACCCCCATTCTTCTTTTCCAACGTGGCAACTCTCCTGCCACACCTGAAATCGCAATAGGGCTGCTCCACGACTTGGTCCTGTAATTTCCCCTTCTGGGAGAGTCTTTCCAAGTCCCTCCCCACAAGCAACATCAGGCAATCCTCACACCTGCTGCCCTGACTATGTGACTCCCACAGCGACTCAGGCAGTCTTCCCATTCACTGCCCCATGCAATACCACTCTGCAGTGATGGTAGGGAAACCCAGGGCTGCCCTCTGCAGCCACACCAACCTTACTGATCTTGCCCCTGGACTACTTCCTATCACACTTCTCCAAGCTTTTCACTCTCCAGCCTTCCTAGTCAGACCCCTTTCTCTTACACCTACTAGGAAAACCATCCCTCCTGGGTTTCTATTCCTTCTCTCAGGGGTTCGTATCTTCCCTTCCTTCTCCCTTTCCTCAGGGACAGAGACTGAAGGCTTCCTTCCTTCACACTGTTGCCAGCCTCCTGGCTTTACAAAAGCCCCGCCTGTTCCCTCACAGGTGAGCTTCCTTCTAATTAGCACCCTCCACACAATCTACATCTCCCTCTCTTCTCCCCCCTTCCGCCCCCCCTCCGTTTGCAGCGTAATTGGCTGATTGGGCCACCAGGCTTAATTTAACTCTTTCAGGGTCAGTTTGGGGAATACACCCATCACAGGTCCCAACTAAGATCAGGACCCCATTGTGCTGTTCATACATGTACCAAGATGCGGTCTCTGCTCAAGAGAGCTCAAAATGTAGACAGATAAGATAAGATAGAAGTATTACCATTCATATTTTACAGACAAGGAATTGTGGCACAAAAAGATAAACTTTCCTAAGGTCACAGAGGAAGACTCTGGAAGAGCTGCAAATTGAACCCAAATCTAAATCTAGTATCTAAACTACAAGACTTTCTCTTCACCTAATTATCAAGCAATTTAAAAAAGTGATCATGATTAATTGCACAATTAAAAAATTAATCATGATTAGTAGCACTATTAAGCAATAATAGAATACCATTTATTTAAATATTTTTGGATATTTTCTACATTTTCAAATATATTGATTTCAATTATGACACAGTATACAAAGCATACAGTGCTCACTTTATATTTATTTATTATAAATATTTTTGTAAAAAACAAAATAAATAGTATTTTTCAATTCACCTAGTACAAGTACTGTAGTGCAATCTCTTTATCGTGAAAGTTGAACTTACAAATATAGAACTATGTTCAAAAAAAACCTGCATTCAAAAATAAAACATTGCAAAACTTTTGAGCCAACAAGTCAACTCAATCCAAATTCTTGTTCATCCAATCGCTCAGACAAACAAGTTTGTTTACATTTGCAGAAGATAATGTTCTGTTCAATAACGATGCAAAGCAGTGCGGACCGATGCATGTTCATTTTCATCATCTGACTTAGATGCCTTGTTAGTCTCTAAGGTGCCACAAAAATTTGTTAGTCTCTAAGGTGCCACAAGTACTCCTGTTCTTTTTACCAGCAGAAGGTTGATTTTCTTTTTTGGTGGTTTGGGTTCTGTAGTTTCCACATCAGAGTGTTGCTCTTTTAAGACATCTGAAAGCATGTTCCATACCTCATCCCTCTCAGATATTGGAAGGCCGTTCAGATTCTTAAATCTTGGGTCAAGTACTGTAGCTATCTTTAGAAATTTCACATGGTATCTTCGTTTCATTTTGTCAAATTTGTAGTGAAAGTATTCTTCAAATGAACAACATGTGCTGGGTCATCATCCGAAACTGCTATAACATGAAATATGTGGCATAATGTGGGTAAAACAGAGCAGGAGACATACAATTCCCCTCCCCCCCCCAAGGAATTCAGTCACAATTTAATTAACACATTCTTTTTTTAATGAGTGTCATCAGAATGGAAGCATGTCCTCTGGAACGATGGCCGAAGCAAGAAGAGACATATGAATCTTTAGAGCGTCTGGCATGTAAATATCTTGCGACATCAGCTACAACAGTGTCATGCAAATGCCTGTTCTCACTTTCAGTTGTAATTAAGAAGTGGACAGCATTATCTCCTGTAAATGTAAACAAACTTGCTTCTCTTTGCAATTGGCTGAATAAGAAGTAGGGCTGAATGGACTCATAGGTTCCAAAGTTTTGCATTTTTTTATTTTTGAGTGCAGATAAGTAACAAAAAAACCCTGCATTTGTAAGTTGCACTTTCATGATAAAGAGATTGAACTACAGTACTTTTATGGGGTGAATTGAAAAATACTATTTCTTTTATCATTTTTACAGTGCAAATGTTTGTAATAAAAATAATATAAAGTGAGCACTGTGCACTTTGTATTCTGTGTTGTAATTGAAATCAACATATTTGAAAATGTAGAAAAACATCCAAAAATGTTTAATAAATTTCATTTCATTTCATGGTATTATATTGTTTAACAGTACAATTAATCACACTTAATCGACAGCCCTAATATAGATAAATAGATAGATATAGTACAATTGTCATATATATATGAATATATATATATATGGCTTATTTTCCAAAAATATTTTTTTCCATAACATTTTTTTTGGTAGAAAAATCAGCTTTATCAAATGACAGTGATGTTTTGGCAACGAGGATTGTTTTGAAAGAAACAAAATCATTGAATGTTTTTCTTTCACATTTTCTTTATATTTCAAAATTGTCAAAAGTAGCCATTGTACTGTAGTTTCATACATAGGGATAGTTGTGCTTTGTGTTATATGAAAAAATTGCTATGTTTGTCTATTATAATGGTCCTGCTGCTGTTAGTTATAATAGCAGTCTACCTTGTTTGGCATGATTGAGATTATTGTACTACATTTTATAATGGATATATTCTAAATATAGACAGTTCTGCATAGAAGGCCTCCCAACTCCTCTGTATTTCCTATAGCTGGACAACCAGGGAGAGGACCGCACACTACATCAATTTAGGGGGTGTAGTCTATGTGGGCACACTCACCCTGTGCACTGGTGAAGCTGTCTCACTAGTGCACAATTTAGCCATTAATCAGACAAAACAATTGGAATAGCCAAAGAAATGCATATAGAGCATGAGCACTACAAGAGTGAAAGATAAGCCTATGACTCTGCACACACATATCTTGTCAGTTCCTTTTAAAACGTATATGAAATTGGGACTCCAGAGTGAAGGCCAGGCTGGAAGTCTGCAGTGAGGTTAACCATGACTGGAAGGATGGGAGTGAGGCGGCACAGACTGCAATGTCAGGGGAGGAGTTTCAAGCATGAGGGGAGGAATGTAAAAAAACACAGAGCTTCACATGGTAGAAAGTGGCAAGGAGAGCTGAGTTGACAGTGGTCCCCTCCTGGGTAAACAGTGATCCAATCAGTGGAGTGTTGCAACTATAGGTTAATCTGGCTTTAATATGTATGAAAAACCTCTGATTCTGCCATAACAAAGGGAACCTACTAAATATTATGGGACTGATTCTCATTTACACTAATGCCTCTTCATATCACTCTGAGGTAAAGGAGCATTAGTGTAAATGAGATTCAGGCCCTTCCCTATTAACATGTGAGAAATCCTGGGTGGAAGGCTTTTGCAGATGGAAAGGATAAGAGCAGGATAATCTGTTTTCCTAGTTTAAACAAAACATTCTCATAACGGCTGCCAAGGAAATGAGGACTATGTCACTGCTTTGATTCATTAAAAGTATACTGAATATACTATTAGTTGACCACAATCTTCTAATTGGTTTAATTTGAAATGGGTTTGTATAAAGGTGGCATAGTCTGTGGAGAGTTCAGCATTGTCTTGTCCTAGGAAATATTTTTAAATATTAATTTCTAATAGATTCCATTTTGGTTCTTATGACCTACATGTTACTATTACTGAGTTCCTTCCAGAATTTAAAAAAATATACACAGTAGCCTACATATTTCAAGTGGGGTCTTCCTTTCCATTGTGTGTGTGTGTGTGTGTGTGTATTTTTAATTACAGTAACTCCTCATTTAATGTTGTTACGTTCCTGAAAAATGTGACTTTAAGTGAAACGATGTTAAGCGAATCCAATTTCTCCATAAGAATTAATGTAAATATATACACACACACACACACACACACACACAGTATAAGTTTTAAACAAACAATTTAATGCTGGTACAGTGATGATGATTGTGAAGCTTGGTTGAGGTGGAGGAGTCAGAGGGTGGGATATTTCCTAGGGAATGCCTTACTGCTAAATGATGAACTAGCAATTGGCTGAGCCCTCAAGGGTTAACGCTCACATTCTACAAGGCAGCAGGAATGGAGAGAGGGGAGACAGCATTGCAGACAGAGACACACACTGTGTGTGTGAGAGAGAGAGATGCATTTCCCCTTTAAGTATGCTGACCCTACTCTTAAGTAAACTGCCTTGTTAATTAGATCAGCTTGCTGAGACAACAGGTGCTGCCAGCAAGCTCCCTCCATCCTGAGCCCTGTCGTGTGTCCCCCTGCTCTATGGAAGATGGGGTAAGTGGGGTGCAGGAGCAGGGGGAGGGGGACACCCTGACAGCCTCCCTTTTCCTCCCCTCCCCCCCGCACAGCAAGCAGGAGTCTTGGGGAGCAGCTCCAAGGCAGAGGGCAGGAGCAGCACATGGCAGTGGGGGGGGGGGACAGCTGAACTGCCGGCAATTGATAGCCTCCTGGGCAGCTGCTGCACAGGCAACTTAGGGGAGTGGGAAGCTGATAGGGGGATCTGATGGGGGGGGATGCCAGTCCACCCTGGTTCCAAGACCCCACCAGCTAGCTGCAACAG
>NW_020664372.1:13830118-13948427 GCF_002925995.2 Terrapene triunguis
AAACAACGTTAACTGGGACGACTTTAAGTGAGGAGTTATTGTACCTGATGTACTGCGTGGTGTTATGTGGAAGGCCAAGATGAAGTGTGCTTTCTTTTATAAGTGGAATTAGCACGGCTTGTGGTAGTCCTTACTTCCTATGACAGTGAGCCCTACACTCCTGGGCCCATCCTCAAAAACAAAAAAGCCCCATTCTTTCAGTACATAATTCCATTGTACCTGAGGAATTGAGTTGCCAGTGCCAGTTGAGACTTCAGAGAGAGAATCTGATCCTATGTAATTGACTGCAGTGGGCACGGGATCATGTCTAGAGCATGGTGATCTTTTTGTTATACCAGATAGTTCATGCAGTGTGGGGCATCCAAAGGTTAAAAAAAAAAAAAGTTCTTTATGAGTTCCAAGGCTAATTGTCATTTCTTGTAGGAAAGGTTGAGCAATATCCAGAGAATGCATGAACTCCATAAGAGCTAGTATAATCACCCCAAGGCTGCCTTCAATTTTATGGTTAGATCACATCACTGGTTGCGGGGGGAGGGGAGAGCAGAGCCTGCATTCAATTATGTATAATTTTGCCAAACTTTAACTGTTTGGGCTGAAAATTTGCATGCATGAAATTCATTTGGAACATTTCATTCAAAATAGTGTCACTATTACTGAGAATTAGACTAAGGAAAAGTATATTGTTTTACCCATTTAAAAAAAAATCTCACAATCTTTTCTTTGTAATGTTCTAGCACCACCTTTTAGGAACTGGGAAGTGGTTAGATCAGGAGTCAGGAAACAAGCCAAGATTCAGAGTTGGAAGTCGAACCAAGGATCAGAACCAGTAGTCAGGGTAAGGGATAGGTGCAGGAACCAAAGACAAGGCAGGGGTCAGGCACAGAGCAGGACCAAGGCAGGAACTAGGAACAGGACAGGAATGGAGTAGAAACAGGATTGGATGCAAATCACAGAAGACTGGGAAAGAGCAAGGGCCTGTGCAGCAGCAACCGGGAGCATGCACAGTTGCTCAGACAACCCACACAAGTCACTTCCTGGCTTAAGTTTTGGGTGCGAGCCAGTCAAGTGCCCCAGGTGTTGGGCATTCCGATAGGACTTCTTGTGGGGCCTGACTTTCCAGATTAGTGAGGTGGAGCTGTAATTTGGTGGCAACAAAGGAGTGTGCATGATCTAGGGCCCCCAGAGCCCTAGATTCTGGACATACCAAAACCACCCGCACATCCTTATACCCCCATGCTTTGAAGCAGGGACTTGAAATTTGGCCAGGAGGTAGCCTTTGTGTCAGGGATGTGCCATTAGTGTCCTGTGGAAATATGCTGAAATTCTGCCAAGTTATAAGCCTTTGAAAATCACTGTCCACACATGTTCAGAAGAGACTTAGATTTTAGCAACTAAATTCCCTTAATATTCTGTATGCAGTGGGCATGTTGTAGCCTAACGTGAGGCTGGTCTGAGAATCACTTTCCCTGCAATCACAGTTCTGGGCTATTGTGACATGCTGACTCTTGGTCTGGGCATCTGAACTAGGAACCACGGAACCTGTTTCTGCTGTGCTCTCAATGATCACCCTTCTACTTGGCCCAAGCAGTAGAGAGAAGGAAATTGCCTGATTCAGATACAGAGAGGGCAATATCCAGATGGCAGAGGAGGGAACAGAGTAGATAGGAGCAAAAAGCCAAAGTGTGTGTGTGTGTGTGTGTCTGTCTGTCTGTCTGTGTGTAAAATAGGACTGGAGGTTGGCAGGGCAGAGGGGGGAAAAGAGGGAAACTGGGATTGATTGTTACGGTGAAGGGGAGACTGGGACTGACTGGATAAGGAGAAGACTGGAAAACGGCAGTGGTGACTGGGAATCAGTACCTGTGAATGGGAACTGATATTGGATGAAGAGCCTGGGGCAAGACTGGCGGAGAAAGAGATTGAGATTGAGAACCAGAGGTGAGAGGGGAAGGGAGACAGAGCTGACTAGGAGACAGGGTACCTGGGGAGAATTGAACTGGCTGGACAAAGAAATTGGGACAAGGAGCCAGGGAACACTGAGACTGGACAAGGTGCCCAGGGTGGGAAATTGGATCTGGGAATGAGGGGGACTGAAAATATTATCCTCACTCTTATGCTCATTAGAGTCCAGGTGTGGAAGAGACAGATAGATTGAAAAACTGGCAGAGGGGAATGTGGAATTGGTTGGGCATGGAGACTGGGACTGCCAGAGGGGTGACACTAGGACTTTCTGGGCAAGAATACTGGGTCTGGAATAAGGAGTGGAGACTGGAACTAGCTAGATGAGGAGAAAGGGATTAGGATGTGGAGCCTAATGGGGGGGGGAAGAAAAGATTGGGACAGGGATAGATTGTAAGGATTGGAGCAGAACTGTTCATGCTTGGAGGCAATGGGCAGAAGAGTCGGTGACCTCTAGAATACACTCTCCTCCAGACTCTGGAATGGAATCCAAGATTCCTTAGTCTCACCTTCTCTGGCAAACTGTGTTTTATCTGTTTCTAGTGATGGTCCTCATAGAGGATGACAGTTTACTATTTCTGTACTCTGAGCACAACTGACAGTTGTCTGTGTGCGTTGGATCTAAAGGTTCCAACCCTGCTGATGATTGATGTGTGTTAGTACAATATCCCATGATGGAATTTCTGGTGTTTTCTTTCAGTTTGTGTTTTTTAAAAAAACTAGTAAATTACACACAAAGCTACATAAAAAGACCTTTAAGGTTGCAATGTTAAACACACAGTTGATACAAGATATCAGAATTAAGGTTAACTATGTAATCTCTTGTTCGCTATAAGCATTATGTATATGCATTATCATAAAGTTATTAACTGTATAATCTCATGCTATTTTCAATAATGTAATGTGTGATATCAAGCCATTCTGCTATCTGTCATAAAAAGTTAATCTATTTCAGTACAGATTAGGTGGATATCTGCACTGACTTCAGTAGAGATTTGGGTGATTAAGTCTGCCTTACTGTCAGTGTAACAATCAAAACAATAAAATAAAAAACCCTCCAAGGCAAATTAATGCTCTGTGAAACCAGCAACACTGAAACTAATGATTATGAAATGATTATTGCAATTTAAAGCATTCTAACAGTTTGTAATATCTACAGTTTAAAAACTGCAATGTAGTGCTCTGGCTTGAGGGCTATAACATAGTTGAACAGCTGTTGAGGAATTATTAGCATTAGAATCTAATTAGAAAATGTCTGTAACTGTACATTTTCTTTTTTGCTAGAAGATGAAAGATACACACTAAGGGCTACATCCACAAAGGGATTTAGGCAATTAATTACCATTTTAGGCATCTACATCCAATACTTAGGTGCAACTGAAATCCTCAATGCCCCCATTCAGCTGCCATCTAATTGTGTAGGCATCTAAATGTCTTCATAAAGTCCTCTAGGTGCCTAAGTTTCTGCCTCTGCACATATTCACTGCCACCTCAGTTTAGAAACCCAGATGCCTATCTTACACCTAAGTCCCAGCGGGTTCCTTAACCTGTGCATTCCTCCACCTAGCTTACTGGATCTAGTAGGCATTCTAAGATCACACAGAAGGAGGTGGCGTCTCCCTTATAACTTTCAGCCCACTGCTTAGGGAACTCACCCAAGATGTGGGAGACGTGGTTCAATTTTCCATCTGCCTGATGTGGAAAGAGGACTTGAACTTTGGTCTTTCCCATCCCAGGAGGGAGCCCTAACCACAAAACTGTAGAGTCATTCTTCTTTTCTCACTGACCACAAGGGAGGCACTGCCATCATTCTCCTCTCCTTCTGTGGCAGTAGCTTTTGCAAGAAACATCTAAGGTGCCTTACTCCAGGAGAGGATTCATAGCTATGAATCCAGAGTGGAGATATGGTGTTGAACACCTATGAGGGATGGAGCTTAATTCCCACCCCTCTTCTCAGCATTTCCTAGTGGTTAGCTTAGTTGGCCCCTTCTCATTGTGATGGCTTTTGAAATTGGATAGTAGATTCCACTGTATAGCAAGGCACCTAAAAGTTAGAAGATGAAACAGTGAGAGTCACAATGCTCATGCCCCTTTGGGGATCAACACTTGAAATGATATATCTTGGACAATTATTATAAGTATTGCACTTCCCAGTTTATAAATACCATTGTCATTTGCTAACTGCTGTGAAAATAAACACTGAGCCAGAAAGCCAATGAGAGTACATGTGTTTGATATCATAGATCTCAAGCCTTTGCAAATATACAAAAGGATTCAGAATAGACCTCATGATGATGTTTCTGTAAAGATCCAATCACTCAAACAATTTATCAGAACAAGACCATTAAATATCATTCAATTTTGGCTCTGATATTATGCTCCTTTGAACTCAGTCTTGGGTCTTTATCTTATATTCCTTATTCAGAGAAAATTCCCATCTGAGGGAGCTTTGCCTGAATAAGGAATATAGGACTGGACCCTGATCCATTAGCAAAAACTGCAAAGGGCTGTTGATCACAAGATTGATGTGAAAATATACATACATGCATTCCACTAAGAATCTGAAGACTTCCACTAGCTCTGACTCAAGTCATAAGACATGCTGACATATGCTTTCATCACTTACACTACTTATTATATCAAAAAGTGATGTGTACATATTTTGAAGGTCAGATGTCTTGCAAGCCACAATGTGTATAGTGTCTAAATACTCTGGAAAGCAAATGTAAAAAAAAAAATTAGGAGTTTGGAGGAGACAAAGCCCCTGATTCTTTATAAAGCACTGATTTTACTTCCTGGGATAGGAAGAGAGACAAAGGGGAACAGTCTTGACTTGGATAGGGGACACGGTAAATAAAGTCCATTAATTTGTGTCTGAATACTGGTGATATCATAGCATCAGAGCCTTCTTGATCCTTTGCTAACTTCACACTCAGCAGCTGATCTCCCAATGAGCTGTCTCAGACCATCTATCCATACCTTCACTGGTCGTCCCCTACTGTGATGACTCACCACCATTTCTTCCATGATAACTTTTTCAACGTTCTAGCTTTATACCTGCTGTGACCAAAGTACGTAAGTTTACACCTGTTGATTTCTGAGAGCAGAGTCCGCTTCTCTCCAAGAGTATTTCTAATATAATCATTCATCTTCTTGTCTGTCCAAGAGACATGCAAGAGTCTTCACCAACACCACCTATTAAAGGGTTCAGTTTTCTTCTTGCCAGCAACATTATCCATACACATCCATAAGTCGCTACCAAAAAAAAACAAAACAAAACCCCAAGCTTTTCACAAGTCACACCTATGGATATTTCAGAATACCACATCTTTCTTACACTTTCATAATGGAGACCACAGATCAGCCAGCTATCCCTACTCATCTTCTGATTTCTTTTGAGCAGTCTCTTTCATTGGATATGTATGACCCCAGATAATTACATTCAGCTACTGTTTCTACAGCTTGACCAATCATTTTGATTTCTGTTTGCACACTGTTTTTATTGATTATGTCTGTGTACATACGCTTCATGTTTGTCACATTCTGGAATAGTCCATATTTCTCACTGAGTGTTTCTTCAGATGCCATCATGCATTGCATTTCATCAATGTTTGCAGCAAAGAGTGCATATCATCAGCATATGTGAGATCAGTTAAGAAGTGCCCCCAATGGAAATCCCAAATCCTTCCACCTTATCAAAACCTTCCATGACTTTTCTCATAATGATTCTGCACACATTTTGAAAAGACTTGGGGATAGAATGAACCCTTTTCTGACATCCTGCCCAATGGAAAGCCATTTGGTGTTCCCTGCTGCTGTTCAGACCATGGTGCACCATTGACAGTAGAGGCTTGTAGTGAGTTCAATAAGATGCTTTCGAATTCTCCAGAGACAGTCATGTAGGATGGTATCAAACTCTTTGGAGTAGTCAAAGTCTGATCTTCTGTGAGCATACCTTTTATATTATAGGTCTCTTTATAATTATAAAGCTCCTTGCATTTTTCCTTGATGTATTCACTTTTGTCTCATCTGGTCTGCTTTGTATATTCCACTCCTTGCATTTTTTCCTGACGATTCTATGCTCAGGGTCAAAAAATATGACTTCACTGCCATAACATTGATACATTTCCTTATCTGGAACTTGAAGCATCCAGGCTGGTTAGTGATATTTTCTACAATTTCATTCAAACGGAGGTTGTCTTAACATTTCTTGAATGAATGTTCTCTATTTTTCCTCACATAATAAACCTCATTTTAATGAATACAAACTGAATTTGATTTCACTCTGTTAAGTGGTTAACCATTACTGCAAGAAAGAAACCTATTTTCTGATCTTAAGAGAGGCAGGCACTCTGTAATTTATTATAGCGCCAAAAAAAGTGACTAGCTGAATTTAGGGGATCAAAGCTGAGGGATCCCTTCCCAACAGTGATGTGAAGGAACTGGTGTTAGCAAAGGGAAGGAATGAGAACCCTGAACATGACAAGCAGAGTTTTAAACAGGGTGATTGTGATCTCTCACCTTAACCACTGAGTCAATGTGACTCCATATTGTATTTAAAATTAATTAGAAATTGATAAAGACTTTTAAGTCAACTTATCTATCCCTCTGCTGTATTACACTGTAGTCATGGATTTTATAACCAGAGTTAGTCTGACCTCCTATATAACACAGACCATAGGAACCCTGTACTGATTCCAATACCTTGTGTTTGACTAAAATATTTGTTACTTTTTACTCTGAAGATTCTAAAGTGGATTATAAACTATAAATACAGTACTAATGAAATGCAACTACATGTGAGGTGGAGGGTGGCAAATATTTAGTGCTCACCATATTGAACAACAGTGCAGGAGAGTATTATATCCAGAACAATGGGTCAGATCATGGCTCTTATGAAAAAAATGATATGGGATCTTTAGTGTTCATGCCAAGCATAAAAGGTTGTTTTTTTTAAAGACTCACAGACTTAGTATACTACAGGAAAGTTTTATCTTTATCTCAAAAGGAAGAAGAGAAGAGTTAACTCTCCTGGGATTCGAACCAGTTGCATACATACAAACTAAATAAAAGTTTAAAGTGATAAACGTATGATTAAACATTGCTGAAACTTTGCAAACGGTTTTCCACTCATGGGACTAGAGCAATATATGGGTATAATCCCATTTAATATTTTGATGGTGATGAGAATTACATGAAATAGTGAGAGGGGAAATTTTTTTGTCTCTTAACTCTTTTTATGAAGAGGGAAAAGAAAAATCTCCGTTGGTGCCATTTTGCCCTCAATGGAGGACTATTTATCTTATCAGATTCGCAGAAGAAAAAAAAAAAACTGTAAGTCATAAAATGAAAGTTGGCTTTCAGTACTTGATTCACAATTCTTAAAGTATATATAATACTAAACAAATATAGTGAATTTGGAAAAATTGTGGAATAGTATGAAATTTTACACTAGAAATTATTTTTGAAACTGCAAGCTATTTCATTTTTTACCAAAAAAATTATAAAGCAAAACTTAAATTTCCTGTCACCTGAAAGTATTGTTTTTATTTTATGGAGTAGATATTTTTCTCTAAAGAGAAGTTGACAGAGTTAAGCTGTTAACTGCCTCTGCCCTTATCCCTGCCCTTGTCTGTACATCTCAGTTTAGACTGTGTGGTGATCCAAGACATTTCAGCTGTTCTAGAATGTTATCACGGTATGTTTGCAGGAAATGTGTTACTTACAGCATTTTCACTGCCTTTTGTAGACAGTGGTTTGTGATAATGAATTCTCTGGAGGACGCAAAAATGTTATTCCTGGAGAGAATAGAACAAACAAACCTCTATAGTCTTTGTTCTGTTTGCTTTACAGTCTAATTGGCTTATTACTGGGAGTTTTCCAATTGCTATTCATTAGTATAAATAACTCTACTGCTTTTTTTTTTCTTAGCTGGGTAATCAAAATAATTTTCCAAGGAAGATAAATAGTCAATCCTGCTAACAGAATCTGAACTTATGACATCTATTCAAAATATCCCTTTCCCTTCTCTCTCTCTCCCCCCCCCCCACATGTCCTCAGAAATGTGGGAGACTTTGGAACAGCAGGGGAAAGAAACACCTTGGTCCTGTTTTAAGAAGTATATATGGTGCCCATCCATGTGGGCATTCAGCCCCCTTGTGGTCTTGAGGAGAGGACTGATTGGTGGGACACAAGGCCACAGCAAATCCTATTGGCTCCCATGAACTTAATGGATTAGTTTATAAACTATTTCCCCAGGCCAGAGGACTAGTCTGCATGGAAAGAAAATATCAAGGAGGCAGCAGAGTAGCCAGCCGCAGTTATGCACAGCCACAGTCTACCCTATGTATGATTAGGGGTCCCCAGAAGCCTCAGGCTTATCAGTGGTGTCCCAGGAAGGACTGTCTGGAAATCAATACTGGGGTGCACCAGAGACTGTCAAGGTATCAATGGAGAGTACATTGGATAGGAATAGTCTCTGCAATACTTCTTAAATGCCCCAGTTTCCGCTCTTTGAGTTAGGGTCTTAGTTGCAAAACTCTTCCCACCCCCTTGACCCTCAGATGTGGGAGGGTGGTGGAGTCTGAGAAACAGTGCTGGGACAAGGTTAATTGGGTGGGGAAGTGATGGCATACCTCCACCAGGTGAAATGGATTATAAAGGAAGGGTGACCTGCATTGGATGAGTTATGGCTGGATAGTTTCCAGAAGTCTTATGCCGCCTAGATAACCACATTTCTAATGTTTTGCCTTCCTACAGTTTACAGAATAAATCACAATATTGGAAAATGAGCACTATCATTGGGCATGATGATGCCTAGAGCTTTATTTTACAATTTTAAAAAAATAAAATGTATAATAAATTCCACACTCCAAGAATATTTTCAAAATTGGGAGTCTTTATCCATCTAAAATCTTTTCTTAAGTCCCTATTTCAAACCCAGTTCAGCAAAGCATTGTGCATGGTTGACAGATAAGTCCATTTCCTCCAATATCCTTTAAAAACCTTTTTGAGTCAAGTTAAAGTATCTGTAGAAAACATTGTACTAAATGCAAAGTTTATGTATTATTCTGGGCCAGAACTGTATGTACCCTCTCCAGGATGTGAACCCAGGGAAGATTAATGAGCTTCAAAGGGCTGCATTTAACAATGTGACAGATGAGAATGAACTTTGTGACAAACAGGTTCAAGTGGTTTGCTGTGGGAGGTGAATGCAAATTTCCCATCTCTAGTCTCGAGACATCTAGATAGATTTATGTGCAGTGCTGGAAGGAGCCAGTGGTCATAGTACTTATTGGTACCAATGACATAAATAAAGGTAGGAGAAAGGTCCTGGTGGCCAAATTTAGATTAAATTTAGATTTAGGTAAGAGATTAAAGTCCAGGACATCCATGGTAGCATTCTCTGAACTGCTTCCAGTTCCACGTGCAGGGACAGTTAGACATGCAGAACTTCAGGGTCTCAATGCGTGGATGAGATGATAGAATTGAGAGGAATGAAGGATTTATGTTTATTAGGAACTGGGGATCCTTTTGGGAAAGGAGAAGCCTATACAGTAAGGATGGGCTCCACCTAAACCAAAATGGAACCAGATTGCTGGGATGTAAAATTAAAGAGATTGTAGAGGAGTTTTTAAAGTAAAGGCTAAGGAAACTAAGGAAAACCAACAGGTGCAGAGGAGCACACAGTTTGGATAGAGACATCATTTAGGGGAAGATTTATAAAAGGGCATACTCTATATCCTAGTAAAGATTAGAGGACAGAAGCTGAAAAAGTACAGGTATAGAAGACAAACAGTCAAATGAAAAAGAGTCTCATTCAAGTACATCACATGAAGGGAGATATAAAATTTGTCGTTATTTAAAGTTAAGTACTTATATGCAAATGCTAGAAATCTAAATGCTAAGACAGGTGAACTTGAGTACCTGGAATTAAATGAGGATATTGGTCTAATAGGTACCACAGAAACTTGGTGGAATGATGATAATCAATGAGACATAGTACAAAATATATAGGAATGACAGAATTGATTGTGCTGGAGGGAAAGCAGCACTATATGTAAAAGAAAACAGCATAAAATATAGTAGAAATCTTAAATGAATCAAACTGAACCATACAATCTTTATGGGCAGAAATTCCATGCTTGAATAATAGAGTATAGCAGTAGGAGTATACTCATGACCACCTGACTAGGCCATTGTGGAAAAGGTAAATTAATTCTTTACATCGGTCTTCACTGCAAAGGATGTGAGCGAGATTCTCACACCTAAGCTATTCTTTTTAGGTAACAAAACTGAGGAACTGTCCCAGATGAGGTGTCAGTCAGTGAGGTTGGGGAACAGATTGACAAATTAAACAGTAATAAGTCACCAGGACCAGATGTAATTCACCCAAGAGTTCTGAAGGAACTCGAATATGAAATCGCAGAACTACTAACTGGCATGGAATCTAATGCTTAACACTATGCGATGGCTGGAGGACAGCTAATGTAACTCCAATTTTTTAAAAAAGGCTAGAGCTGATCCTGGCAATTACAGGCTAGAAAGCCTAAACTAAGTGCCAGGAAAATTCTTTCAAACTATAGTAAAAAACAGAATTATCAGACACAGATGAACACAATACATTAGGGAAGAGTCATATTGAAAAGGAAAATCATGCCTCACCAATCTATTAGAATTTTTTGAGATAGTCAACAAGCATGTGAACCAGGGTGATCCAGTTGATATAGTGTACTTGGACTTTCAGAAAGAATTTGACAAGATCCCACACCAAAGGCTCTTAAGCAAAGTAAGCTATTATGGGATAAGAGGGAAGGTCTTCTCATGGATCAGTAACTGGTAAAAGATAGGAAACAAAGGATTGGAATAAATGGTCAGTTTTCAGGACGGAGAGAAGTAAATAGTGCTGTCCCTCAGGCAAGGCCGTCTCTAGGTGGGCATGGGGCCGGGGGCGGAAGTGACGAATCCATCACTTCCGGGACCAAACATGCCGGCCAATTGCACCAGCCCACGGGGCCCCCCAAAGCATGGGACCCGGCGCAGTCACCCCAATTTGCCATACCCAAGGGACGGCTCTGCCCACATGGGTCTGTACGGGGACCAGTACTATTCAACATACTCATAAATGTTCTGGAAACAAAGGATTGGAATAAATGGTCAATTTTCAGAATGTAGAGAGATAAATAGTGGTGTCCCCTAGGGATCTGTACTGGGAACAATACTATTCAACATACTCATAAATGTTCTGGAAAAGGGGGTGAACGGTGTGGTGGCAAAGTTTGCAGACAATACAAAGTTCCTCAAGATAGTTAAGTCCAAAGCAGACTGCTTAGAGCTACAAAGGGATCGCACAAAACTGGATGACATGGTAACAAAATGGTAGATGAAATTCAATGTTGATAAATACAAAGTAATGGGATTATGATCCACCAAAGCATGTAAATATGTGTTTAACTTTAAGCATATACTTAAGTGCTTTCCTAAATTGAGTGCTTAATCACATGCTTAATTTTAGGGTGAGTAATACCATTGGTTTCAATTGGACTATTCATGTACTTAAATTTAAACATGTTTCAGTGATTAGCTGGATCAAACATATATATGTATATAAGTGCCTAGCATTTGGGCAGCCTAATTTAAAAACATCACTTATTAGACTTAGTATTGCAAACATTTTTTCCAGAAGAACCAGGATGCAGCTGATTTGCTCACTATCACAACAAACCTGGATCCAGCAACCAGTCACAAGGAGGGATATGTGCCTTCAAAAATAAATAAAAATGTTCATTTAAAATGTACTCACTTACAAATACAATGGATTACTTTATTTAACTAAAAAGACCAAAGGGCTAAACCCTATGATTCTGAGTAAGGTTAATTCTCTTGTAATGCAGTATTTTTGTGGGTAAATTCATATAAGTTTACGTGAGTAAAAATGGAGTAAACACAGTCAGGGAAAAGGTGTGCATGATCTGCAGAAAGGCCAGGCAGGATTGCTTTGTTTGAGGAAAAGCAAGAGTGCATCCCCAGGGAGTAGGGAGGAAGCATATGCCCTAAAGTGGGTGGGGACTATGAGGCATGTGGGAGAGATTGGGCCTGTGGAACTTGCCAGCTGTGTGGGAGTAGGAAATCTGCACCACACAAAGGATGTAATAGCAGGCATCCTGCTTCTGCTGCATACCCAAGAGCTCTCCTAGCAGTCAGGTCTCAAGGAAGAATGCCTCTGGCTTTACAATGCCTACAGTTTAGGGCCATACTTTCAGGGTACAGCCAATCCCAGATAATGACCTCAGAAGCATAACCACAGTGTGAGCACAGAAACTTGCCATCACATAAATTCCAGTTGCATGCACTGTGTCCCAAAATGTAGGTCTCCATGTCTTTGCAATAAAACCTATTAATTGGAAAGTTATTTACTAGAAAGGACCACAAAGCTCCAATGGTATATACTTTATGTGAGAAAACAACCAAAGGGATAATCTTCCAAAGTAGCAAAGCTTCCACATGAGGGTTTTTTTTTTTTTTTTTTTAAATGGGGGGGGGGGGGAATCACTGTGAAAGTACCTAATGATTGTAGTAAAAATGCACCATGAAATAAAGAAATTAGAGCTTATGATTTTTTTTAAAGTAAAGCAGAATGTCCTCCAATTGCATATTCATATTTGCACTTGACTGGCAGTGGCTGTTTATAATTCATAAGTCCTCTTATATAAAACTAGGTCTAGTTTGTACTTCTACTGAGGTAACTACCATAAATATATAAATTCAGATTGGCAGTTTTACCCTTCTAGTAGAAAGTCTTGGTTTTTCTTTCTTCTACACCTCAATGAGAATGCCAATAATAATAATAATAATAATCAAGAATATAATTGATATTTTTCAAGTGACAAACACCTGTAAATAACCTACCCCAGGTACAAAAGAGGTTGGTAGTATTGGCAGCCTGAATAGTTTCCAATGAATTTTGATTTTAGAATACAATATATGACATAGTATTGTTCCAGAATGCACTATTTTAGCTTCAAGAACAATTTATGGCATGTGGGAGCAAATGATTCTGTATAAGTGTGTTTAAAATAAAAATTGCTAATTTTACTGTTATGGAGAAAACAATGGGAGTTTTGCTTGAATAATGATTGCAGGTTCAGGTCATAATGTCACCTTTAAAATTGCTAGCCTTTTTTGGCCTAAGTCTCATTTACACTAAACCGCCTTCACCGTGATAGTGAAAGATAAAGTGAAGATAAAGTGAAGTGAGAGAGGCCATGGAGGTGGTAGTCAAATCTAAATTGGATTTTTGGCAAGGACTCAAGATTTGGGTCAGAAGCCAGACCAAAAGTAGAGTTCTTAAAGATTTCAGCTCCAAATGCTATCAACCACCTTTGCTGGTGCAAAATGCAATGGATATTAATTACTGAATACAGACCATTAAGGAAATAGTTTTTCCTAGCTAGGAATTTCTGTTTTGTTCTGACTGTGAATAATTATATCAAGATGTCAGAATGCTCCTATATCTCTCAGAATGAAAGATACATTACCTGGACTACATTTTTATTTGTATTTATTTTTTCCTGGAGCTGAATACTCACTACTGTAATACTATATCTTTAGGCATGCAATGAAGTATTACTAACTTGTATAGTACTTTCTGCAGCTTTCATAATTATTCTATTGCTAATCCAGCCTTATTTGCATACGTTTCTCCAGAATGAACTGTTGACACTGGGGGAGAGCATTCACTAACAGTCCACTGTAGCCATGTCAGTAGAGTAAATAATTACTATTAGCAGTTATTGATGGTTACACAGCTTTCTAGTTTGGATACCAGCATTTTGAAACTCTATTTTTCCAGTATACATTAACTTGCCCTTTGTTTAAAAGACCATAAATTAATGCTGTATTTTCAAATAAATGTGGTTACGAAAGCTAAAGCTGCTCAAATTAATAATTAATTAAGTATTAATTACTGAAAAAATGTGCTGTTGTAGTAAAGTGGTGATCAATATTATTCACACCTTATTTCTTTTTTCCCCACCGCTGGTTACATATAGGTTTATTCTTTATTGTTGATAATTAGTTTACAGGTGCACACCCAACAGACACTTTACCCTGGATAATACATGAGTAATTGAAAGTGCAAATTGTGAAACTCAATAGAATCTTTAAGTAATTACGATTCTCTTGCTGAGCATGCAAGTGGTTAAAATGAAAAATTAAAAAATCATAAACAAATTTCTAACTGGTATTTGTATGTATTTTGGGAGTGGGAGGAGGGAGTGAAGAGGAAAGAGGGTCATCGTTGCTAGACTGTGAACTCATATGATTGTTTCATTCCAGAGTGACTCTAAACATGCCACAAATAATGAGATTTAAAATGGAAAATTAAATTCCCTAATTGTAATATTGTGAATATGATATTAAACCACAGCATGTTCCTTTACAGTACATCACTTACTGCCTTATGAACCAGAGAGTGGGAATTCATGCGAGTCCATTGGACTATGCAGCTCCATTTTCCAAAAGTGCAATCCACCAGTGATTTTGAGAGAACTAATGACCACCCTTATATTAAATGTATCATCATGGTTAATAAAAAATCCTTATCACCCTCACAATTGCTTTCTTCATCCTGTAATTAACCTTTGAGTGATAAGTCAAATATAAAACATATATATAATCTGGAAAGCTTCCTAGATACAGCATAAGAAAAGGAAAGTGTTTAATGTCTCCTTACTAAATAGGGTTATTGAGAGCGTGACAATGCCACCTGCCGCAACAGGGGAGCATATTGAATAAAAACCTGAGGGCTGTTTTGAATAGCCTTTTTGCTAAAGCTTCTTGTTCCTTATTCAAGGAGAGAGTCTCTCTTTGGAATAAGTGAGTTATTTTATGCACATGTTATGCACTCTTGTACATAAATGTGTGGGCAATTCTGCTAAATATCAGCACCCATTAAAGTAAGAGTGATGGCACTGAGTGGAACAATGATAGCAAACTTGACTCAGCAGTAGTTGTAGTGGTTCTGGGATCTTTAGCCCATGACCCTTTCACCCTCTATGGCCCCCAGTGATTTAAGGCTTAATGCTGCCTTCTGAGAAGACAATGGGAGTACTTAAATATAAGCCCCGGGTCTCAGGTGCCTCTCTGCAGTGCCCTAGTCTTGCATGCAATGTAGTATGACGTACTTCAAATCAGTCTTGCAAACAATACTACTTGTTTTGGAACCAATCAAGTTGTGTACATAAGTAACTTATGTTACATTGTGATCTTTTTATTGTTACTTTCATCCTCCCTCCCTATTGCTTATTGTACAGGTCATATCTTGTCTCAAGTTTGATTTTATGTTGTTTAGATCAGGAACCATCTCTACTTATATCTTTGCGCCAACGGACACCAGTCCAGAGTGGGGATTTTAGGAGCAAGCAAAGTAGAAATAATAGTTAGTAATAATGATCCAACATTTTGGCCATACCATACTCATCTGCAAATCAGATCATACAACTGGAAGGTGAGGTAGCACAACTCTTATTAAGATAGGCAGGGTGTCAAGGCTGATTTCCCACTCTGGCAGTTTGAGTGCAGAAGGTGGGGGCCTGCAAGGATTCTAAAAATTAATACTGGCCACTCCAGGCTGGTATTAAACTCCCAAGGTTACAGCGTTTCTCTGACCTTGGATGGGTAGATGCTGCCACCACCCAAGTGCAAAACTGTCCACCCTCTTGAGAACCCAGGAAGGAGCACTTGGGAATTCCTTCCTGTGGGGTACCCTCAATCCCTTCGCCTCCCCACCCCCCGGGGAAGAGCTGAGAAAGAAAACAAAGGAAATCAGCTGTTGGTCAGGTGCCCACTCCCGTCCTTTCACCTATGGGCTTTTTTAACCCTTTACAGGTAAAGTACGTAGAGAACAGATACTAACAGGGATTTTGTAGCTAGCTGGCTGGCTGGGTGTTCATAAAAGGGAGCTACCTCTCCCCTTTATTTATCAGGGCAAAAAGGGTTGCAGCAAATTTGCAGCTGGGAGGGAGAGAAAAGATTCTGGACAGGAAAAGGAAAGGTAACTCGGTGGTAGGTGGAGGGGGGAAAGATCAATAGAGCAGACACACTACATTCATTATAATATTCAGGCCTGAAAAAAAACAATGTTGAGTTTCTCCTCTTTTTGCAATTACTGGAGACAGAGACCAGGGCTCATACTGCTTCCAAAAAACTCATTCGAGGAACCCCTACCTGCACAGTTCCTCACTCTGTCACTTCCTTTGTTTGAATACTAATCTACTTAATTAGTCTGCCTTTTTTCCTTCTCAGTTTTGATTGCTGTAGCTTTAAATTTAAGAAAATTCTAACAATTTTGGACAGAGCTCTGTAGACTGAGAGGCAATCTTGAGACACTGAGTCACTTTTTCCAGCTTTGCAGGGTTTATACCAGGGATCGGCAACGTTTGGCAAGTGGCCCGCCAAACGATTGCGGCTCCCACTGGCCACGGTTCGCCGTCCAATGCCAATGGGAGCTGTGGGTAGCGGCACGGGAAGAGAGATGTGCTGATTGCGGCTTCTCCCAGGGAGTGACTACAGACTTTCCAACTAGCCCCTCTTTCTGCTGCCAATTTCTGCCTTTATAGCTCCAACCCAGTTTGTTCCTCCTCAGCTGGGCTCCCTCACTCAGTCAGGGGATTACTTTTCCACTTGATTCCTCTTAACTGTGGCCTGTTAGGTTAATTAGTCCCCTTCTTAGCCTTTATTAACCCTTTCAGGGCAAGTGTGGAGTGAACACCCCATCACAGGCACATTTAGGGAATAAGGTGGCTCCAGATGAGTGATCCTCACTGGTAGCCTTAAGGAATATACATTTGTTTGAGCTTTTGGCAATCAGACCAGCTATAAAAGTATCCAAGCAGAACTTAAGCAGAGATCCTGCCAGACTGGATCTACCACTGAGAAGCAATTACACATCAGATCCCAGCTAATTTAATATGAACTACAGGGTGTGGAAGTTGAAAAGAGGAGACTGTTAAAGTGAGGCGGTGACTAGTGTCCAAAAAAAGTCTAATGCAATGATCCATTAAAATCTGGTTTAAAGTCAAGCAGTGTTGCCGAGGTAGAAATATTTAAAGATAGACAAGCATGGCTCTGGCATTCCTTTTGGACAAGTCCTTGAAAGTCAGGTGCCAAGGCCTGTGTTTCCTGGATCACTCCTAGCCTATTTAGAAGCAATGAACAGTTACCCATCTGTTTTGAGAGCATTGACAAATTTGAAAAACACTGTCTTAGCATAAAACAATCCCAGTTCCTCATTCTTCAGATTTGATTCGAAGTGTACTGTGTTACAGCTTTGATGGATGTAAGTCATGGGAATGGATTTCTCTAGTGGATGGTGCTTAGCCTCAGAAGCAATGAAAGCCATGGCATCTTCCTAAGAAAAGCAGAAGGAGAGACTTACCCCTACTGTGATGTGGTGTACAAACCCCATACTAGAAAGACAAGGAATAAAGAGCTGCTTGGGGCCAAGTCCTACCCCACTGCACCTGAAAATCCTGCTCACGCTGGAGGATGAGCTTAAAAAGAGTAGCTTAAGAGATTGACACTTAAGAGATGAGCTTAAAAAGAGTAGCTCACTGGCAGCAAGACAGTGGAAAAGAACTGTTCTGCATTCTGAGCTCTTGAAGAGTAGTATAGGAATTCTGGTTGTCTGAAGACTGGATATAGTGATCTGACCAAGCCTACAAAGAAAGGATATGTGGTTCTCTGAAGGTAGATATTGGAAACCTAGTTGGGTGGGGGAGAAGACCCTGAAGTTAGAAGAGTTTGAGCTGTAAGATCTTAACCCGAAGGTGGGGTAGCCCTGAGACCTCACACTTAATCCCGAAGGCTTGCCCATTGTGAGACTCTTTATACATACCCTGAAAGGTATGAATACATGACCTGGCAAGAGGACGGAATTACTAGAAGGACATAGCACTGCAGAGAGGAGTGACAATAAGAGAGGAGAGATACATAGGAGGAAGGCAACCTGCCACATCACTAGATGGCACCAATGGAGAGCATCTGTCCCCATCACACAATCATAGACGGCAGACAGGTTATCAGGGAAAGGAAATTGTCAGTCAAATTCATATTTCCCAATGCTGAGTATGTCTAATGCACAATTCCCACTTGCTTAACCTTGCTTTCTACTGTGTGACCCTCTAGAGACAACCACAGTTCAACCTCACCCCTGCCTTCATCTCCCTAATCCACACACAGAGAGACACACACAGAGATCCCTTCAATTCCCAGTGAGAAGTGCCTCCAATCCAACACTTTTTTGCTGATAAAATCTTCTTGACCCCCAATCACATCACAAAAATCTTCCTTTGTTTTTGATCTCTGCAGCATTGGAAAAAAAAAGTTATGCCAGTCCTTTGTTGCCCCGTTCTTTGAACCTGTTGGGCTGGTGGACTTTAATTTCATATAGTGAATCTGAAAAGAGAAATGGTTCAGGCATGAAGTCTAACAATTTTTATGGCTAAACCTCAACCCTTAACCTAGGCATCCCAAGGAAATGTGTTTGAATTTGCCATTCCCTCTTGTCTTTCACCAAAAGTGCTAAAATGCAGGGAGAGAAAGAGAGGGGGGCAACAGGTGGAAAACATCCCAAATCTGACTATATAAGCTGGTAACAGAACTATGCAAAAATATTCCCTACATAAACTGAAATAACATGCTGTGGCTTAAATTTTTGAAAATGTAAAAATGTTAATCAAAATTCTTCGTTTTGTGTGAGAAACTCAAGGCCCTGAGCTGATCAAACTAATAGAAATAAATGCTCCAACTAGGGCTAGGTCACAGCAGCTATGTCCCCTGACACAGCAACTTGAATGAAAACACAGCACGGTGAACCAAGGGCCTTCAATTGAATAGTTTCTGTCCATATTAAGCCTCTTTCTCTGTACAGATATTTGGGAATGTTTCTTCAGGGAGCGTTGAGGCTCTCAAGAGGCATTTTTATGCCTTATCTATTTATTGCATCATACTTTTAAAATTCTGCTGACATTTCTTTTTCATAATAGAGCAATTTAATATGGAATACATTATTTTGTTTAAATGTGTCAATCAAATGTTCAGTGAATTAATTGAAGTGAAAGACACCAGCTCCATTTCAAACTGTTTTCTGAAAACAATGTGCCCAAACTTAAGGTTTGCATATAACAATGCACATCCCCTGACATTATTTCTGAAACAAAAGGTAAGGAAATAGAATTTTGACTAGAACTCACTTGTGACAAATTAACAAGAATCATGCTGCGCAGCCATGACTTGTGATAGCTGGAATAGAATGATGATAATTCATACCATTTTCCATATTTTTTAAAACAAAGCTGGGTGAAGAATAATCGAGGCTACAGAAGAACACCCTATGTCGATGCAAGACACATTCCCTCTTCACTTCAATAGAACCATTCTAAGTAACTGAACTGGTAATAGTTTGTTTACATATATACATTCCTATAACTGTTACAAAAAAGCTATAATGTGAACTCCTTGCTCACACTGGTGAGCAATTACAGTAGTAGCCCCATTGACTTCCAGCAAGCATTCTTTGAGGAAAAAGTGCTTGCTACAGGTTGAGAAAAAGTTATAGATTGCTAAAGGGAAAGGCAGATCAGGGTGCAGTCAGATTAGGTGTCAGAATAGGAGTCCTTAATGGAGTCAAGACTGAGATCTGGAGTCTTCGGCTCCCACTAGTCCTATACTTACACAGTAATTCTAAGTTCCATCACTGTAAACTCTGATTTACTATACTCTTTCTAGGCACCCAGATGGCTTTCTGGACTGGCAGGCTACCAAACCAAATCAGAACTCTGTTATCAGCATTATAGGTTACTCCTGCAAAGAGATACGGAAAATTATTCATAGAAAATGATACATTAATTAAATTTATATTTTGTTTCTCTTTGCAAATTATCCATGTTTATTAGTGTGTTTGTTATTCAAAATTGTTCGGATATTTTCTGAGAAGATATGTCAGCCTATGAGTTGTTCACAACATACTTACTTTGGCTATGTCTTCCACATATTGTTGTTCATTATTCATGATGTTTGGTCACCTAATTCAGGGGTATTTTTTCTGATTGAATGAGAGGTCACTGGACTGAGACTCTGGAGACCTGGGTTCCATGTCCTGCTCAGCCATCACTCTTGTGTATGACCATGGAAAAGTCATTTAACTATTCTGTGCCTCTGTTTTCCCTCTCACCCCATATCTATATAGATTATAAACTCTTCAGGGACTGTTTCTTACCATATGCTTTTATGGTGTCTAGCAGAACAGGACTCTGATCTTTAATGAGATTTTCAGGTATGACTACAATACAAATAAATAAGAAAGCAACTTTGTGATTACTTAAAACATTGTCATAAAGTCACCATTTCCAAATTTGGGTGACTAATATCAGGCACCCAGAGACAAAATTTTCAAAAAACATCTAGTGATCTGTTGGGTGCCTAACTGGAGACACTTTAAATGGGCCTGATTTTATTTCAGAAAGGGCTGAGCACTTACCCTCCTAAAATTAGGCCCCTTCACTGTGTTTCAAGTTGGACACACCAAAATTAAGGCATGCAAAATCACTAAACACTTCTGAGAATATATGCCCTAAATCCATATTTGTCCAGTTATATAAATGGGCTGATTTTCAGAGGTACTGAGCACCTGCAATTCCCTTTGAAGTTACTTCTAATAAAAATTTTGCCCATCTTTTCCTAGCAGAGTCCACTGAAGAATTGAAGAGACAACAGTAGAATCTTTATATGGAAACATAAAGGTGATTTGAGGAAAGCTTATACTACATTATTAAGTTCTTTGTATTTTTTTTTAATCTTGTTTGGCTGAGGATTGTGTGTGATATCTGTGTGTTTGGGTTTACTCAGTCTCTGCACATTTGTTCTTAATTAAAGGCTGGAAAAAAATAACTTACATATAGGCCACATATTGAAAAGAGGAGCCCAAAGTTAGGTTCATAACTCAATATGTTCCTAATGATCTGATTTCAAAAGTGCTCAGTACCCGGTACCTGCCCTAAGAGTCTGTGGACTTACTTGGCACACAGCACTTTTGACAATCATGTTACTTATTTAGGAGCTTATGCAGTGATTTAGGAACCTAACTTTAGGTTTGACTCCTCTCTTTGAAAATCTTGGTCGTAATCTCTACTTTTGTTCATTATTTACCATACACACCTATGCCCACAGATAGTCATGAATCCCTTCTGAGGTTGCTTGAATGTGATCAACAGCATTCTCATGTCTTGAGAAGATATTCTTCCATTCTATCCAGTTCTGGGTGCCACATTTCAGGAAAGATGTGGACAAACTGGAGAAAGTCCAGAGAATAGCAACAAAAATGATTAAAGGTCTCGAAAACATGACTGTCAGGGAAGACTGAAAAAAAAAGGGTTTGTTTAGTCTGGAGAAGAGAAGACTGAGAGGGGACATGATAACAGTTTTCAATTTCATAAAAGGTTGTTACAAAGAAGAGGGAGAAAAATTGTTTTCCTTAACCTCTGAGAATAGGACAAGAGGCAATGAGCTTAAATTTCAGCAAGGGCGGTTTAGGTTGGATATTAGGAAAAACTTCCTAACTGTCAGAGTAGTTAAGCACTGGAATACATTGTATAGGGAGGTTATGGAAACTCTCTCAGTGTCTAACCTGCTCTTAAAAATCTCCAAACACCCAGCAGGGATGGTCTAGATAATAGTTAGTGCTGTCTTGAGCCTTGAGGTCAGGGGACTGGACTAGATGACATCTTGAGGTCCCTTCCAATCCTACAATTCTATGATTTTATAATTTACCTCTGTGAACGTGACTCAGTCTAGAAGAAATAAAGCTACTGATTCATTTAAATAATATGCATACAGTACAAACAGTCCAGGATCCATACATCTGTCTAGATTAGGGATTGGCAACCTTTGGCACGCAGCCCGCCAGGGCAGGTTTGTTTACCTGCCGTGTCCACAGGTTCGGCCAATCACAGCTCCCACTGGCCACGGTTCACCTCTCCAGGCAAATGGGGGCTGTGGGAAGCGACGTGGACCGAGAGATGTGCTGGCCGCGGCTTCTCGCAGCCCTCATTGGCCTGGAGCGGTGAAACACGGCCAGTGGGAGCCGCAACTGGCCGAACCTGCAGACGTGGCATGTAAACAAACCGGCCCGGCCCACCAGGGTGCTTACCCTGGCGGGCTGCGTGCCAAAGGTTGCCAATCCCTAGTCTAGATCATCACATTGTCTCCATGTGCAAACTATATTGCCTACACTGCTTCTAGGAAATCTGATGCAAGGAGAATTATTTGCCTACCATTTAGTATTAATGTATTTTTCCACTCAAATCTCTTGCAATTTTAGTTCAATTTTCTTATTATTAGTTTTCATCTAATACAGATACTCAGGCATCAGTGGTTCAGGAGCCAAATTAGCAGTCAACATTACCCATAATAGCCACTTGTGGCTTGTGAGCCTTAGTCTGAGTATCACTGATCTAATATAGTGTTTGTTTCAATGGTCCTAAAATAAAGGTAACTAAGACTGTCATGGAAAACAAATTGTATGAAACATTTCAGTCCGATCGCATAGTTTTTCCTCTTATTTAATCACAATTGGATCTAAAAAGTGAAGATTGACTTATCTTCCTTCTCCTCATTTGTTTCTTTTTGGGGTTTCTTGGGGATGGTATACTTAAAAGAAAAAAGTACTTAATGAATAAAGCATAATTCCTAAGATTTAACAAAATGCTCCCAATTTTGGCTTGATTTATAGTCACTTTTAAAACTGCAAGACAATAACAGGCAAGCATTCCTGTGGACTTCTCTTCCATGTCATTTCATTTCTGTCATTAACACTGGAGTATTGAAATGCATAAAGTCAGACATTGTCTTGTGTTCTTAAAACTCTGAAAAGAAAAACAACAACATATATATATATAGACTCACATAATGGAAAATTATGTTTTCTCTTATTACCATAAAAATCCCTGAAAAATGTTTCCCATGCAGCAGAAGTGCACAATATGACCTATCATCATTATGATCATGTGCATGGGAATAGTCTTAACTCTCTTATTCCCAAACCAACAAATAAAAACATCAATAAAATCAGAGAATCTGCAAGTGAGCAAAGATGAGTACACTCAACCAGGGAAAAAGGCATTAATGGTCATAAAAGACCAAAAAAAATCCCACATCATAATTCAGAACTGCTTTTTGAATGGAAGTAATCAGCCAATTGCAATTTCCTAATTGGACCACAGTTGGCCTTAAACATGCATGTCAAAAGGCAAAATCAGCTTCAAATGAGCTAGTCTCTAATAAGAAATTTCAAGTTATAATTCGGTGCATTTCATTAACTAAGCAATGGAGCTCAAATTCCTCTTTCACTGTCCAAGATTCTTACAGTTTGCATAGCTATATTTGTGCAGTATTTTTAAGCCACGAGTGGTGTCATTGCCATCTCCAGAAAAAAGGAGTTCTGTTCTCATTTGTGATGAACTACAACTAAACCTAGAGACGGCTAAGGGAAAAGGATTTTCTCACTAGCATGGGGCAAAGCCTGCACCTGAGGTCAGATGTGAAGTATATGGTCACTCACTGAGTAGAGAGCCAGGAAAAAAACAACAACTATTGAGAAGAATGTATGCTTTCCCCCTAATTCTGAAATTACCTTTTCAATTTCTTCCACATAAGCAAACCTAAGTCTCCTAAGACTCATACATACCTTGCCCTGGAAGTCATTGCCTTCAAATTATTTATTAATGGATTATTATTGAAATAATGTCAAAGTAAACAATTTAAGTTACTTTTTAAAATGTTCTGAAGTAGCGCTTGTGGAAAATTTCCCATTGAAACAATTTTCCAATGGAAATTTGGGTTTTCAACTACATAATTTTTTTGTCTGAATTTTCTGTTTTCCATAGAAAACTTTGACTTTTTGTCCAAAAGCTGGAACCTGAAAAAGTGAATCAATTAAAAAAAAATAATGCCGTCAGTCGTGCTTTGTGGGAGTTGTAGTGTGGGTGCCTCCTGCCTCCATTTTTCTCTAAGGGCCAAATGCTCTAGCTCTACGTTTCCAATTATGGAGCATGGCCACTCATGATGCTCAGCAATAGGAATTATTAAAGATAGCATGCCTAACAGAAATAGATTGAAAAACTCTATTAAACCAGGGATTGGCAACCTTTGGCACGCAGCTCGCCAGGATAAGCACCCTGGTGGGCCGGGCCGGTATGTTTACCTGTCGCATCCACAGGTTCGGCCAATCGCGGCTCCCACTGGCCTGGGATGGTGAACCACAGCCAATGGGAACCATGATTGGCCAAACCTATGGACACGGCAGGTAAACAAACCAGCCCCGCCCGCCAGGGTGCTTACCCTGGTGAGCCACATGCCAAAGGTTGCCAATCCCTGTATTAAATTTAGCCAAGGGAAGGTGAAGGGTTACTTGATCAGAACAAATATTTCATAATGGCTCTTTAGTCCTCCAGAGGATGCAATGGCCACAAGTTGAAGCTAGACAAATTCTGACTGGAAATAAGGCCTACAATTTTTAAAATGACAGGAATTAAGCATTGAAACAATGTAGCAAGACTGTGGAGGGTTTTCCATCGTTGACAATTTTTAAATCAAGATGGGATTTTTTTTCTAAAAGATACACTTACAAATTATTTGTGGAAAGTTCTGTGTCCTGTCTTATAAAGGAGGTCAAACTAGATGACCACAGCCGTCCCTTCTGACTTTGGAGTCTATGAATCTATTTAGTCCAGCCAGGGAGCCTGGACCATAGAGGAGAATGAGGGCATAAGGCCCCCATTAGAACTACAAGTCCCATGAGGCACCATGGCAGCATTTTCAAATCAACATTTTCAGTTTTCATCTGAAAGTTTTACATATGTGCACACACACACACACACACATTTCCCCCCTCCCCCGGAAAAGTCAAAGTCAAAGCTTTCCATAGGGGAAAGACCACTTTTGAGCAAGCACTATTCTAAAGCTCTGTCTCTATTTTGAGCACTTGTTATGGCCCAGCCCCAGCAAAAGCAACAAATATATGAATAGTCCTATTTCGGTCCTGGCCTAAGAGCATATACGGGCTTCACCACACTCACACATTTTTTCTCTAATATGTTGAGGAAACTGTTGGTAGCACAAAATAACATTTCTAAGACAAAAATAACAAATCTCAGGTCAAATATCCTTCAGCTTTGTATATTCAGGAAAATTATAAAGGTACCAAGTTTGGCATGTCTTCAGAGTGACCATCTGCTTGCATTCTCCCCCATTCATCCGGGGGGAAGGAGGAGAGGAATGCCATACACCAATATAAGCAGTTTCTGCTAAGAAAGCGAATGTTATGGTTTGTAGATGTACATGTTGACACAGACAAATGATTTGTCCTGTTGGAGAATAAGCCAGCTGTGTAACAAACTGCCACTATTCAATTCACCAGAAAAAACATTCAGAAACCTTGATAAGAGTGCTGGAACAATTCCTATGAAATGATAATGAAATGAGCTGTAATATGTAAAAAACAGGGCTGTCAATTAATCGCAGTTAACTCATGCGATTAACTCAAAAAATTAATCGTGATTAAAAAAATTAATCATGATTAATTGCAGTTTTAAACGTACTGAGAAACAATAGAATACCAATTGAAATGTATTAAATATTTTGGATGTTTCTCTACATTTCATATATATTGTAGACTGTGTTGTAATTGAAATCAAAGTGCATATTATTTTTATTACAAATATTTGCACTAAAAATTATAAACCAAAGAAATAGTATTTTTCAATTCACCTCATTCAAGTACTGTAGTTCAATTTCTTTGTCGTGAAAGTGCGACTTACAAATGTAGATTTTTTTTTATTACATAAGTGCACTCAAAAACAAAACAATGTAAAACTTTGGAGTCTGTCCACTCAGTCCTACTTCTTGTTCAGCCAACCACGAAGACAAACAAGTTTGTTTACATTTACAAGAGATAATGCTGCCCTCTTCTTATTTACAATGTCACCAGAAAGTGAGAACAAGCATTTGCATGGCAATTTTGTAGCTGTCATTGCAAGGTATTTACGTGCCAGATATGCTAAACATTCATATGCCACCATTCCAGAGAACATGATTCCATGTTGATGACGCTCGTTAAAAAATAATATGTTAATTAAATTTGTGACTGAACTCCTTCGGGGACAATTGTAGGTCTCCAACACTGTTTTACCTGCATTCTGACATATATTTCATGTTATAGCAGTCTTGGATGATGACCCGGCACATGTTGTTCATTTTAAGAACACTTTCACTGCAGATTTGACAAAACACAAAGAAGGTACCAACATGAGATTTCTAAAGATAGCTACAACACTCGATCCAAGGTTTAAGAATCTGAAGTGCCTTCCAAAATCTGAGAGGGACAAGGTGTGGAGCATGCTTTCAGAAGTCTTAAAAGAGCAACACTCTGATGCGGAAAATACAGAACCCGAACCACCAAAAAAGAAAATCCACCTTCTGCTGGTGGCATCTGACTCAGATAATTAAAATGAACATGTGTTGGTCCTCTCTGCTTTGGATTGTTATCAAGCAGAACCCGTCATCTGCATGTATGCATGTCCCCTGAAATGGTGGTTGAAGCATGAAGGGACATACGAATCTTTAGCACATTTGGCACGTAAATATCTTGCGATGCCAGCTACAACAGTGCCATGCAAATGCCTATTCTCACTTTCAGGTGACATTGTAAACAAGAAGCGGGCAGCATTCTCTCCTGCATATGTAAACAAACTCGATTGGCTGAACAAGAAGTAGGACTGAGTAGACTTGCAGGCTCTACAATTTTACATTGTTTTATTTTTTAATGTGTTTTTTGTACATAATTCTACATTTGTAAGTTCAACTTTCATGATAAAGATATTGCATTACAGTACTTGTATTAGGTGAATTGTAAAAGACTATTTAGTTTGTTTTTTTACAGTGCAAATACCTGTAATCAAAAATAAATATATATAATAAATATAAAGTGAGCACTGTACACTTTGTATTCTGTGTTTTAATTAAAATCAATATATTTTAAAATGTATAAAACATCCAAAAATATTTAAATAAATGGTATTTTATTATTGTTTAACAGTGCGATTTATCGCGTGGTTAATATTTTTAATTACGCGATTAAACGCAATTAATTTTTTTAATCGCTTGACAGCCATAGTAAAAATGTGTCTGTTTACAGCAGATGAGACAGACTTACTAAAAACGTTAGCTTCAATTCCCATATTGAGCAGAAGACCAGATGTACAGATCAACTTGACCAGTGTTTCTCAAACTGGGGTCGCCTCTTGTGTAGGGAAAGCCCCTGATGGGCCGGGTCGGTTTGTTTACCTGCCCCGTCTGCAGGTCCAGCTGATCGCAGCTCCCACTGGCTGCGGTTCGCCGCTGCAGGCCAATGGGAACTTCTGGAAGCGGCAGCCAGTATGTCCCTCAGCCCGCGCCGCTTCGAGCAGCTCCCTTTGGCCTGGAGCAGCTAACTGCGGACAGTGGGAGCCGCAATCGGCCAGACCTGCGGATGTGGCAGGTAAATAAACCGGCACAGCTGACCAGGGACTTTCCCTACACAAGTGGCGACCCCAGTTTGAGAAACACTGGTGCAATAAAAAAGGCCATAAGCTGGACAATGAAAATTGGAAAGATGATAACAGAGAGTGAAGAGAGGGATGGAAACAGATTAATACCACTAGAGATAAGAGATCAGAGTAAAATGAAGGACATCATTTAAATGAGGGGGGGAGGGATAGCTCAGTGGTTTGAGCATTGGCCTGCTAAACCCAGGGTTGTGAGTTCAATCCTTGAGGGGGCCACTTAGGGATCTGGGGCAAAAATCAGTTCTTGGTCCTGCTAGTGAAGGCAGGGGGCTGGACTCAATGACCTTTCAAGGTCCCTTCCAGTTCTAGGAGATGGGATATCTCCACTAATTTAAAAAAAAAAATCTGTTATGAAGAACAGTTCAACAGGCTGGTGAACTGATAAAAGAAAAAAACACTATATCTAATTTTACATAAGAAAGACCAATGCCCAGCAGGGGTTGCTTACCAAAATAAAACAAAAAAGATGGAAAATGTTAGTAAAGAACTGGCTTTTGTAAATAGTAATATTTAACTCAGAATGGTTGGCAGTGGCAACACCTAACTATACTGGTATGAGTCCTTTTCCCTGCAGTGGAGTGACCAGTGCTATAATAATTTACTGGTGAATTACATTGTCTGTAACATAATTTTATGCTTATTGGAAAAAGTAGTGAGCATTGAAAAATGAAGTGTAGGCAAGGGTGTTTTTTTTTTAATTCTTTCATTTTTTAAAAAAACACTTGGAAAAGTTTGTTATGATTCAAGATAGTTGTACAAGAAAACACTTCTTCTATCTCCTCTTCCCCCCTCCCCCAGCATTATTTACCTTTTAAGGAACATTTTACTAATAATACAGTCTATCCGTTACTTATTGCTGTGATTCATAATTTGATTTTCTGTGGCAAAATAATTTTGAGCAGCAAGCCTGATTAACTTCAGAATTATTTAATCCTTGCCACTAAATGTTCAAACGGTGAATTTAATAGTATATTCAGCACTTTCCCAGATTCTTCACTGTGAGATGGAATACACCCTTGCCATAGATATTTGTAAAGCCTGCCTTATGACTGCCTTCGAATAGCAGTTTATTCCTTCCTCATACAGCTAACAGGTAAAATCATCTATGCTATTGGACTGGATTGGTACAGGGAGAAATGCATTTTTTTTTCTTGTGCTTCCTCTATCTGTTTGTTGTATCCGTCTGTTGTCTCTTGTGTTGTAATTAGATTGTAAGTTCCTTGGGACAAGGACCATATTTTTGTTCTGTGTTTGTATAGTGCCTACTACAATGGCATCCTGGTCCATGACTGGGATCTCTGAGTGCTACTGAAGTACAAATGATCAACAGTGAGAGAGAGGAGATTGGCAGATCTACACCTTAAGGATATGTAAGGGCCCCTTTCCTAGGGAAAATGTTTTATAAAGTGTCACTCTATCAGTGTTTCTCAACTATGGCCACTATGGCCACATGTGGCCACCAGGGGTTTTCTTGCAGCTACAGCCTCCTGGGCGGTGATTGGGGGGGAGGGGGGGCAGCAGCCCCTCCACTGGGGGCTGCCAGCAGGGGTTGGGCCCTGACCCCTCTCTGGAGCCACAGATACCGGAGGAGCAGGCAGTTCATGGGAGTTCCCCACCTTCCAGAGGCAGTAGGGCTCGGACTTCCGGCTTCATCCCTGGGGTGGCAGGCGGCAGGCTCCAGCTGTGGGGCTTCGGTCTCTGGCCCCAGCCATGGGCTAACTACCCCTCAATTGTCCCTGGTTCCCACTGCTTCCCTACCCACCTCCCCATCCGGGGCTTAATTTGTCCCCCAGCTTGCTGGGGCTGAGTACATTTGCTGTGAAAAGTGATATTTATATCTTTATTAATATCACTTTTCACTGTCTCCCAGCTAGCTAGCAAGTCTGGTGCTGTGAAAAGTGATATTAACAAACATACAAATATCACTTTTCACAGCAGCAGACTTACTAGCCAGCAAGTCTAATAAAAAAAAAGCAACACAAACAGCAACAAAAGACAAGAACATGCAAAGTACCTTATTTGTGTTTCTATTCTGTGTAGGTTCAATAAAGAATAGAGACAACTGTATATTATTTTTATTATTGAGTTTTCAAAAAACCCTATATAAATAAATTACATGGATTTGAACAAGTATATGTGCATATTTATTTGTTTTTCCTAAAGCTAATTAAGTATTTTAAGAAAAGTTCTTAGAGCGGCCACCAAAAATCTTGTGAGAACCCCTGCTCTAGATAGAGTATCAAGATATTAGGCAAATTCCAAGAAGGTGTGCCAGATATTGAAAGAATAAGGAGAAAAACAGTGACTGTACATCCAAGTTTCCATATGACGTAACAGTGTTCCAGGAGCTCCTTTCAGGAAATATCCTAATTTTTATTTAAACTAACATGTCTGGGTTTTGTAATTTATTTTTACAAACTTTCAAGACACATTGCTACAACCAGTAGAATTTGTATTGCTTTTATTATGAACAAGCAGTCCAGTTGCATTTATCATCAATGTAATGAATGGTGTTTGGAGTAGACCTGGTCTGGAATTTTCTGTTATTATTAATTATTATTACTATTTTATTATTTATTAGATGTGTGGTTTCCACAAAAATCTAAATTTTCCAATGAAAAGTTTTGGTTTCGCAACCTCCCCACTATCACAAAAAAATAAAACAATTGTGTTTTGTTTCAGACTGGGTTGACCTGAATCAAAATATTTCAGTTTGTTGAACTGAATCAAAAAGAAATATGTCTGTGTCACTGTTGAGTCAGAAGCTGAAAGTAGCAACACCAGACACTTATTTTTTAAAGGAAAGCGTAATTTTGTATGACTATTTCAAAACTCTAAAAAATATCCCACAACTATGACCATTTTTTATTTTAAAAATATGGTCCCCTTAAAAAGAGATAAACAAAGAGACATCCATACAGAACAACATAACTCCTTCATTGCCTAAGTGGTCTCCATTTCACTGGGTTTATTTGGCCCTACAGTTTGCACAAGGCCAATCTTCATATTTAATTTCAGAAAGTCAGACAAAAGAATTAATAATAATAATAATGTGTAACACTAATATGGTAGCATTACACGTGCAAAGATTTCTACAAAGATTATTAACTAATCAATCTTCAGATGTTATCAGTATATAACCGTGAATGCACAACTCTATTCAATAAATACTAAAGATATCACTAAAGATAACAAGGAAGTACAAAAGCTTATTGCTGTGGATTTGGCCTATATATTTTTTCTTACTTGAAAACTCTGTCCTTTTAATTAAGAAGAAAATAGTTGAATTTAAAAGGGGACCTTCTTTGTTATTCACACAATAACACACACACACACACACACACACACACACAGGATAACTTTGACTTAAGCTCAGACAACTATATTTCTTTTCAACATAAATACTAAGGGATGAATTCTCCACCACACATATGTTTAGCTCAGATACAGTGGAGGGGATAGCATCATTAAGCTGGTTGCAGCTGCCTGATTCATTTCTGTCCGGACCAGTTAGAAGTTAGAGAAGAGGGGGAACCTGGTCTATCTTACACTGTTGACATAAGGTCCATAACAGACCTGTAGTTACAGACCTTATGCCAGTGATGGATAGGTGTAGCAGAACTCTGATGTGCCATGCCTGCTCTATGAGCTCAAAATACCTCTGAAACACACCACCTTCTCTCCACCCTTGTACAAACACACACCAGAGGTGGGCAGGAGGGTATGGCTGACACAGGAAGTGGCAATGTACCTATTTAAATGCTACACTACCAGAAAGCATCAAAAGCAGCTAGAGCAGATGAGAGAATCCACCTCTAGAACTCTAATAAATCACCAGTTAAAACACCATTAACATCCAGACTAGCCTCTATTCATGTCTTAATACCAAGTAACATTATACTTAGCCCCCTAGCACAGCATGTTCCATTTCACTTTTAGCATACAACCACTCACAGTACACACATCCAATTCTACAAAACCCCACCCAAGTGCAAAGCCTTAACTCTGACCTCAGATGTTTTTAATGGCCAGCTGCCTATCAAGAGTGCAATAAATAACAAATAGAAAAATGTTTTCCAAACTTTTTTTCTATTTAACTTTTTCACTACAAAAATGGCTTAGTGTAGATGTGTTTAGAGGTTGTGGTGACTGCAGTTGTATAGCTACTTTGAAGGAAAAGCAAACAACACTGCCAGCACTAAATTTCAAAATCAGAATTTTTTAAATTTGTTTTTCTAATAAGTGTAATAAGTATACAGAAAATGTCCTAGACAATTCAGTAGTTTAGGGAAACTGAAAGGCTGAAACAAGGATTTTTAATCCTACTTCTAGTTGTCGCAGCCCTACGCCCTGTCATGGCGTCTGGATGGCCAATTGCCGGTCAGAAGGTCACATCAGTGTCGTGTGCAGCACCTTGGTGCTGAGTGCAGTGCCTTGGTGTCGTGTGCAACACATTGGGGCCGTGTGACCATTCTCGAACCTTCCGCCTGGTCAATTGTAGGTCACATTGGTACCGTGTGCTACAATTCCAGCGGGCCGTGTGCATAACTTAGTGTGCCATGTGCAGTGCCTGTTACGTAGAGGGCACCAGCTCGGAGCCTGGTTGGTGTAGGGGCGGAGAACCAATAAGATGCTAGCATGTGCAAGGGTCTTCGAACAAAACTATGTCTCTGGTCTAAATCAGCAGGAGTGTCCGTGTGTTAGCTGGAAGGCCTGATCACCCTTTCAGCCAGGATCTCCTCCGGATTTAGCTAGCTCGTGTCGTGTTCTTTTGGATTACATCTCGTCATGTCCCTGGTGTCTGTACTGCTGGTCAGCTGCGCCTGGAGTGTGGTATGCATGTATTAATTTTTGTAGACATTTTGTTGGTTAGGCCCTTTTTCTGTATTACTTGGTACCAAATGTCCTGTATAGTGTATAGAGGGCAAATGGTTATAGTTTACTCAGTTTTATATACTTGTTCTGGCTTTTGGTAAATAGTTGGTTGTAAATTATCTAGTTCCTTGTTGTTCACTGTATATAGCTTGTTTTATACTACTGCTTCCTTGTTGTAAGTGTAAATAGACTGTTTTATAGTGCTGTTCTGGTGACAGTTTTGGTTGGTCACTTGTTTCTCTTTAAATTGAGTTTGTATTGTTATTTGATAAAAGTGCTCCTCCCCAGCCCAAGTTGTGATTTGTTCCCCATCAATAAACAGTCACCTGTTTTTGAATTACAATCTGCCTCCATTTTCAATTTCCCTCCTCCACTCGAGTATTCGAACCTGAATTGATTTCGGACACTAGTGAAAAGATCAGCATAATTTTAGCTATGGTGTCATCACCAACACCTAAATATTATCAAAGCTCAAAAAGTTATTCTTGGCTGTGTTTTGACTGGCAATTTGTTTTCATTTTTTTGTTAAATATAGAGAGAGCTGTATTTTCAAGGTCATACTTTAGATTGTGATTGTTCAAGTAGCCAGTTTGCACAGCTGATGATTCCTCACATGTAGCTAATTCTGTTGCAGGTAGGAGGATAATGAATACACTGCCTTGCCAACAAAGTTGCTAGACATGTAATCACCATCAGTTCATTGTTCAGGTGCACAGAAATCAAAACCTTCTGGATCTTTCTTTAAAACTGAGTGAAAAATACTTTCATATTGTTATATTCTCAATCAGCATATAAAGTTTGGTGTTTTAACTATTTGGAGCCAGAGATACATTCTCTTAGATTCTTGCAAATGATGTTTTCTTACAGATGGTCATTTCAATGCATGTAATACCAGTGAAGGATACTGTACCATGAAAATCTAATTATTGGCCAGCATTCATGCCTCAAACAAAAGGCAGCTTTGACCATGATGGTTTGTTTGATCTCCATCTAGAAAGTTGGGCTCTATAAAGTAGTTCAGTAATGTAAGTTTCCCCTCACAGCAACTACATCATCCCTTCACAATTAAGTTGTTCTGCATTTTGTTTTGAGAGAAAGATTGTCCATTTGATACAAATTATGTCAAAATGGAACTGCAGGGTGTAGAATATTGTGGAGAATAGTTAATAAAGCAAATATTTTGCTAAATTTCAACAGTGAGAATATTATTAGAATTACTTTAAAGAAAAAAAATGCCTGGGGCCAATACTTTGCTTTAACCTTAGAAAAAATGGAATTTTAAACATAAATAGAGGAGAGTAGAATTCTGTAACAAATAAGTGGTCTTGTCTTGGGACAGTATTTGAACTCAGCTCCAATCATAAGCAAAAAACCACAAGTTTGAGAACAGGGCTGTTACCATGCTGTCCTCCAAAAGAAAGAAAGACAAATAGTCCAGGATCATGGACATGTTCTGACTCTCTCACCTCACGGATTCTCATTTTGACCTTCATCATTAGAATCCATCCTAAACATACTCTTTCTATTTTTGCAGTCTCACAGTTTAAAATCTCCCTTAAGATCTACTTCAGGTGTGAATAAGCTAGAAAGACTATACTAGGGATGTGCTTGATTTAGTAATCCAACAGACAGAATGCCTCTGCAGCCAATGACATTTTCCTCAGGGCAGACTTCTCTGGAATCAACAGCAACACCAACGATAATCCTAAAGCAGTGACACATGACCCAATATATGTGAATTACAAGAATTTTCCTGGAGAATTTCTAATATTTAGCCCCATGGAATCACAAATAGCTCTCTTAAACAGAGAGGAGCAAACATTTCATTCAAAGAAGAACATTATTCAGTCCAGAAGCTCTCTCTTTGCCATTTTGGCCCAGTTTAACCTGTATCACTTGCAGACTGGTATTACCTAGCAATCTCATTTAACTTTGTTTGTCCCAAAATTTCCTTCTTCGCTGGCACATCGTTTAAAATAGTCTTTTGAAGTGCATAACACTTCCCAAGGTTTACATTGGTCATGTCTCCCCTCTAGAGAAGTTATTCCAATCCCATAATAACACAAATGTACTCCAAAGATATTTAAACTTAATTCAAAACAAAAATTTTAAAGGATATTGCAGGAAATTGCCATATCTGTCACACATGCACAATGCTTTGTGGAACTGGGTTTGAAATATGGACTTAGGACAAGATTTTAGATTGATAAGACTCCCATTTTTGAAAATATTCTCCTAGGAGTGTGAAATTTAATATAGATTTTATTTTTTTTTAAAAGGCAAAATGAAGCAATAGACATCATCAAGCCCAATGATAGTGCTCATTTTCCATTACTGTGCTTTATCCTGGATTCTGCAGGAAGACAAAATATTAGGAATCTATCAAACTGAGCACCAGCAATTAGCAAGCTAGCGAGCTAGCTAGATGGTCGATAGATAGATAGCAATCCATTTGAGAGACTGCATTCTAAACCATCTCCTTATGTTAGGCTGTGAGAGAATGCATAAATGTCTTTAATTACTTTTTATTTTTTATTATATTAGTAGATATCTTCAGGAAAGTGTTATTTAGATGAAATTATTTGTGGTTATTGTTGCGAGAAAGATGTTACCAAGAGAGTTACTGCAAAAAGCTACTGCATCTCTCTCAAAAGGTAGAAAAAAACTTATTTTAATTACTGGTGGAAATTCATTTCCTAGCTATGAGCAAGTGGAGAGAGGTAGTGACTTAGTTATCCAGACCATTGTCTTTGAGGGTCTAGGAGTTCAAAAGTAGGATCTATAAATTAATTTGATATGAGACCAATATTTAACAGCCAATTTAACATGCTGTGAATCATGAGATTGATGTGTTTTTGCCATTCTTTGTTGTTGCATGGTGGACCAGGTGGAGTTTCTCCATGAATTTTTATCCTTTGGTACAGCATATCACCATAGTCAAGTCTGAAGGAAATGAACATTAGATCAACACATTCACACCTCATAAAGTGGTGCAGATTTCTGGCCAAAGAGTATAACTTTTATTAGAGGAGTATCCAGGGGGCAGTTGAAAATTCAGACTGCATGCCATCTTCACAAGCAAGAGAGACACTTTCATTTGACGTAAATGTTACAGGCTTAACCAATTTTTCAAAATGCTATTCCCCCAGCCAATACCACCTCCATCTTGCGACCTTGATTCAGCAAATTGCTTTTCACTCAGGGACACCAGGAAATCTGGCTGATGAAGCATAAATTATGCTTCACTGTGTATTTACCTTAAGCAACTAACTAAACTAACTAACTAACTATCCTTAGCCCTATAAAATTTAAGTTGTCCCTGCAAAATGTGTGTATCATGCGCACACAAACTGGAAATTCCATGTTAATTTGTGTGTTTGCATATACTACTTTTCTGTTCTTTCCTTTTATTTAAAATTTGTCCCATTACACAAAAGGGGGAAATTTCTTCCGGAATTTAAATTATAGGTGGATCAGTAACACCATGTTTTCTTGTTGTAGTACATGTAACTTCCATTTGCCAGTCTTGGTGACTTCAATTAGTTTAAAATAGCAACTATGTTTACTTGTCCCTCTTAATGAGAGGGCTCTGCAGTAGCCATTCATCAATCCCTTTACGTAAATTACTGTGTCAAATCCTCTGCAGTGGTGGCATTCTTTGAAGTGCCAGTATGGATCAACGTGGACACTTCAAATGGAGATGTACCTAAGAAATAATACAGGATGGAAGTAGTTAACCAGTAACCACTATTCTCAGAACTGTAATGATATCATTAAATATGTTGACCCAACAACACGGGAAGCAAACAAAATCCATTTAATTTGAAACACTGTGGAAGGGAGAAAATACATTTGCCAAATAGTAAAAGGAGAAAAAGCTGACCAGGAAAGAAACGTGGGGCAAGCCCTCAACAAGTATAAATCAGTATCCCTCCCTCTGACCCATTATATTTCCACTTCGAGGAGCAAGAGAAAGAGAATTTTACAAATCTATATGAAAAGTATGTGCCACTAAACTTGTGAGTACAAACAGTTGCTTTAGATATTTTGAGCTAAATAAAAGTTAACGTCCCTATTCCTGGGCAGTTGATTCAAAATCATATGACTCGGATCTGGATAATAATTTCAGACAATGAAGTCAAATCAAATAGCTTCTCCAACGAGTTAGCAATTTGTTATAAGAAATCCAGCAAAGTCAGGGCAAACAGAAGAGTGGCATATTTTCTTTACAGGTTCATTGAGATCAGGATTCTGGTTTATCAAACTAGAGACAAAAGCTGAAATTCCACAGGGAGCTTGTATCAAACAGTCTGACACTCTCTAATTGAGGCAGCCGACTGGAACAGAATGAGATTTAAAACATGTACATAGTTTACCTAGTACGCTGGTGTTCAACTTTCATTCTTAAAACACTAATCTCTTCAGTCATAATTGAAGCAGTCATCAAAGGTTTGTTTAACTAGTTTGTTGTCAAACTGAAACTCTTGAGAACAAGTTACAACATGCTTGTAAGGTATTTATGTCAATGCTGATGTCCTTGAAGTCAATGAAGCCATCTTTAGACATTCTATTCTGTTTGATATAGCTGACGACAAGTATGAAAAATTACTGACACAGAAGATCCATCAGGCAATATTTTTGACAGCAAATCTTTACAATTCCCACAAACATTCCCAGTATTTTTGCAACTTAATCAGTTAAACCATTCTAAGTCCTCTAAAAGTCCCGGATCACTTTTTTTCAGTCTTCAGACATGTTCCTTGAAAACTATGGTAGATTCTTAGATATTTTAATAAAACATAAGAATAAAGTGTTACCATTATTTAATCCTTTTGCAGATATGTAGCATGGATTAAGGAAGATGTTATTCCAGGATAAATTAGGTAGGTCAGATCCTCAACTAGTGTAAACTGGCAATGCCACATTCATTTCAATGGATGTATGTCAATTTATAGCAGCCAAAGCATATGGTGGAAAAAGCATTAACTCCAATTTAGATCTTAATCATAACAGATATAGAATTATAGAATTGTAGGACAGGAAGGAATCTCCAGAGGTCATTTAGTCCAGTCCTCTGCACTCAAGGCAGGACTAAGTATTATCTAGATTAGTGGTGGGCAACCTGCGGCCGCAGGCCAACCGCGGCCCGTGAGGGTAGTCTGCTGGTGGGCCGTGAGACAGTTTGTTTGCATTGACCATCTGCAGGTATGGCCACCCGCAGCTCCAAGTGGCTGTGGTTCCTGGCCAATAGGAGCTATGGGAAGTGGCACAGGCCACAGAGATGTGCTGGCCGCCGCTTCCCACAGCTCCCACTGGGAGGGAATGGCGAATCGCGGCCACTGGGAGCTGCAGGCAGCCAGGCCTGCGGACGGTCAATGTAAACAAACTGTCTCACGGCCCGCCAGCAGATTACCCTGACGATTTGCATGCGTCCCGCGGGCCGCAGGTTGCCTACCACTGATCTAGACCATCCCCAACAGGTGTTTGTCTAATGTGCTCTTAAAAATCTCCAATAATGGAGATTCCACAATCTCCCTCGGCAATTTATTCCAGTGATTAGCTACCCTGACAATTTAGTCCAACCTAAACCACCCTTGCGGCAATTTAAGCCCATTGCTTCTTGTCCTATCGTCAGAGGTTAAAGAGAACAATATTTTCTCTCTCTGCCTTGTAACAACTTTTTTTTATACTTGAAAACTGTTACAATGTCCCCTCTCAGTCTTCTCTTCTCCAGACTAAATAAACCCAGTTTTTTTCATTCTTCTGTCATAGATCATGTTTTCTAGACCTTTAATCATCTTTGTTGCTCTTCTCTAGATTTTCTCCAATTTGTCCATATTTTTCCTGAAATGTGGCACCCATAATTGGACAGAATAATCCAGCTGAGGCCTTATTAGCATGGAGTAGAGTGGAAGAATTACTTCCTGTGTCTTGCTTATAACACTCCTGCTAATACATGCCAGAATGATGTTAACTTTTTTTGCAGCAGTATTATACTGTTGACTCATATTTATATTGTGATCCACTGTGACCCCCAAATATCTTTCCACAGTATTCCTTCCTAGGCAATCATTTCCCATTTTGTATTTATCCTTCGTAAGTAGAGTACTTTGCATTTGTGCTTATTGAATTTCATCATACAGGTCTGTCGCATCTTACGCGCATTTAACATGCGCGATTTCAACTTTACGTGGTCGGCAAAAACAAAAAAACAAAAACAAAAAGAGAAAAACAACAGTTTTAATATTATACCTGTAGTGCGGGCGATTTCGCCTGCCATTGAACTCAATGGGGTTTTGGCTATACGCGGTTTTTGCTTTATGCGCTAACCGCAGAACGGAACCCTCGCATAAGATGAGACAGACCTGTATTTACTTCAGACCATTTCTCCAGTTTGTCCAGATCATTTTGAATTTTAATCTCATTTGGTATAAGATTTGTTCCATTGGTATCATTGTTTCTACCACTGTTTTACAATTGCAACAAATCTTATACCAAGTGCATCATGTAAGGTGTTGATGGAAAAGTTACAATCTGTCAAGTATGATTATCCTGGTTAAATCCATGTATCATCACTGTATCTGAAGTTTTGAATATTGGCTACGTATCTGTGTCTCAAACATGTTGTATGCCTGGGTAACAACCCTCAAATAGATTTACATCATGGCTAGACATCTATGTGTTGGTGGCCCATTAAAGACACTCAGCTCACAATGGGCATTTGAAGAAACTCATCCCACCCAGTAAGCCTTTGCAGTGGCTGTCTCTGTGACTCAGCAAATCATACAAGGACATGTGATGAGGACATGTGACCAAATACTCCATATTTTACCAGTAATTTTCTATGCTCATGTGACCCTGGACTCCATATTGGACCAGTAACTTCCCACGCAGCTGGGCTGGGTTATAAATTGCAAACTATGACATCACTGATTTGCCTCTTTCCTGCTCCAATTCTCTGAACTGTAGATTTACAACTAAAAGGAGTATTTTGAACTATGGACTGAGGACCTTCCAATCTTTTGGAAGTTACCAGAGAGACTTTTGCAAGCCAGCAGTCTATTCTATACAAACCTGATGTAAGGACTTTGCAATCATTTGTGTGTATATGATCTGTTAACTATTCAATAACTCTCCTTTATTTTAATAATAAAATCTTTAGTTAGTTTACTAAGGATTGGGTGACAGGATGATATTTGGATGAGATCTGAAATATATATTGACCTGGGGGTAAGTGTCTGATCCTTTGGGATTAGTAGAAGCTCACATATGGTGATTTGGGTTTTCAGTAACCTCTCACTGTATTTGGCTTGATAGGAACAAAGGGCTGGAATGCCTAACTTGGACTGTGTTAGGCATCTTGTTAACCAGTGTGTTGCTACAGAAGCTCTTTTGAATCTTTTGATACTGATTTGGTGAACCTAGTTATAGAATAAACCACCAGTTTTGAGGGATTGTCTACCCTGTTTCTTGTAGTCTTCCCTGAGTGTGGCATTCTCAGTGTGGTCCATCCCAGCCATCTGTTCACATAGGATAACACCTCCTCCCTTTTTTCCTTGCTTGTCATTCCTGAGCAAGCTGTACCCTTCTATATCAAAATTTTAGGCATGCATATTATCATATATAGTGTCTGTGATGCCAACTATGTCATAATTGTGTTAATTAACTAACATATCTATTTCTTCCTACCTATTCCCCATACTTCTTGCATTAGTATATAGATATCTAAGAAACTGGTTTGATTCCCCCTATGTTTTTTCTTCTCTCTCCCTTATCCCTCCTATAATGCCCCATGCTCCCCTGGTCAGATTCCAACCTTTCTCCCAGGTCTCCATATTTTTGACTTGCTGTTTTCTTTTGTCTTCTACCCCCATAAAACCTAGTTTAAAGCCGTCCTCACTAGGTTAGGCAGTCTGTATCCAAATATGGTCTTCCCCTTCCTTGATAGGTGGACCCCATCTCTACTTAGAAGTCTTTCTTACCAGAACAACATCCCATGGTCAAGGAAGCTGAAGCTTTCCTCATGACACCATCCTTGTATCCAGGTATTCACCTCCAGGATGCATCTGTGTCTGCCTGAGTCCTGCCTGAGACTGGAAAGATAGAAGAGAAAACCTCTTGTGCCCCCAGATCCTTCACCCTTACTCCCTGTCGTCACTTCTGATCTTCTCAGGGTCATACCCCACAGTATCATTAGTGCGCACATGAATGAGTAGCATGAAGTAGTAGAATACTGCACTCCTTCCATAACATCTTGGATATGGGCCCCTGGCAGGCAGCATACCTCCCAGGATGCCATATCAGGCCAACAGATGGGTGCCTCCGTCCCCCTCAGAAAAGAGTCACCAACCCCCACTACCCTATATTTCCGCCTGGGAGTGGTGGATATGAGCCTCCCAGCCTTGAGGGTACATGACTTCTCCTCCTCCACCTTTGGGGTCAATTCCTCATCGCTTTCATTGCCAGAGCAGCATAACTTTATCACTTTATCTTTATCACTGTGGTGGATGGGTTGGGAGTAGGGGTGGAACACTGCCTGCTGCCAGGAGTAACCAGCAGCCAGTGTCCTCCCTGTGACAGAGCCATATCATCCTCCCATGGGCATGTGACAGTAGTCCTCTCCAGCTGATAGATTCTTCAGTCTTAGATGCCTCCATATGAATACTCTCAATGAATTCCTCATGTGCACGGATGCTCCTCAGCCTAGTCACCTCCTCCTGTAGCTTTCCCTCCTGCTTCCCAAGTGATTCCACCAGAAGACACCTTTTATGCTGGATGGTCCCCGCAGCCTGGCTTTTTGAGAGTGGGAAATGCAGACCACAGTTTCTGAAAATCCACACCAGGATCTTCGTAGAGGCATCCGCGGTTTCTGTTTGGATACAGGTGCAGGTGGATGAGACAGAAACAGCACTGGGGCTCCCTAGCTCAACGCACTGAACCCATCACACGTGACGGAGAGTGCAGGCAGAGGTCGGATCCTGCTAGGAGGACTAATACAAGGAGAGCTTAGTGAGGAAGCCCCACAGAGACCATGGATACCGACAAGATATTAAAATGAATGCTGTAAAACCAGCAGCAGCAAGCTACCCAGCAACAACAACAAGCCCAGCTACTATGGCAAATGACACAGCAACAACAACAGATGGCCCAGCACCAAGAGCAGCAGGTGATTAGGGAGCTATCTGCACAACACCAATCATAGCAAGAATGTCTAGTTCAGCAGATGCTGGTGCTCCTGCAACTGAGGGGACATCCTGGACCTGCCAGGTTGGGCCAGAGTTCAGAGAACGCTCATAATGGGTTACCAGTGAGGCTGACCAAAATGGGACCCGAAGATGACCCAGAGGCCTTCTTGGTAACATTTGAGCAGGTCACCATGGTGGCCCTCTGGCCTCCAGAACACTGGGCTAGTCTAGTGGCCCCATACCTAACCAGACCTGCACAAACGGCCTACCGGAACTTAGACCCTACAGGAGCCCTCAATTATGCAAAAGTGAAGGCCGCCATCTTAGACCACACCGGGGTGATCCCTGAAACATTCTGCCAGCACTTTCAATGCAAGAGGTATTTCCTGGGAGCATGACATTGGGTGGCAGTGCAGTGACTCCATGATGCCGGAGGTGGTTGGAACCCGAGAAGTTGACTGGGCCTCAAGTGGCGGAGGCTATTGTCCTGGAGCAGTTTACAGAGATCCTCCCCCAGGGCGGAAAGAAATGGGTTTGCCGATATCAGCCAAGGGCTCTTGCTGAGGCAGTGTCCTTGATGGACAATTACCTGACCGCAGAAGGACCCCAACTCCAAGCTCCTAAACCAGGGAGTCCCAGGGATCGCAGGAGAGACCCAAGCGAGAGATTGCCCAAACCAGAGGAGGAGGGACCTCAGAGTAGGCCAGGGCCATGAGGGTCAACCTCCCACCCAGGAGTCATGTGGAGACCTAGCGGGAGGTCTCAAGGGAAAGAGGCCCCAGCTGGCTGGCCTGGGCCGACATCACAAAACTCCGAAGCAGACGCATTGAAGGGTTGATGTTATGAGTGCAGTCAGGAGGGACACTTCAGACATGATTGCCCCTTCATGGACTGCAGTTATGGCCAGGTCTAGGTAGACTATTCTTGGGCCCGGCCAAGGGGCTCACCGAAACTGATAATACCTTTGCAGGTCAGTGACACCCCAATATCCAGTCTTATCGACTCAGGTTACAGCCAGACCTTCATACAGGCTGACCTGGTGAAGTCACCAGACTGAATGGAGGCCCCTATATACTTCCAGTGCATCCACAGGGAAGTACTACCATACCCCACTGCTAAGGTAAAGCTAACGGTGGGTGGTAATGAGGAGACATGCTGGGTCAGCCTGGCCAAAAAACTAGTGTACCCCACAGTCCTAGGTTGTGACTGGCACTGGTTTGGGGTCACCAATGGCTGGTGGAAATGAACCATAGGCCCCAGGCACGGGGACTCCTAGGCCATAAGGAGGAAGAAGGACAGGAGGAGAGACATCCCCCCTGACCCCACAGAAGGCCCGGGACCACATCCTGTGGGAGGGGAGATGCTCGAAGTGGCTGCTGATTGATGGGGATTTTCTGATAGAGCAAAGGGAAGACCCAAACCTGAGTCATGTGTGGGAGCAATTGACCCCAACTGAGGAGGAAGGGGACGTTAACTCATGGACACCCCAAGGATCCTGATTCGAGGTCCACAATGAACGCCTATATCAAATAACAAAGGACATACCCAAGAAGTGATCCAACAACTGCTGGCGCCACATAAGTTCCGGCATGACTTGCTGCGGTTGGCTCACTCAGTGCCCTGGGGCGGGAGAAGACCCTACACTGGGTGGCCCTTAGGTTTTTCTGGCCCGGCATCCATAAGGAAGTGAGTGACTTCTGTGCCTCCTTCCCTGAGTGCCAACAGGCCGGTCCCAAAGGGATACCCAAGGCACCACTGATCCCCTTCCCAGTGGTAGGAGTGCCATTTGAGAGGATAGGCATGGTCCTAATCGGGCCTTTAGAGAAGAGCGGATTGGGGCTCTGCTACATATTGGTGGTAGTAGACTATGCAACCTGATACAGCGACCGCCATAGCAAAGGAACTTTTGGAAATGTTTACCCGAGTTGGGATACCAAAAGATATACTGAAGGACGAGGCCCCCAACTTTTCATCTCGACTAATGGTGGAGCTATGCAAGCTACTAAACATCCAGGCCCTGAAGTCTTCCGTCTACCATCCCCAGACCAATGGCTTAATCAAGAGGTTTAATGGGACCTTAAAATTGATGCTCCGTAAATTCATAGAGGACGACCTGCGACATTGGTATAAATTGTTACCGACCTTGCTATTCGCTATACGGGAGGTACCCCAGGCATCCACGGGGTTTTCCCCCTAAGAACTGTTGCACGGTAGGCAACCCCGGGGGATCCTAGACCTCCTTCGTGAGACCTGGAAGGAACAAGAGTTCCAAGTTACAGGGTCAGTTCCATACATATTACAGCAGCAGAAGCACCTTAAGAAGCTTGAAGGGTTTGCCCCCAAAAATCTTATGAAGGCCCAACAGACCAAGGAGCAGAGATACAGCCAGGGCACCTGCCTCCATAACTTCAAACCCAGTGACTATGTCTTATTGTTACTTCCCTCATCTGAGTCCAAATTCTTATCCAAATGGCAGGGGCCATTCAAAGTGGTCCGAAGGGTAGGACCGGTAGATTACGAGGTCCGTTTGCCCGGATGGCGATGTGATACCTGAATGTACCATGTCAACCTTCTAAAGGCCTGGAGAGCCCAACAGGGCATGCTAATTGCCCATTACCCGGACTACCCTGACCCCGTCCTTTCTGGCCGTTCTATCACCCCACCCTGGATGGACAAAAATGGTATACAATCACATAGCTACCAGTCTGGGACAGAAGATATGAGATCATCACCAGCTGTTACTTCAGAAGATGTGGGGGATCGTCAAGGAAGAACTTGAGGCAATGCTAGCCTTGGGGGTGGTGGAAGAGTCCCATAGCAAGTGGAGGAATCCTATCGTCCTTGTTCCAAAACCAGACAGGTCCACGAGGTTCTACATAGATTTTTGGAAAGTAAATGTGATCTTCCGGTTTGATGCATACCCAATGCCATTAGTAGATGAGTTACTGGAACAGTTGGGGAATGCCAAATTCATATCTACTCTCGATCTAACAAAGGGATGCTGGCAAATTCCCCTGACTCCAGCTTCCCAGGAGAAGACAGCCTTCGCTACACCATTCAGCCTCTTCCAATTTACGACCATGCCATTCCGGCTACATGGGGCCACCAAGACCTTTCAGAGGCTTATGGACCAGCTATTGTGGCCACACAAGCAATACATGGCAACCTATATCGACAATATAGTGATATACAGTACTAATTGGGAGGAACATCTTAGACATCTGACTGTGGTGCTGCAAGCCCTGGGAGAAGCCGGGTTGACGGCCAAGCCCTCCAAGTGTCACCTAGGGCAAAAGGAAGTAATATATCTGGGATACACGGTGGCGCAGGGGCAGCTGCGCCCGCTCATGAATAAGATCCAAGCCCTAAGAGACTGCCCAACCCCCACAACCAAGAGGCAGGTGAGACAGTTTCTGGGCCTGGCCAGCTACTACAGACACTTTGTTCCAGTTTGTCACATTAGCAGCAGCCCTAACAAACCTGATGAGAAACTCCCAACCGAAAATGAGTACAGTGGACCAGGGACTGCGAATATGCTTTCCAGACCTTGAAGGAGTGGTTAAGTCAGGAACCAGTCCTTTTTCACCCAGATTTTACAAAAGGGTTTGTACTCCAGACCGATGCTTCAGAGGTAGGCCTTGGAGTGGTCCTGTCACAAGAGCATGAGGGGGAAGAGCACCCAGTACTCTATCTGAGTAGAAAGTTATTCCCTTGTGAGACAAGGTACTCCACAATAGAAAAAGAGGCACTGGCTGTGAAATGGGCCATTGAAGCCCTGCAATACTACCTGCTAGGCAATCACTTCCAACTCATCACAGATCATGCACCCCTCCGATGGCTCCATTCTATGAAAGACACTAAAGCCAGGATTATGACCTGGGCCGAGCCCATGCAAATGTGGACTTCTTTTCCCAAATAGGGGATGGGGAGAGAAGGAGAGGGGACCACCAACCGGGACAGACTTGAGGGGGAGGATGTGTGATAGGGTGCACCAACCCCACACTGCCACCAAGGGCGGACAAATCATTGTGGGCGCAGGCGACCATGCCACTTTTCCCCTGCTGCACATGCTCCAGGTGGAGAAGCCATATAAAAGGAAGCAGCCCAGATCAGCCGGGGAGGGCAACAGGGGAGGAAGGACATATCTTACTGAGTCCCGTGACACTCCTGGCTGGCAGAACACGAAGACCCGGACTGCTCTCCAGGTGACTCGCTGACGACGGAGACTGCCAGGGAAGCTGAGCTGCCACCCGCTGAGGAAGCTGCTGCCTGTTCTATGTCCCAATGCAGAGGGAAGTAAGGCCTATAGGCGGTTAGTTTGTTCAGCCCCACCCAGGGGTCATAGACTGACTGATCTTTTGCCCTGCCCAGAGGGCTAACTCCTCAGTGTAACTCCTTGCCCCAGCTCAGAGGCTGCTGGGCCATAAGACTGTTTGTTTGCTTTGCCAAAGCCTGGGTCCTGCAGGTCCATAGACTGTTTGTCTGCTTTGCCCCAGCCCTGAGGTTGCAGGATCAGAGACTGTTTGTCTGCTTGCCCCCATCCAGGGGGTTACAGTCTGCTTACTGCTTTGCCCCTCCCAGGAGGCTAATTCCCCAATGTAACTGCCTGCCCCAGCCTGGAGGCTGCAGGTCCATAAGACTGTTTGTTCTTTTCACCCAGCCAAGGGGCTCCAGGGCTCCAGACAGTTGGTCAGTTTTGTCTGTCCAGAGAGTATGGACTATTTACAGAGTGACGGGGTGCACTAACCCCACATTGGCCAACAGGGGCTCCCTAGCTCGATGCAGAGAACCCATCACAGGAGGGTTATTTGTTTGGTTTGTTGGTTTGTTTTTGATGTAACACTGAAATTTTCTATAGAAAGCCAAACACCTTTTGTTACAAAATTAGTTTAGTCAGAACCCCAGTTTTCTGTCAAAGAATGGTAGTGATGGAAATTTTTCAACTAGTGTTCATGTAGGTGCAAAAGGAATACAAAAATTCAAGGCTCTCATAATGAAACAGCCACTGCTACCACTAGAATAGCAAAGACATCGTAAGTCAAATCATAGTAACTCATTTAGTTATTAACAAAATATTTTGGGCCACTATCATGGATAGAAGATCCCCAAGATTGGAAAACCTGTGTTTGAAGGTGTCTGTGGCAATGTAAGGCCACAGATCTAGATCTGTTGGATAATCTATGTGGCCAACACACCTCCAAGAGTAGGTAAATTAGAAAAGTGTAGTTAGAGTGGTGGAAGACATGCTGTTTCAATGCATTCCCACAGGCAGGCACCAGTGGAGGGCTCCTATTAGAATCTGTTCACGTGATTAAACAATGAATGCCCTGCCCCACCTTCAGGATGAGTCAACTCTGAAACACGATTTCTGCTGAGGGTGAGATTTTTATCCCTCCCTTTAAACACTACCTAATTCAATTTCCTTTTCCCTCAGGGTCCTAATTCACTGCTAATCTATTTTATAAACAAAATGGGCCAAGTTCAATAATTACGTAATTCCATTGACTTCAATAGATTTGCACCAGAGATTACTTTGGCCCACAGATCATAATTATCACATGCATTTTACCTATATTTTCAGTGATCCTACAGTTCATCAGATGGACTTCAGCCTTGTCTGAAACTCATTCAAGAAAAAAATATTATACCTCTACTAAAGCAATTTAAATTTCTGAAGACGTCTATTATTTTTAAACTAGGAAAAATACAATGAGGCAGGAGAACCTTTATAATTTTTGAACTTCATACATTTGGTTGATTTTGGCATCAAGTACCTTAGAACGTAACTGTTTATGAATCATGCCTTTTACATTGATGAGATCATGCACTCATTCATAATCAAGTATCAAGCTGTTATAATATCAGTGGTACTCACTGCTATTGTGTGACTTTAAGCTGTTAATGAAAATCTCTCATATATATCCACAGGAATACATAGGAACAAGAGAGTTACACTGTCAGTGAACATGGTTTCAACATAAGGAAGCTTGTGAAAATAGGACAGGACATGATGACACCATCAAAGAAGGATGGTTTTCCGTACACATTAAAATAATCATTCATTAAATATAGAGGACTCATTAAGACATGCAAAGCTTTGTTTGTTTTACCATAAAAGTTTGATTTTTTTCTCTTAGACTTGTTTTCTTCCAGGGACATTGGGCCAGATTTATAAAGTTATTTAGCTGCCTAAATGCGTACATAAATACCTAATCAAATTATGTAGGCATGTTTAACATTTTTACAAGGATAATTAGGCATCACCTAAACCTGCTCCACAAGCTTTTTTTTCTCAGGTGTCTATATTATAGACCTTGGGCATATATAAGCATTTTGGGAGCACTTTAAGTTGTGCTGGAATATTGTGATATGTGGCTATGCTCATAAGATTCCTGCTCTGCACCTAGGGGCATTTGCAGTCCTTACTGTCAAAATATTTATGACAATGTTCTGTCCATTTTTTAGCCCAGATGCTAGAATTAAAGCTCTTCAGCCCCAATCATCATTTTTTAATTAGGAATGGATTTGTCTTTTGCTCTACCATGGGCCTGAAACATAGGGTTTGTAAGGGATGGGGATGGGGTTAGGGAACGGTTAATGGGGCAGCTAGAATAGCTTGGAATAGAGTACAGAAAGACAGTGGGAAGATAGATAGGGTGGAACTTGGGCAGTTAGGTTGCAGAGCTGGGAGATTATGTTGTAATAATTGGGTCTAAACATTTACCCTAATTGTGAGTTCAACTGTAAAAAGTATGTGAAAGTTCATAAGATGTCACAATAACCTATATTAACAAATGTTGATGGGAAAAGGTTCAAAAAGAAGACAGAAAAACTGAATAGGCTGAACAAAAGGGCCTACTAATATAGTTCAAGAACTATGTTAAAATTATTCTTAATAAAAATTAAAAATGTGAAACCAGAAATTAATAAACAAAAATCGGTGTGTCAGTTATTAGTCCTAATGGTGGACAACATGAGGGAATGAGCTATTCCACCCGTGTTTAAAGAAAGAGACTTTGGGAAAAAGTATAATAAATACTTTAAGAATAATAATAATAACAACAACAACCAACAACAAGAGATGGAGGCAAGATTAACCATCATGGCTGCCACCCCCACTGTCTCCTAGGACCACAGACCTTCTTCGTCTTAATCCTGAGAGATGTCCAGACCAAATAAAACCTGAGGGGACCCAATAACATTGTTACCTCAACCATTTCCAGCTTAATCCCAAACACTAGTGGGATGAAACATGATTGGACTTTAACAACAGCAGTTCCATCTCATTTCAACTAACTTATTCTTTTTTATCCAAAAGGATAGATATGACCATCTTTCATAACATCTAAGAGACTGTCAAACAAGGTTTTTTTTGTTTTTGTTTTTTCATTCTAAAACTCTCTCCAGATAAAGAGAAGGAAAAAAAAAAAAACAAAAAACAAGGGGCACTGTTGAAATGAAAGACTAAAATGCTTTAACTGTTTTTCCTAGTTTCCTTTATCTTTAATAAAAGGTTAAAAGGAATTTAATGGTGTGTTTGCCATGGTACCAAGCAGGCTGAGGTCTCTGTATACCAAAAGCCAGACTAATGTGATGGCTGTCTGCAATGCTCACCTCCTATGTATGGATATGATGACAAAATCCTAGGAGCCTGCACCTCCTAGGATTTTGTCATGACTCCTACAGCTGACTAATGTCTGGCTATCTAGGTGCTTCATTGCTAACAATTTCCTGGAAGGCTGGCTACGCAAGAAAGAAATTCTTCCGCTTCTTCCTATGAACCAAACCTGTATCCATATATCCTTTGCATTACAACCATACTCCATTCTACCTCAAGCCCTCTCCCCCTTACTGCAATAACAGCCATATAAACTGATACGAGTGTTCTCTTCTCAACTGACTTTTTGTCCTCACAGAAGGCAGAGAATATCCCCTCTCACCTGACTCATGATATTCCTTGTCCACCCTCACAATACCTCCAGAATATAACACTTGTCAGGGATGGTCTAGATAATACTTAGTCCTGCCATGAGTGCAGGGGACTGGACTAGATGACCTCTCGAGATTCCTTCCAGTCCTACGATTCTATAACTGTGCACATACATCCACCAGAAAACAATGAGAAAGCCACTGGTGTATTCATTCTTCAGGTAACATACTATAATATTGCCCTGGACGGATTATCAGGATATTTATGGAATGTTGTATTCTCCATAAGACAGTGCGATATGGAATACTTCTCCCTGATGCACAAGAATGTACCACTCAGCTATCCACCTACAGGAGATGGTCCAAGAAACCATCCACATGCAGAAGAGGCCTGTATAGTTTGGGACAGGCTGCTGCAGGAAGCATTTCAGAATGAATGAGGCATCTGAAAAAGTGAGTTAAAAACATGAAACTAGAGTCTGGATGTCAAGAATTCGTGCATTTTATGTGAAATAAATAGGTGTGCTAGGGTAACAGTAAAAAAATTGGGGGCCCCCAAATAGTGATGAGGAAGAGAGAAAACACCACTCATACAGTGGGTGTTTTTTTGTTTTGTTTTGTTTTGTTTGTTTTGTTTTTTGTTTTAATAATAGTAGATCTGAGCCTAGCTGTGGCTGTCTCCACACATCCTGGACATTCCAGATAGGCTTTGAATGAGGTCACCTTACTCTACTAGTTCCTTGCCTAAGAAGCCACCTTCATCTGTGAAGCCAGCTATGGTCTGACTGGTGATGACACAATTAGGGAAGAGGATTCAGATTGCTCATCAGCTGCACCTGGAATATTGTAGCTAGAAGGCACCAGGCAGTTGTTGTTGCATAGTTTGAGTGTGTGTGGGGGGGAGGGGTGAATTTGTTGTTTCATAAGAGAAACAGGTACAGGAAGGAAATGATACATAGGACAAATGGATGTGGGAAGGAAGTGGTATTTGAAACTGGATGAGGTATGGATTCAAGATAGGGGCATAGATCGGTCAGGATAGAGGTTAGGATGGTAGTATGAATCAGGGATATTGTAGCCTAAGGTCAGAAATAACCACCAATCATCCAGTCTGACCACAGGATACCAATACCACCAGCCACCCACATGATAAAAGCAACAACCAGAATCAGACCAAAATATTACAGCCCTCAGGAGACTAAATTACTGTGTACCACAGGCAGAGATTAGGACTGAGGTGCACCAATGCCTGAGGTCCCTGCAATGACAGGGAATATATTAAGTGAGATATAGCCAGATAATCCTGGCAAGCAATTTGAGCTCCACTCTGCAGAGGAAGGCAAAATCCCCCCAAAGTGACTGCCAAATCCTTCCCAACCCTTCCCAAACAGTTAGACCCTAAGCATGTGAGCAAGAGCCAGCCAACCAAGCCCAGAGAGAGAGAGAATTCTCAGTCCCATCTCCAGCTGTGGCTATCTCTGATGCTTCAGTGGAAGAAGACAAAAAACCCCATCCCCCAAATACATTGGGCAGGGCAGGGAATCCCTTCCTGACCCCTACTGGTGATTGGCTGAAGCTGTGAAACATGAGATTTTAGAAATATAAGACATGAACCAGAAAGGATCTGGGACTGCAGATCCCTGCTCCTCTCCATCATACACAGACAAAAAGGTGAGATCAAAAGGGAAACATCATATTAGATATTGCTGTCACAACATGTGGAATAATGAAAACTTCTGACACTGACATAGAATCTTAACTTCTAAACACTTATATACAAGCATGTAAGTAGGTCCATTGAATTTAATGAGGCAACTTAATGTTCATAAAGTGACTCATGTGCATCTGTCTTTGTAGGTTTGGAGCCATAGGGCCAAGTCTGGCAAGCTATCTACCTGTGGCACTCCCTTTGATTTCAATGGGAGTATCATAAACTGAGAGTTTCAAAGATAGAATATCCCTTTTTTTCTTCATAGCCTTTTCTCATGTGAATTTACAGCTCCATGGGATCCAAATGTGCAGACCCTACTCAGGATGGTGAATATTAAAAATATGAGAAAGGTTTGTTCCTTTGGCAGATTTACTTCCAGTGAAATGATTTCCACTGCAATTTAAACAGCAGTGTGTGAAGAAATTAGCTGCGCCTAGATCTGCAGAATAACCAGGTCAAGGAGAGATTCTTGGGTATGGTATTGTTTTAGGAATTTACAAAAATTGTTCTCTTGCAAGGAACCATATAAACAGTTCTTTCTTTGACTGGACAATGTAGATATATATTGGAGGCTTTTGATGTATACAGTCACTAGGGTTCTTAGCCAGACCATCAGTGTATCTGGGATTTGCCATGTTAACTAGATGCGATAGGTTATAGATAGGAACCTACCTTATACACACATGGTTTAGTGGTGCCATGAGGTCATTTAGGGCACTTAAAGATGCATTCCTGCATCTCCTTTTTACTGGCTTTCCAACATTTATGTTTTGGAAAACTCCTGCACCCTTTGTGTTGTTACTATGTATTTATAACTTTAACTCAAACTTCAGTCTTTTGTCCTCAGTCTTAAATTTATATCGAGGTGTATTAACTGTATACCATCAGGGGTGCAAGTAGGGCGGTACCCTCCAGTACGCAGTACCGGCAAGAGATTTTTAGCAGGTATGGGGTACCGGAAAGACTTGAGGCTGCCCCCGGGCCTGTAATCTGCAGCAACAGAACACAGCTAGGGAGGACATTTATTCTTTATATGGCTTTAACAGCACAATAGATAGGCTAACAAACTTAATCAAAGGTTTTGTTTAAGCCTGTTAGCCTATGTATTGTGCTGTTACATTGGTCAGGAGTCCTCAAGGGGAATGAGGGGGGGGACAAAGGTGTTTAAACAGTGTTTTTGATTCTGTTTCTCCCCATTGCTCTGAATTATCCATGACATCCATACTGCATCAGATCAAGTTCAAATCATTAGAGGAATGCCTCTGCTTGCACTGACCAGAGGATGTTTGGATTCTGATGTCAGCCCAGTTCTTCTGCCTGATGGGAATCAGGCGTTGTCCCCAGTGTACACAGAATTCTTCTTTGCAGCTAAACTAGTCTAACATGTATTTTGTTAACTGGAACTAGAGCAGCAAAACAAAGAAAACTAATGTCTTGTTTTCCAGCTTTGTGTGTGAGAGACCTATAAGTGAAGATTATAATGCCGGACACTGACAGCCTTAAACCAGCCAGCTGCCTCAGGAATCTGCCAAGAACTTTGCTGAAAATATGTTCTTCATCTTAGCAATGGAGCTAATACTTATCACACATTTGCCCACCTTTATTCGAATGATACTCCTTCTGATTTGACAGCTCAAGCATTGTCAGTTTCATTCAGAACAATTTACAAACGTGGAACTTAATCCTGTAAACTCTTGATCAGTTGATCAATCCCACTGAAGACAATGGGACTATTTGCATGACTATGGACCACTTTTGTGGGCTGGTAAACGTTTCAGGAGTCTGTTCCTATAAAGTTGAATCCCCCATTGAAATGGAATGTTTGGGTACAATACCATAAAGCAGTTTAGGATACAGTTCTACTTAAAATTTTTCTTTTAATAAATCATATATATGCTGAAATGGCTCCTCACCAACTCCCATATTCCATATAAACAGATTGAATACTACATATTTGGGGGGAAAGTGAGTAGTTAAGCATGTTGATGTTTGTATATACAAAGGGGATATCAGAGGGGACGGAGAGACCGTGGGGGCCCTGGGCTGGGGGTGAAGTAGGGAGGAGTCACATGGAGGGTCACAGGGAGCGGTCACGTGCCCCCCTTTGTGTCTCTCCCATGAGTGCAGTACCAGCAAGAAATTATTTCTACTTGCAAAAATGCTGCTATGTATATAAAGTGTCACATCTGTACATGATTAAACAGTCTAAAAGTAAAGAAGTGAGTCTTGTTGGAAGGCAGATATTTGAAATGGTGGATTTGCTGATAAAGACCAATACACTTCAATAGAGAAACATATTAAATCTGCATGAAACTAAATGAATTATATATGAAACAGAAACTTAGGAAACAGCAGCCAAAACTGAATGAACATTAAAAAGGGCAGCATGTGAAAATTACTTGGCAAGAAAGGTAAACAAAACAAGTGGAACGAATCAAAGTTGCTGATATCCTGAAGATTAAACAAACAACATAGAAGTGGGCTGGGATAACACATGAGAAGAAATTATGAAAGATGGGCCAATTGAAATAGCAGCTTTCAAACAACACCAAACCCTACATGCTGAAACTTAGTATGTGTGTTTAAAATTGGATTATATAATACTTAGTAATTCATGGGCAGGTTGTTACAGTCATAATCCAAAACACTGGAGTAATAATATTGAAAACTGAAGAGTTTTGGGTGTTGATGCTCAATTCTGTTAGAAAGACGTATTTCCAGTCATTCTTGCTGAAAATATTCATTGCAAATAACTAATGTGCTGAGTCTGTCCAGAGACCAGACAGGACTACTTTTCTTCCTAAATGGGGGTTAAACTAGATCAGTGGTTCTCAAAGCCGGTCTGCTGCTTGTTCAGGGAAAGCCCCTGGCGGGCCGGACCGGTTTGTTTACCTGACACGTCCGCAGGTTCGGCCGATCGCAGCTCCCACTGGCTGCGGTTCGCTGCTCCAGGCCAATGGGGGCTGCGGGAAGTGGTGGCCAGCACATCCCTTGGCCCACGCTGCTTCCCGCAGCCCCCATTGGGAGCCACGATCGGCCGAACCTGCGGATGCGACAGGTAAACAAACAGGTCCGGCCCGCCAGGGGCTTTCCTTGAACAAGCGGCGGATTGTCTTTGAGAACCACTGGACTAGATGACCCTTGCAGTTTCTTCTAACCCTATGATTGTAAGCCAGGTGTACTTGGAGAAAGCTTAATTAGATGTTTTTTGAGTTGTCCATTTCAGTTTTTTTCTCCAGAAAACTGTTTTTTACCTCAGAGAAGAGCAGAAATTAAAACTCAAAAATATGCTCAAGCACACTCTTTTTATTTCAGTTTCAAACTTCATTTTTTGAACTTATCCTAATAATGTGTGGAAGGGGAATGGAATAAAAAAAAATAATATTAGAGCAGTTTTTCAGGGACTAAACCTTATTTGTATTAATGTACTTATTTGTGTGCATTCAATGCAGAGTTGTAAGACTGTGCTCGGCAGCCTTATTTTTTGTGTGGTCATTTACACCAGTGCGAAGGTAAGTGCATAGTAGGCATAAAATGGCACAAAATCAGAATGGTGGTATTTTGTGCTTGCATTGCACTGGTATAAATGACTACACAATGTGCAGGCTAAAAAAGTGTCAGACCCTAGCGTGACCAGAGATTTTGCCTCCGTTGCCCGAAATGCCTTACAACACTTTAAATTGGAAATTTGCAGAAAATCCTCAGGATGGGGTTTAAATTAGGAAAAATTATAAACTGTTTAATTGGACATAAAATGATTGGTGATAGTATTAGGACCCTTTGGAATGCTTAGAATAGTAATTAGTTTTAGGAATAAATCTTTAATTAAATACAAATTAAGAATAGCTTAAATTAGAAAAATCTAGTAATGGCGGCTGTCGGGTGATGTAATATAGTGGGAGATCCCATTTCTAGTGCACATAAGGGTCCATTGCCTATGATGTAATGATTCCACTTCCTATGATGCAATGGTAAATTCCACTTCCTGTGTGGAATGATTCAGCAAAATTCCATAGAGATACGTTGAAGCCCATACATGGGGCTTTCAAACAGGAAGTAGCTTGGGTTCATCCAAAGGTCAGCTGAAAAACTCCAAGAGAATACATTGAGCCCATAGAAGTCTATGGGAGGAGGAGGAGCTACTAGTACAGGTGGCTAATTACCATATAATTAACATACACTAATCTCTGGAAACTGATTGGCTGAACTTGGTGTCACATATTGGTATGTGACATAAATTAGAACATGTAAATCTCTGAAAGCTGATTAGCTATAATGTATTATCGTAATTCAGCCAATGAGCTGCAAATCATATATTAAGGCAACAGCCAGCAAGCTAAAATCTTGTGGGGGACAGGGACCTGAAGGAGACCGGAACCCTGCAGGACACCTGAAAGGAAGAAAATGCTCACGTTGCTGCAGCGACCACACCAGTGGAACCTGTTGGGTAAGAAAGCTAACTATTGCATTACAGCAGCAGAGTAGCTAGCTACCCACGATCACAAGCATCGACAATGCTCGCTAGCCTCAGACGTTTCCTAGCGTCCATTGCTCTCAAAGCAACCGGCAGCAGCACCACAAGCCATAGCAATGGCTTCCATAAGTAGCTAACAGCCTTTCCATCCTAGCCACACCGCACGATAGCTGCAACCCACGCTTGCTAGCACTGCTCCCAAGCAGCTCTTGCAGCAGCAGTAGCAGCAGTCCACCCAGGGTTCCAAAGTTGCCCTGGGCAAACACCATTTCTGCCACCCAGCTAGCAGGAGGCTACAACAGAAGCCACCTCAGCAGCAGCCAAGTAGGCTTCCATATTTACTTCATCTCAGTGGAAACATCACCTCAGTGGAATCAGGCAGCCGCTTGAGCAGCAGCACAACATAGCCGCTCCATGCCAGCAACCCACAAAACATGCTCCCGAGCACCGAGACTGAGCAGAAGGACCAAAGATGGTCTCAGAGGGATTAAAAGGAAGTTTCCTGTAAGCCTAATATTTCTGTTTACCCATTTATTCCTGACATGTATGAGTTTCAAGTGTAAATAAAGCTGGATGCTTGTGTTCTGAGTGAGATGTTCTCCTACCCGTTTAGTAACTGCCAGGCCAGTGCTTACTAGATGGTTTGTTTTAAGTATTTAATATTGAATGTTTAATTAATATATTATTATATGCTTAATGGTTATATTGTTATAAGTTATAGCGTATTAAGTGAATGATTATACAGTTACAGGCCATAGAGTTAAATTAAAATTATTATTGTAGTGTTGTGTCTTTATTTGCTGTGCCGCTTTATTCTCCTTTTAACTGTAACCCTATTTTATCTATCTCTATTCTTTTACTGTAACCGCTCACTTCTAAATAAGTATTACTTTTGTTTTCAAAGATTTACTGCTTGACTCTATTCTTGATTGGAGGTCTGTATCCGTGTCCTTCATGGGGAAGTTAGCTAACTGCGGCTTTTCCTGGAAATTCCTTTAGGGAAGGCCACAACCTTAATTACCGGAATAGATACATTAAAATTAAAGGTTTTAAATAAAAGCAGCATTTGTAGACAACATCATTGGCTTAATATAATTGGTCTCAAATCTTCTGTTAACACTAAGTGAATAAGCTTCAGCCTATGCATTGTTTAGTAACTCTTCAGTTTGAACATTGGCTATTCATTATTTGTAGTGATTAGTCATCTAAATCACAGAATACCTGCTTCTGATATACATATTTATGTTAAATAGTAACTTACACCACAAATAGCCCCATTAAAATTAATGAGACTGCTTGTGGAATATGATACTATTCAATACAGGTAAGGCGGTCTATACTTACTGTGGCCAGTATGTATATTGCATACCCTCAGAATGGATATTAACAGTAGCATTGCAGGGAGGCACTGCTTAGACAAGTAGAGTAAAAACATCCCAGAACCTGAGGATATGCTATTTTTAGCAGTGTAGTGTCCCCCTGGTACCTCACTGCTGGAACCTTACCCCATTAGAATCATAGAATCATAGAATATCAGGGTTGGAAGAGACCTCAGGAAGTCATCTAGTCCAATCCCCTGCTCAAAGCAGGACCAACACCAAATAAATCATCCCAGGCAAGGCTGTGTAAAGCCGGGCCTTTAAAACCTCTAAGGATGGAGATTCCACCACCTCCCTAGGTAACCCATTCCAGTGCTTCTCACTACCCTCCTAATGAGATAGTGTTTCCTAATATCCAACCTAGACCTCCCCCACTGCAACTTGAGACCACTGCTTCTTTTCTGTCATCTGCCACCACTGAGAACAGCCGAGCTCCATCCTCTTTGGAACCCCCCTTCAGGTAGTTGAAGGCTGCTATCAAATCCCCCCTCATTCTTCTCTTCTGCAGACTAAATAACCCCAATTCTCTCAGCCTCCCCTCATAAATCATGTACCCCAACCCCTTAATCATTTTCATTGCCCTCCGCTGGACTCTCTCCAATTTGTCCACATCTCTTCTGTAGTGGGGGGACCAAAACTGGACACAATACTCCAGGTGTGGCCTCACCAGCGTCGAATAGAGGGGAATAATCACTTACCTCGATCTGCTGGCAATGCTCCTACTAATACAGACCAATATGCCGTTGGCCTTCTTGGCAAGAAGGGCACACTGCTGACTCATATCCAGCTTCTCGTCCACTGTAATCCCCAGGTCCTTTTCTGCAGAACTGCCGCTTAGCCATTCGGTCCCCAGCCTGTAGCAGTGCATGGGATTCTTCCTTCCTAAGTGCAGGACTCTGCACTTGTCCTTGTTGAACCTCATCAAATTTCTTTTGGCCCAATCCTCCAATTTGTCTAGGTCACTCTGGACCCTATCCCTACCCTCCAGCATATCTACCTCTCCCCCCAGCTTAGTGTCATCTGCAAACTTGCTGAGGGTGCAATTCATCCCATCATCCAGATCATTAATAAAGATGTTGAACAAAACCAGCCCCAGGCTCACTATCCATGTTTTCCTTCTAAGAGGCTCCTCAGATGATGTATGTACTGCTCACAGGAGGCTGAAAGGCAAAAACACCCTGTGCGAACTCCCTACAGGCCAACTCCCTTAGCACCTTTGGATGCATTAGATCTGAACCCATGGACTTGTGCATGTCCAGCTTTTCTAAATAGTCCTTAACCTGTTCTTTCACTACTGAGGGCTGCTCACCTCCTCCCCATACTGTGTTGCCCAGTGCAGCAGTCTGGGAGCAGCTTTGTCTGTGAAGACCGAGGCAAAAAAAGCATTGAGTACTTCAGCTTTTTGTACATCATCTGTCACTATGGTGCCTCCCTCATTTAGTAAGGTTCCCACACTTTCCCTGACCTTCTTGTTGCTAACATACCTGTAGAAACCCTTGTTGTTACCCTTCACATCCCTTACTAGCTGGAACTCCAGTTGTGCCTTGGCCTTCCTGATTACACCCCTGAATGCTCTAGCAATATTTTTATACTCCTCCCTAGTCATCTGTCCAAATTTCCACTTCTTGTAAGCTTCCTTTTTGAGTTTAAGCTCACCGTAGATTTCATTTAACTGTTAAGCCAAGCTGGTCGCCTGCCATATTTGCTATTTTTTCTGCACTTTGGGATTGTTTGTTCTTGTGCCCTCAATAAGCCTTCTTTAGAATACAGTCAGCTCTTCTGCACTCCTTGCCCCCTCATATTAGCTTCCAGGGGATCCTGCCCATCAGTTCCCTAAGGGAGTCAAAGTCTGCTTTTCTGAATTCCATAGTCCATACTTTGCTACTCTCCTTTCTTCTTTTTGTCAGGATCCTGAACACAACCAGCTCATGGTCACTACTGCCTAGGTTGCCACCCACTTCTACTTCCCCTACCAATTCTTCCCTGTTTGTAAGCAGCAGATCAAGAGTAGCACGGCCCCTAGTCGGTTCCTCCAGCTCTTGTAACTCTAAACTTAACCCAAAGGCTCTCAACAGGCTTTTCTCCAGTTTCAAACTGGAGCTCTGAGCAATCATACTGCTCTCTTACATACAATGCATAGAGTGAAAGTAACAGATGCAGGCATTATATACTGACACATGGAGAGCAGGGAGTTACTTCGCAAGTGGAGAACCAGTGTTGACAGGGCCAATTCAATCAGGGTGGATGTAGTCCACTCCCAATAATAGATAAGGAGGTGTCAATTCCAGGAGAGGAAAAGCTGCTTCTGTAATGAGCCTGCCACTCCCAGTGCCTATTCAAGCCCAGATTAATGGTGTTAAATTTGCAAATGAATTTTAGTTCTGCTGTTTCTCTTTGAAGTCTGTTTCTGAAGTTTTTTTGTTCAATAAACAATAACAGAACACCACTGGCCATCACATACAGCCCCCAGCTAAAACCTCTCCAGCGCATTATCCACGATCTACAACCTATCCTGGAAAATGATCCTTCACTCTCACAGACCTTGGGAGGCAGGCCGTTCCTCGCTTACAGACAACCCCCCAACCTGAAGCAAATACTCACCAGCAACTACACACCACACCACAGAAACACCAACCCAGGAACCAATCCCTGTAGCAAACCTCGTTGCCTACTCTGTCCCCATATCTGCTCTGGCGACACCATCAGAGGACCCAACCACATCAGCCACACCATCAAGGGCTCATTCACTTTCACATCCACTAATGTTATATATGCCATCATGTGCCAGCAATGCCCCTCTGCCATGTACATTGGCCAAACCAGACAGTCCCTCCGCAAAAGAATAAATGGACACAAATCGGACATCAGGAATGGTAACATACAAAAGCCAGTAAGTGAACACTTCAATCTCCCTGGTCATTCTATTACAGATTTAAAAGTCACTATCATTGAACAAAAAAACTGATACTTTACATACAATGCAACTCCTCCACCTTTCCTCCCATACCAGTCCTTCCTGAACAGTTTATACCCATCCATCACAGTGCTCCAGTCATGTGAACTGCCCCACCAAGTTTCTGTTATTCCAATGACATCATAGTTCCTTGATTGTTCCAGGACTGCCAATTCTTCCTGCTTGTTTCCCAGGCTTCTTGCATTCATGTACAGGCACCTAAGATAACTAGCCAATTGCCCTACTTTCTCAGTATGAATCAGGAGGCTTCCCATCTTGAATCCTCCCTCTTGTTTCTCCTCCTGGTATCCCACTCCCCCACTTACCTCTGGGCTTAGGTCACCATCCCCGGCGAACCTAGTTTAAAGCCCTCCGCGCTAGGTTAACAAGTCTGCCTGCCAAGATGACCTTCTCTCTTTTCGTTAGGTGGATCCCATCTCTTCCTAGCAATCCTTCTTCCTGGAACAACATCCCGTGGTCAAATAATCCAAAACCCTCTCTCCAACACCACCTGCGTAACCACACATTCATCTCCACAATTCGACAGTCCCTACCTGGGCCTTTTCTTTAACAGGGAGGATGGACGAGAAAATGCCTTGCACCTCAAATTCCTTTATCCTTCTTGCCCGAGCCACATAGTCTGCAGTGATCTGCTCATGGTCATTCTTGGCAGTATCATTGGTGCCCAAATGGAGAAGTAGGAAGGGGTAGGGGTCCAAGGGCTAGATCAGTCTCACCAAACACTCCATCACATCCTGGATTCTAGCTCCAGGAAAGCAGCACATTTCTCGAGTCTCCTGGTCTGGATAGCAGATGGATGACTCCGTTCCCCTTAGGAGGGAGTCCCCGACCACCAGCACCCATCTCCTCCTCTGGGGAGTGGTGGTCATGGAACCCCCATCCCTAGGACAATGCATCCTATGCTTTCCGGCCGATGGGGTCTCCTTCTGATACCTTCCCTCAGAGGGCTCTTCTAAATCCTTCTCCACAGTAGTACCTGTGCAGAGAGCCTGAAAACGGTTTCACACCTCTATCTGCATTGGGGGTACATAGGTTCTCCTCTTTCTTCCTCTGGAGGTCACATGCTGCCAGTATTCTTCTCTGTTCTGCACTGCACTCTCTGAATCTTCAGCACATTTTGCTTTCAGAACCAAACACTGACTTCTATCCAGAAAATGTTTATTTTCTCTGATACAATGCAGGGTTGATACTTGGTTCTCTAGTCCTCTAACTTTCTCTTCCAATATCAGACCAGCTTGCACTTCGTACAGACGAAGTTGCATCTGTCCTCTGGGAGAAAGACAAACATAGAACATTCTGAGCAGGCCACAACAACTGATTGCTCACTCCCAGGCCTTCCTTCCAATCAACCACTCAAGGCCCACCTGGAACAAAGCACTCCCAATTCACACTATTCAAACAATCAAGCACTCAGTCAGTGCAGTGAAAAGGCCCTGGCAGTGGGGAAAGGCTCTGGCAGGGGACGTGCCTATATGTTTCTGATTATTTTTACACCATTCAATCAAGTCTATGAATGGTAAAGTGGTTGATTTATATAGTATAATCACAGTTTCTTTCATCAATTGCACATAGATTATTTAAGAGTTTATATAGGAACTCTGCCATGGACACCTCAAAGAGATCTGGGGACCCTGTAGAGGAACCAGGAGCGTGTGGAATCCCATGGATTTCTGCCTTTCCTTCCTTTCAGAGGCTATTCTGCCAATGGCAAAGTCCCCGTGTAGCTGTTCAATTGGAGTTAATGGTGACCAGTTAATGATAAGCCTGACTACATTTCCAATGAGAAATCTGGGGCTATTGGATTTTAGTGCAGTTTGAAAAGATAACCCATGTGCCACCTTGTCCCAGGTATTTCAGCACTACGAAGCTGTATTAGATAGGTTTATGAGTCCAGAGAGTTGGGGGAGATACTACAGACATGGCACTCCCTCTCCCTCCAGGACAGCTTTGCAGGAGCAGGATTCCTGTTCACCTCATAAGCAGAGAAAAGAGATGGGACCTCTAGTAGGTTTTTTCAGTTTTACAGTAAAGGGGACATCAATGATGAACAATTTTAAAATTTACTGAAATGTAAGGCAATGCTTTTAGATGTGTCCAAATATAAAATAATAATACTCGCGCATATCTCTTGTACCTAGGCTTGATATAAATAGCTGGGGGCAGAGGGGGGAGGAGAAGAGAGACTAAATGAACTCTGATTAAAAATCAGGAAAATATGTGTGTTAAAATGGTCAGTTGAGTTATGGCTGTCTCCTATATATTACAAAAAAATGTTTCAGACAAATTCTTCCAAATATGAATAGAGGTATTGTGGCCTTAGGGTGACCAGATGTCCCGATTTTATAGGGACAGTCCCGATATTTGGGGCTTTCTTTTATATGGGCTCCTATTACCCCCCACCCCCGTCCCGATTTTTCTCACATGCTATCTGGTCACCCTATGTGGCCTTAAAATGAAAGGCTGTGTGAACATAAACCCCAACTAAAACAGTAAATGTTCTGAAGAGGTTTATTTTCCCTCATTGGTTAGGCAGCTGTTTTTCAAAATTTGTAAAAATCCACAGGGAAAATACAGAGAACCTTATTCTCTGCAATCTTGCAGCTTGTGTAATTATTTACACCTGTGTAAAGTACATGTAAATGATACCATCTGTTTTGCAAGTCCATATATAACTATACAAGGTGCATGGCAGCAGAGAATCAGGCTCAAAATATAGTTGTCTGGCTATACTGAAAGAAGGACAGGAGGCATTTCACATGGTTTAATTAGGCCACAAAATTATTACTACTTGTCTAGAACTACCTGGCAGATAAAAGTGTACAGTGCAGGTAACCCCATGTTTATTCTGAAAAGCCCCTCAGGTAATTAAACAGCTCTCCCTCTTTTTCCATCTAGGTCCCTCCAGCAAATCCATTGCCAGGACCTTACCTTCCCCACCTCTCCTCCTGCCCCCCCCCCCCTGCTTAGCAGGGATAAGGTGGGCTATAAGAATGGGGGGTTGGCTCCCTGCCATACCAATCATAGGAGTCCCCAACTGCACCCCATTCATTCCTTTAACGAACACCTCTTTATAAGTCCTTTACCAAGCCATTTATCCAGTCAGTGTATACCTTTCCTATGGAGTACCTATACTGGACATCCGCCACAAGGAGGTGCCAGCAATTAGCTTGGCTGCCTCCCTCCCAAACTCAGTCGGGTTCCCAGACATCTTTTACTTCCCCCCTTTTATACTGGCCAAAACAAATGGGCTCCAAAGCTTTACAGGGGAACTCCATACTCCCTGAATAATTTGGTGCCCCGGATTCCCAAATTGCGGAGCCTTTTATGACCCCAAGGGATTTTGCCACCCCCCTGTTAGAATGTGTTGAGCCTTGTCCACTCAGGTGGATATTATGGCTCTCAGACGGACCCTGCATGAATAAATGCATGTCCGACAACACAGATCTGCATCAAGTCCTTTCTTGTCCTGGACAGTAATTGAACTCCTTTACACATTCCCAAATAGTGTTCACCAACGTGTGTCACATTATGACGGTGACTGCTGATCAGGGCCAGCTCCAGGCAGCAGCGAAGGAAGCAGGTGCCTGGGGTGGCCAATAGAAAGGGACGGCACTCCGTCCGTTATTGGGGGGGCATGTCCGGATCTGCAGCGGCAAGTCCTTCACTCCCCCTCTTGCTCTTCGACGGCACTTCAGTGGCAGCTCAATCATTCTTTTTTTGTTTTGTTTTATTCTTTGCCGCTTGGGGCGGCAAAAAAGCTGGAGCCGGCCCTGCTGCTGATGGGCCCCTCGGCACACAGCAGTGGCATGAGCTTGTCCAATAACATGCTTCTCCTTCCATACCAACACCCTTAAGGCCACTAGGATGTCTGCCTATGTGCCTAAGAAAAACAATCCTGTGCCCACAGATTCACACCACCGCCTCTATGGCCAGTCTGCCAACATCTGGAATGGAATCACAACACATTAATGGCGACTGACCACCCGAAGTTGCACACCATATTGTATGCTTCAAATGCCAATGCCCAATTGCCAGAATTGCCTGTGCCCCTGTACCCAGCTGCACCACTGCTGTTGTGGCCCCTGATTGTGAATGACTGAGAACCACATTCCATAGGGCAGAACCAAGCTCCCAGCCTTCCGGAACATAACAAATGCTGCCCAGTCTCCTTAATCAGCCATTGACCATCACAAGTTTAATATCCCTGCTTGCCCCTTCTGGTGTACATCACCCAGTTCCAAGCCCCGCCTCAACAGTGCCCCTACATAACCCAGGTATCAGCTCACTGATTCCGAAAGTACCAAAACTGCTTTTAAGAATGCTGCTCTGAGCAAGGCCATTGCCACATGCATTTGTTGCTGCCCTGACACACCCCTGCTTTCAGCGTTGCCCTCACAGTTTGTAATCAGTTGGGATGCACATCAATGCTCTGGGCAATCCTGTATACTTTGGAAACCCCGAATGCTGTGAAGAGAACCTTAGAAACAATAGTCTTAACCACTTGCATGAAAATTCCTGCTGACTGAGGTAGACGTTTGCTTCCCTTGGAGTCCCCCAAGCCATGAACCTGGGGAGGAAAGGGGAGGACTGCCTTTGTTAATGAAACAGAAAATGCCCAGCCCCAATCTCCCCCTGGCCTAGCACCAGCCCCATGCCCCAGTTTCATGGCTACTACCCTTGACTGCCACTGACTCCCACAACATATGCCCTGTGCAGCCTTTGAATCCCCCCGCTTCTCCCAGTTCTAGTACTGAGCCTGACAGAAAAGGGAGAAGTGAAAATTCCCTGGATGCCCCCCAAAGAAAAAACCTGAACCAGCCCCTAACCTAATTATCACAGCTTAGTTGTTAAGGGGAGGAGGGGCATTTTGCTGTGTCCCATCTCCTCCCCCTACCTATACCCCAGGCTAGTCTGTTCCTTGGAGCTGACTAACCAGTTAACTTCCCCTTCCTTTTATTGTTCTGTTTCCACAGGGAGCCAGCAGTCCTCTGCACTTAGCAGGGAAAACTTGAAACATGATTTTTCCCCCCTCTTTGTCTCCCCCTTCACTGCTTACAGTCCTGCCTCCACAGAGAGCGGAGCTGAGCAAAATTGCCCCCTGTCATTCCCTGACCTTAGCAGGGAAATTTGAAGCCTGGTTTACTAATGCCTTTACTCACAGCACAGCTGGGGAGAGGGGGGAGGAAGAGGGAGGGCACTCCCAGTCCTTGTGTCCCTACCAGGGAATGAATGAGACTGCAGGCTGCTTCGCTAGCCATATCTCCCTCCCCTTGTGGAGCTACTCTCCTGTGCCTGCTTCTGGGGCCAGAGGAAGAGAGGAAGTGCTCCCCTTCCCCCTTTCTTACTGTTCTGCTTCCATGTGGAGCCATGCAGCTGAGAGATGCTGAAATGCTGTGTTGCCTCCTCCGCTTCAGATTGCTTCCTGTAAAAGGGAGCTTCAGGCACAGGGCTGCCCCTTTTAAACCATGCATTCCTAGGGGATGAGTCCCCTTTTGCAACAGTTTTTAAACACCTCCCCATACCATAAAACACTGTTCCCTTCATTCAGCCAGCCAGCCAAATACCCTTCCCCACTTAAAGATTCAGGACAGTCATTCTGGCAATTCCAATAGACTATGATGATCCAGTAACAAAATTCAACTTTATATATTATAAACCATTAAACTATTTACCAAAAAGGCTCCATTGCACTGAATGGAATTAATGCAAAATTGTATAAATATGCTGCATCTGTGGTTTGAAATCCCATTTCACACATAATAAACCTGCTCCTACATACCCGTTACTTTCCCTCAGCAGAAAGAGGTTAAAATTATACCCATATTTAGAGAAGATTTAGCAATAGATCCTCATAATCGCAGACTAGTATTGGTTTTGCCTGAGGTTGCAAAGCTCATTGAGCAAGCTGTACACAAACTGTTTTATAATCCACATATTAATGAAGGTTGGGAAGTTTTGATTTCACTGTAAAGATTCCATTACTGTAGCAATCCTGAGGTTTACCCATCTCATCTTACAAAAGCACTGACACAGTTCAATATGTATTTTATGTCAAGTTGTTCTGAGCTCTAACCCAACATTTTTCATATGATGCATAGTATTATATTTTGCAACAAACTAACTCCATATTTGCTGTCTACCAGCATCATGTTGGACATATTTTTCAAAATTGGCCCTCGATGTTTTTTAAAGCATTGTTTAACTTAGTTCTTTGAGCAATGCTCTAGGTTTATTATTCACCTAGAGTCAAACCTACAAAAAACTACTGGCAGGTAGTGTTTACTGAAGCACTATGCATTTGTGCAAAGTGCAAGTGGGATTATTGACATTATTGTATGGTAGTAAGCATTTGCAGGATCAGGCCACTAGTATTATATAATTATCCCCAACTATGTTCACACTTATTCACGAATAATGAATTCTAGCATAAAATCTTGGTCTCCCTGAAGTCAATGGGAGTTTTTCCATAGACTTCAATGGGGCCAGGCTTTCACTCCCTGTATTTAGAATATATTTAAGTGGATTGTATTAAATCTTTTACAGATTTATATTGCCCCTTCAGGATCAAAACCTACCTTTCTTTAAGATTCATGTTGCAAAGTCAAGGACTCAGTCAAGTTAGAAAACGCCAGAATTAAAGTTGCCTGTGCAACCGTTATATGGCCCCTTTGGGTGTGTATGCATTATGATTGTGACATTATCCAGGGTACAATCTGGACTGTTGAACATCTGTGTTCCCTCAATTTTTCAGCCTGGGGTGCCTTTTACACTACTTCATTATGAGAGCAACCACTCCTGGTCAGCTCACACACAGCCTCTCGCATATAAATCACTCCGAGCTATCCAGTATGATTGCTATCATCAGCCACCCATTAATTATATGGCAGAGCAACACCAGCAAACTCCAAGTTCTGGACTTTCCCCCAGAAATGTGAGTGTTGAACAGCACCCTCCTGGATAATACAAGCTCATATAAAGTCTGTCATTCCATTAACAGAAAATTATATGCACAAATCCTGTTATACCAAATGAAGTTTCCCAAACACTTCAATCCAAGCACACTGGTTTAGATAAAACAATAAAACAAGTTTATTAACTACAGAAAAATAGATTTTAAGTGATTATCAGGAAGGAAGCATAAAATCAGAATTTGACTACAAAGAAATAAAAGGTAAAATACAACTAATACCTAACTTAACAAGCTAAGTGAATTCAAAGCAAAAGTTTCTCTCACCACATACTTCAACAGTCTTACTTGCTGGATTCCTTTCAGACATGAAACCTCCCCCGGTTTAGTTTTACTTTCTTTGTCCTTCAGGTGGTGTTAATGCTGTGGGCAGAGAGAAAAGGAGGACTCTTTTTGAGTGTCTGTTCTGCTTTCTTATAGTTCTCTTTTTCTTTGAAAATTATCTCCAGCTGACATTCAGGAGACAAAGTCTGTGGGGACTGGAACCTCCAGCTGTCTCTTTGCTAAGGTATACATTTCTCACTCACACCGTTTTTTCTACCAAAGAATGGCTTCTTGACCTGGTGATAATCCATTTGACCTTGTTGACACCACGCTGAGGTGTCGGTTTGCCTTTTGTTTCTGATTTGTGGATGTTTTTGCAGACTTGTCTCAGTAATATCATACAGACAAATCTTATAAATTGACATACAATGTTGCCACAAACATTTGTCAGGACAATAATGATCAGAAAATTATGAGTTTTCAAATGATACCTCACAAGGCATACTTTGTTCAAAATGTATCATAGTCTTGTAGAAGGGGTGAAGATTAGGGTATAGATTGTCACAATGATACAGTATCTAATGATCACATGCTATTTATTATTTTATTCCATGAAAAAACTGATATTTCAATATTTTATTCCAATTTGGGATGAAAACAAATGTTGAAATATTGGCATTTTCTGTGGGAAGGAAATTCCATTTTTTATTCACCAATAATTACAACCATATATGTATGTAATAGGGATATCATCATATACAAATATACATTTAGTCTGGGATTTTCTGTGTTGTCTTGCTGATTTAGACACAGATGCCAATGAAGTTAATGTAAATGTCTTTATATTGCATTGGAACTATCAGCCTTAAAATTCTGAATTTTAAATAGATTTATTCAAACTGTAACATAAAGCACCATGAAGTAGTATAAGACAGAATGAAGTATGCTTCATACAGCACTGAATCACTGAGCATTATTTTAGACTGAATATCTGTAACAGTACTATGTGTACAAAATGTATAATTATTTGGCAAGTGTTCCTTAGCCTCAGCTATTTCAATAGTGGATGTAGTAAGATATTAGCTGTTTGTATATTCAAAACTTTTCTCTTCTCATGAAAATGATTTGTATTTAAAAGGCATTTCATTCATTTTGCTTCATAATTAGTTGTGCATTATACACTCATTTTCACCAATCAGATTGTGACTATGTAGGTTTCTTTAGAAAGCACTGCTGATAGTGACTATATGCCTAGCTTGCACAATATATTCAAAGCAGCAAGACTATAGGAAAATTTAAAGCTTTGTTATGCTTACCGTCAAGCCGTTATAAAATCATGCCATTTGCAGTACTGATTTCTAATATATGTTCTCTTTTGCTAGCTTTAATTGGCAATGAACTCTAGGGATGGTGCTCTCTTTTACATTAGATGCACTCATACCTCAATGGTCCAGTTGCTATGTTCCATATATTAATGTCACACACATACACAAAGCCCTGGTAAAGGTTCCCTGAGCTCTACCCACCTTATGTTCTTGAAGTCCCCTGAATCTGAAAGGAGTCCAGGCACTGCACTGGGGTGGAGTCTCTAGGCACCCTCTCTTGCATCTCCTTATGAGAACTAGGACACTGAGGTTCAATTTCCTACACCCTGAGACTAGTGCTGAGCCCTCAGATCCCTCCAGAACATAAACATACCCTCTCCCAGCACTGAAGATATCTCGGTGCTCTGAGTTTACAATTTAACTCTTCAGGGGCATGTGACAATGAAAGCAAACTGTCACACAGATTTTACACGGGATTCAAAATAAAAAATACTCTTTACTTAACACACAAGATACACAGATATAGCCAAAATAATGCACACGTCTACGCCTCAGTTTGTTCACTACCCTGGAGATCTCTTTGGGGCTTGGGCAGAGCCCGATAGGGGTGCCCAGGATTCTTTTCCTGGAAATCATGTTTTTTTCTTCAGAATCATGGAGCCTTTCTCCCTCTCTAGGTCATCCAGCTTTTTCTGACCTTAGCTGGGCCCTCAGAACTTGATGTATAAATATATACATATAGGGCACTATATCTGGCTGGTGGAAATTGGCCTGATTCCACTGAATCATAGAATCATAGGACTGGAAAGGACCTGGAGAGGTCATCTAGTCCAGTCCCCTGCACTCATGGCAGGACTAAGTATTATCTAGACCACTGAAGTCAAGGGAGTTATGCAGATTTACACCACTTGAGGTATAAAGCAGGGGCCAGATAATGCCGTCTTCACTCATGCCGAACTTCCAATGAATTCAATGGAAGTATGGCATGAACACAATCTGTGAGTGTAATAACTAAACAGCAGAATGGACTACAGTATGTAAATATTGGGGCCAGCCTGCAGCAGAGTCAGTCTCCTGGCAACTCACTGAGTGCAGCTGGCCCTAATAGAAACTGTCTGTTGTACCAGCAGGTCAGTGACTATTCAACACATTCCTATCCTGGAGCAGTGTTTGGTCCTGTACCTGCCTCCAAGGCCTCTAGCTTTGCCCCTACCCCAGCCTGTACTTGCTCCGGCATTGAGCTCCTTCCTGATTTCTGACTCCTGGATCAGAACCTAGGCTCCACCTTCTGACTGGAACTCTGGTTAACCCTTCAAATTGATCTTTGTTCTCTGACTCCTGGGTATAACCTTTGTCTTCTCTCCTGGCCCTGGCCCTTCTGGATTCATCTGTAATTGGTAGGCTGGAGTCCCACTTCAACCACTAGGCCAGACCACCCATGACTCAGTCACTGACAGTTTGAGCAGCTCAAAAGATTGAACAAGGGTGACTAAGTGGTTGAACTACCCTTCAAATGTATTCTGCAGAGGCAGCTGTGTCCCTTCTGGATATTGTGAGAATCCTAAAGGCCCTGAAGGGCGAGATTATGACTTTGTAGGTACAAACTTCTGTCCTACAGGCTCAAGCCATCTCACCTGTAACTGCCGCCCTGACTTCTAGGGAGCTGGAAATTCCAATGCCAGGTAAGTTGGACTGTGACATTTTCCATGGTGTTACGGGTCCCACTGGTTCCGCTCATTCCACCAGCCTGGGTTTCCTCACACTGTCCTCATTGCCTTCTCTGGCACACACACAGGTAAGGCAAACACCCAGCTGCAGACACAGAGTGAATTCAGCTCTGTGTGGGAGGAAGCAGCTCGGGGATTCATCCAGCACTCATGTGCACATCCCTTTTGGGGAGTAAACCCAAAATAATATTGCCTTGTGCTGTATAGAAAGATCTGAACAAAGATCGCCGTCTCCCTGAATGTGGAGAGAGATATGCACAGTTTCTTGCCTCCCCTCCCCCAGTTATGAATTGCACAAACTGGACTATGTTATAAACAAGAAATAAGCGTATTAACTACAAAAGGTAAATTTTAAGTGATTATAAGGGATAGCAAACAGAACAAAGCAGATTGCTGGGCAAATAAAACAAAACACACAAACTAAGCTTAATACACTCAAGACACAGGCTACAAAATGTAATTTCTCACCCTAAATGTTGTTTTAGGCAAATTGCAGAGTTTCTGTAGCTTTGAGTTCCAGTTATTTCTCTTTTCAGACTAGACTCCTGTCTTAGTCTGGACTCAGCCCTTGCCTTTCCCTCAGCTCAGTTCCTTTGTCTCTACAGGTAATTTCAGCTTTCTTTCTTCTTGGGCAGGAAGGCAATGGAGAAGAACCTTGTTTGCCTTCCTCCCTAGCCTTAAATAGAATTTACATAAGGCTTGGGCAGCGTTTGTTTCCAGTGGGAAAGTACCAACAGTGTCCAAGGTGGTACAAAGTACCATTATCACCTGACCTTGAAGTGTCAAAGCAACCATGAAACCAGGTTTATTTGCAATGTCCACAGGAAGGAACTCCCAGAAGATGGAAGATCCACATCTTCAAAGACTCATTGTTTTTTTTTTTCTAATGGCCCATCAAGACTGATTGCTTACTATCTGGTCGGTGTCTCCAAGTATAACCACAGTTGTAATTGTCACATAGTCAATATTCCTAACTCTAGATACAGAAATGATACATGCATACAAACTGGATAATCACATTCAGTAAATTATAACCTTTCCAATGATATCTTACATGAGCCATCTTGCATAAAATATATCTTAGTTATGCCATAGTCATATCATAAGCATATTTCTATAAATAATATGGAGTGTCACATCACACATGGTTTCATGAGGCAGTGTCAGCTCCTGTTCATACTTTGGCACTGGTTGCTCTCCACTGACCAGACCCAAGTATGAGTTATTATTAGTCTCCTAACTTGGGAGTCCCTGGTTTAAGGGTCTCCACTCCTGGAGACTTCTAGCCCCCTGATGGGACATTTTCAAGAGTCAGTCCAAGCTATGGTAATTGTGTTTGAGGATCCAAACTGCAACCAATCTACCAAGAGCATGCTTCAGGGATTGCATCAGGGAAACAGGTCAGTTCCCAAGTTTGCCACAGAGTTCTGGTAGCTGGCAGCATACACTGAATGGAATGAAGTGGTACATTGCTACCATTTCTAATAGGGGTTAAAAGAGGAAATCAAGGACAAGCTAGCATGCATGGCACTCCAACCTCACCTGGACGACTTGGTCAAGATCTGTATAAGTATAGATGGCCGCCTGACCTAAAGCTGCCTAGAGAGAGTTGAGTTCCCAACTCCCTTCCATGTTCTTATCAGAGGGGCCCAGACATATCAGCCAAGTTTGGCTTTGCATCTGTGATACAGTGAATGGCTGGTGTTGGATGTTGAGCCTATGCCTGCTGTATCGTGGGGATTTTGGACACTACACCATGGGATTCCCCAGTAAGAACTGAGCCACGTCTCAACCAGGAAGACTGCAGGCCTTAGAAATGATAAGGAGGTCTGGGCTGAGCCTGTGTTCTTCCCCTCACTCCAGGATATTGCATCCCTTCTTGTCTACCAGCACCCTGGGTATGGATGGACACTCGGCCAGAACCCTAAAACTCCCCATCTGTCTACAACATTCCACCATATGAGAGGTCAGGCTGAGGGCATTTGGGGACTAGGGGGCCTCCGACAATATCATGGACTTAGACTTTGCAAAGGTTCACAACATTCCAACTCAGAGCAAGAGCATCCCTGATTTGGTGGAATCTATTGAGGGATCCCTCCTCTCCTCCAGCCTAGTTACCCATCAAACAGCACCCTTGATGGTTACTGTGTTCCAGGCTCCCCAAAATGTTCTATAATTCCATCCTATCTCTGCACCTCACTCCTCTGTCATCCTCAGCATTCCTTGCTCATTACCCATGATCTGTACATCTACTTCAGGCTAAGAATGGCACACTTCACATCAAGACTCTGCCATCAACTTTGCCTCCCAAAAACATGTTCCAGACCAAAATCCTCCCCCTCCCCACATAATCTTTGTCACCTACCTGAGAATTCAGAGTCCAAAGGAGGTACACCATTGATAGCATCAGGAATTCCAGTGAAATAGTGGTATTACACCAATGTTTTCAGGAAAAAGAGGGCAGATACTTTGCTACCCCAACACCATTACAATTGTGCAACTGACCTGCAACCCAGATCTGAGATCCATTTTGGCTGCATATAATCTGTCTCAGAATCGAAACTCTAGATGTTCCAAGAATACCTACTTAAGAACCAGGAGAAGGGCTTCATTCATCCCTCCACTTTTCCGGTGGTGGCTCCAGCTTTTGTGGCAAAGAAAGATGGATCCTTACAACCTTGTGTTGATTACCGAGCTCTGAACAAAGTGATGGTCCAAAACCACTACCTTTGCTAATAATTAACAAACTTGTTGAGAGGTTCTGCTCAGCCAAGATTTTTGCTAAATTGGATCTTCATGGGGCCTACAACCTGGTCTGAATCAAGAATGGTGATGAACGGAAGACTACGTTCCACACCTGATATGGACATTTTGAATATTTAGTTATGCCTTTTGGGTTATGTAATGCTCCAGTGATGTTTCAGCATTTTGTCAAGTCATATCTTCTGGCACAAATTGGATCATTTTGTAGTTATTTATTTGGATGATAATCTTGTCTTTTAAAAAAAAATAGGGCATTGCATGAGCAACATGTATGCCACATTCTCAAGAAGACTCCACCAAAACCATCTTTACACCGAACTGGAGAAATGTGAGTTTGACAAAGACACAATCAAATTACTTGGGTATATCATTTCCCTGAAAGGCTAACAAAGGACCCATGGAAAGTGTCTGCCATTTCCAGGTGGAATGTTCCAAAGGACATAAGAGGCATTCAGCCGTTTCTCAGGTTTGCCAATTTTATAAGCATTTTATCAAAGGATTCTTTCATCTAGTTGCCCAAATAACTGCTATTCTTTGAAAAGGATATTCTTTGCACGTAGTCTTGTTACCACAGGCACAGTTCATGTTTGGTCTGCTAAAAAGATCGTTTGCTTCAGCTTCCATTCTTGTTCACTAGGATCCTGCCAAGCTCTTCACCATAGAGACAGATGCTGCAAACTTTTCCATCGGAGCCCTTTTGTCACAACACACTGGCTTTTGTAACCAATTCCATCTCTGTGCCTTTTATTCATGAAAACTTTCCCCTGCTGGGAAGAATTATGATATCTGGGGCAAAGAGTTACTTGCAATAAAGGCAATTTTTGAAGACTGGAGACATCTTCTAAAAGGAGCTTCATTCCTAGTCCAGGTACTTAATGACCACAAGAATCTACCTCTGAGGTGAAGAGCTTGTCAGGATCCTAGTGCACAAGTATGGAACCTCTGGTTACTTTTCTTTTCCAGATTTGATTTTGTCATCACTTACCAATCTGGATCACAGAATGGGAAGGCAGATTCCCTGTCCTGCAAAGACAAATATGCCGAGTCAGACATGGCACCCTTGGCTACCATTTTACACTCATCATTATTCAAGGGATAGTAAAAAGGGACCTGATATCCCTCCTGCAGTCCCTACTTCCCCAAGACCTCCAAGCTTCTAAGATCTGTCAGACCCTAGATGCTCCTAACATTCTGCCCAGCTCAGGGCTTTTTTGAAGAATGGTCTGCTTTATTGCGGAAGGCACCTTTATATCCCAAAGGGGCAGCCTAGACTTGAGGTATTAAAGATGTGTTAAGGTACACCAATTACTGGCCATTTCAGCTACTTACAGACCCAAGACAAAATATTACAGAGTTTCTGGTGGCCAAGGGTGAGTAGTGATGTTAAGAGGTAGTTGAATAATATCATCTGTGCTGTCAGAACAAGTGCCCACATGCCAAACCACTCTGCCTTCTTCAGCCTTTGCCTACCCTATCTCAACCCTTGTTGTTGGTACCTTTGGATTTTGTCATAGAATTACTCTGCTCCTAGGGATGCACCATCATCTTTGTTGTCATTGAACTCCTCACTAATATGGCACACTTTATTTCCATTTGCTCCTTCCAAATTACCTGGGAAACAGCTCACCTTTCCCTAAATCATATTTTTTGGCTCCATGGGCTGCCAACTGGAGTAATCTCAAATTGAGGTTTGCAATTCACTTCCAGTTTTTGGCGTGAACCTGCAGACTCTTAGGAATGTAAATACTTACCTCTTTGGCCTATAACCTGCATCCCAAAGGGCAGACCGAATGAGTGCACCAGGTCCTCAAGCAGTACTTCTGTTGATTTCTTAATTATTGTCAAGATGACTGGGCCATCATCTTGCCATATGCAGAGTTTGTGTACAACTTCACCCATGCATCCACCCAGCATAGACCATTCTATAAAATCTATGGTTTCCATCCTTGACTTCATTCGGCTGAACAACCAGACTCCCAAGTCCCCACCACCGCAGTTCTAGTTGCCCACCTTCACCAAGAGTTTACTGAACACCTTAAAGCCTCCAAAGGTCATAAAAACATCATGCCATCCAAAAGCACCAAGCCACACCAATCCTGTCTGTAGGAGATAAGGTCTGGTTGTCTTCCAAACACCTAAAATCCACCCATCCCTGAACCAAGTTGATCCATCACTACCTAGGCCCATTTAATATCACAGAACAAATTAACCCTGTAGCACGTAGGCTGAACTTGTCAGAATCATAGGAACATAAGAACAGCCATACTGGGTCAGATCAAAGGTCCATCAAGCCCAGTATCCTGTCCTCTGACAGTGGCCAATGGCAGGTGCCCCAAAGGGAATGACCAGACAGGTTATCATCAAGTGATCCATGCCCTGTCACCCAATCCCAGCTTCTGGCAAACAGAGGCTATATATACCATTCCTGCCCATCCTGGCTAATAGCCATTGATGGACCTATCTTCCATGAATATATCTAGCTCCCTTTTGAACCCTGTTATAGTATATTGGCCTTCACAACACCCTCTGGCAAGGAGTTCCAAAGGTTGACAGTGTGTTGCGTGAAAAAAATACTTTCTTGTTTTTGTTTTAAACCTGCTACCTATTGATTTCATTTGGTGGCCCCTTGTTCTTGTATTATGAGAAGGAGTAAATAACACTTCTTAGTTACTTTCTCTATACCACTCATGATTTTATAGACCTCAATCATATCCCCCCTTAGTTGCCTCTTTTCCAAGCTGAAAAGTCCCAGTTTTATTAATTTCTCCTCATACGGAAGCCTTTCTATACTCCTAATAATTTTTGTTGCCCTTTTCTGAACCTTTTCCTGTTCCAATATATCTTTTTTGAGATGGAGTGACCACATCTGCATGCAGTATTCAAGGTGTGGGCATACCATGGATTTGTACAGAGGCAATATGATATTTTCTATCTTATTATCTATCCCTTTCTTGATGAACATTCTGTTCGCTTTTTTGACTGCTGCTGCATATTGAGTGGATGTTTTCAGAGAACTATCCACAATGACTCCAAGATTTCTTTATTGAGTGGTAACAGCTAATTTAGACCCCTTCATTGTATATGTATAGTTAGGATTATGTTTTCCAATGTGCATTACTTTGAATTTATCAACATTAAATTTCATCTGCCATTTTGTTGCCCAGTAACCCAGTGTTGTGAGATCCTTTTGTAGCTCTTTGCAGTCTGCCTGGGACTTAACTATCTTGAGTAGTTTTGTATTAATCCTTCAATCCTTGAAGGTTCACCTGGTTTTCCAGTACCTTCTGAAACTTTATGTGGAGAATCTCTTTCCTGGCCACTCCACTCCACCACCACTTCCAGTAGCTGTCCAGAGCCAAGAGAAGTACGAGGTCCAAGAAATTCTACACTCCAAACAAGTTTGAGGCAAACTCTGTTATATTGTGGACTGGGAAGGTTATGGGCCAGAAGAGCGATTGTGGGAGCTGGTAGAAAATGTCCATGCTCCAGAACTCATATGTATCTTCCATCAGAAATGACCCCTGAAATCAGATTCTATGGCCCCATGAGGTACCCTTGAAGGGGGAGGGTACTGTCAGGGACCAGCATGTAGTAGAGTCGGTCCCCTGGAAACCTGGTAAGTACAGCTGGCCCTGATAGAAGCTGTCTGATTGACTTTGCCACCAGATTGGCTGCAGAATCCTGTAGCCTGATACTTAAGAAAGAGATTCTCCACATAAGTAGCAGCAGCAGTCCAGAGGCTGCTTAACTCATTCTTAACCTGCAGATGTACTTGGTCCTGTTTCTGCCTCCACTGTCTCTAGACTTGCTTCTGCCTCAGCCCCAGTCCCATGCTGTTCCTGCTCCTGCTCCTTCCCCTGCCTCTAGCTGATCTCTGACTCCCAGGCCAGACCCTTTGCTCCACCTTCTGCTGTGATTCCAGCTAACCCTTTGGCTTAGGCTTTGGTTTCTGACCTCCAGTTATGAAAATCTGTACTTTTGAAAATCTGATCACTTATTTTAATGCTTACCTTTAGGTAGCCATTTTTACAAATATGACCTACAAGTATATCTTTAAAATCCTAGCTATCATTACAGTTACATAGAAGTTTTATTAAGAAGATGATTTTAAAAGGAATATTCTTTTTTCCAAAGAGCAAAAATATATCGAGGTTTGTCAGACTTTCAGCAATTTTAAATTTGTTCTTATTAGAATCATGGAAGTAAACAAATTATCCTGGTATTTCAGTTTATAGTGAGAAGACCTTTATTTATAATCCTGAAATTACACATTTAGTTTCCCAGGCATATCAGAGATAAAGAATGTGAAATGAATTTGAAAAGACATGGCTTGATTCACACACTCCGTAACCACAGTTTTATAGTTTCCATTGACTTAAATGGAATTACACCAATGTAAAACTGGTATAACAGCTTGAAGAATGAGGCCCACAGCTTCACACCACTATACAACAGCTCCAAAATAATAACAATTCAAGGTAAAGGATAATCTTCAATTAGAAATCAATGAGACATTTGTTTTATATATCTGATGGACTAGCTCCTCTCATCTGACTAAGGATGCTCTCAGCAGAAGACTGGAGGTGGTGGGAGGGATCAAGTTGTCTTTTGGTCATTTTTGCATGTCCCCCATTATCGTTGGCTGCATATAGGATTACTTGGCTTCAGTAACAGCCAAGTAATCCTATATCTATTACAGCTGTTTAAGGGCTATTCTAATCTATGCTGGCTGCCAAGGGCCCCAAAGGGTCATTCTGACACCTGGATATTGCTGGAGTGCAGCAATACTCTTGCCATGGCCACATTTTTTCCCCAGTCACATTTTTTAAGCTAGGGAACTGAGTGCTACAGAGGCTATATGCCACTAAAGGATATTCCTCTATTGGCTGGATCCACTGATTTTAGGGCAGCTTTTCATCAGGAAGGGGATGCAAAGCTCACCTAATGAACTGTAGAATCTGGCCCCATATGCTCAAATTAACTATTTTGGAGCTATACCTATTCTTAAGCTATTTAGAGGCCAAGCAAATTTTTGTTCATGTGCCATCGTATGGAAGGGTGCGTCATAGAAGAGACAGGGAGATATAATAATAAATTGCTTAAGTATATTATTAATATATAGGTTCAGAACCTTGAGTGGAACAAAATTGTGAAGATTATTTTAAGGCAGCATTTGAAGATTCCACTAATTTAGCAGCCCTATGTCAGCCCCTGATGTAGGGGATATTTTAGAATGGGCACTGGATTGGGGAGGGAGAGCATCAGAAGCAGGAAAGGGCTATCTTGGGTGGTGGAGTGCCCCTTGGGAACAAGATAAGATGGAAGTGATATTGTGCTAAGTTGCAGTGGATGGCAATTTGGCACCATATAGCCCCAAGATTCCAGGGGGGAGTTTAAGAGTACAAGTGCTGCTCTGACACACCTAGGGTGTAGCATGTTGTGTTTTAACAAAGTACAGTATCATACCACTTTGTTCTCTTTGGGTATGTCTACACTGGGATAAAAATCCTGTGGCTGGCCCAGGTCAGCTGGCTCGGGCTGTGAGACTCAGGCTTCAGGCCTGAAAAATTGCTGTGTTGATGTTCGGGCTTGGGCTGGAGCCCAAGATCCTGGACCCTCCAACCTCACAGGGTCCCAGAGCTCAGGCTGGAACTTGAGTCTGAACATCTACACAGCAATTTTTAGTGCTGCCACCCGAGTCAGCTGACCCATTGTGCCATGGGACTTTTATCCGCATGTAGATGCACTCTGAATTTTTTAATGCTGATTTTACTAGACTGCTAGACTGTCAGAATGCTTTTAACCCCGAGTCCTTGCAATCTGGGAGTGGAAATGTCAAGGTTTCACTGACTTTTTTAGGGACACAAGTTTATAGTGGAGATGACTCGTTTCACCTTCTCTCTTGTCACTTTCCATATAGGGCTAAGCAAATCTAGCTGAGAATTTTTTTTCATTCAATTTATCATTCTGCATATGTTTGACTTTCATATTCCTTCATTTTGAAGTATTTTCTATTCAATTTTAAAATTGTGTACATTAAATTTTTTTTTTTAATTTTTTATTGTAGCTTATCTAGCCAGAATTGGGGCATCATTGTGCTAAGCACTCTACAAATACAAAGTAAGGGACAGTCCCTGCCCCAAAGAGTTTACAGTCTAAATCAGGGGTCGGAAAGCTTTGGCATGTGGCCCATCAAGGTAATCTGCTGGCGGGTGGTGAAACATTTTCTTTACGTTGACCATCGGCAAGCAAGGCCCCCCACAGGTCCCAGTGGCTGTGATTCACTGTTCCCGAACAATGGGATCTGCGGGAAGTAGTGGGCCCCAGGGACGTGCTGGCTGCCACTCCCTGCTGCTCCCATTGGCCAGGAATGGCAAACCGCAGCCACTGGGAGCTGCTGGGGGCTGCGCCTGCAGACAGTCAACATAAACAAAATGTCCAAACAAAATCCAGTCTGCCAGTGGATTACCCTGATGGGCTGCATTCTGGTTTGTTTACCTGCCGCACCCGCAGGTTCGGCCAGTCGCAGCTCCCACTGGCCGCAGTTCGCTGCTCCATGCCAATGGGGGCTGCGTGAAGCGGCGTAAGCCGAGGGATGTGCGGGCCGCCGCTTCCCGCAGCTCCATTGGCCTGGAGCAGCAAACCGGCCGATCGTGGCTCCCACTGGCCACGGTTTGCCACTCCAGGCCAATGGGGCTGTGGGAAGCGGCGGCCCGCATATCCCTCGGCTTGCGCTGCTTCCCGCAGCCCCCATTGGCCTGGAGCAGCGAACCGCGGTCGGTAGGAGCTGTGATCGGCCAAACCTGCGGACGCGGCAGGTAAACAAACCGACCCGGGCCGCCAGGGTGCTTACCCTGGCAAGCCGCGTGCCAAAGGTTGCTGATCCCTGAAATAGACCAAAATCCCCAAATAACTCAATTGTTATTTTGTCAACTTCTAATACAACCTTTACCTATTCAACTCTGTCTCTGAATTCTGTCTCCAGTCCTGTGCAAAGATTGATAAATGACAATTATAGTGAAATCTTTACTGAGGACCATCTCAACAGGTAATCCCCTGTCTGAAGAGACTAGTTTAAGGAATGCCAAAGTTTCCAACACAATTTTGTTCATCCTTTAGTTAAGACCACCTCCAGTAGGCAATCAATTTTCACGTGTCCCCTGGGTGTTCTCTCAGAGACAGGTTTCATTGTACAGCTATAGAGAAAGAAGCCTGCAGTTCAGTATTATACATTCTGTTACATTTTTTTCATTAGTTATATGCGAATCCAAACCCTTCAGTTGGAAAATTGATTTGTAGATTTAAGCTTACACTTTTGCTCTGTTCTGATTCCAAAACAAACTGCTTACATGAAAATACAATTAAAGTACACATTATTTATTCCATGACAGAAAGTCTATGGGAGTTGTTTACAAATCACAAAAGAAAAATCTCATAGAACAAAGAGTTTGTTTTTTGGGCCATCAGTGGCACGTACGTTTGAGTAGAACAAAAGACTCGTATGTCTTCTAGCCCAGAGGATGCCATTGCTTCTTTGTTTAAAATAATTATGTAGTGGTCTGTTGTAATGTTTTGAAGACAGTTACACTTTCCAAAGGGAGAATGAAATATTCACATTAGAGCTTTCCCATATTTAAGCTCTTGCGAAATGAAACAGCCTGTAACTCCTCCTCTTTCACTGACTCTTTAAAATTAATCATGAAGAAAATAGAAAATCATTGCTAGGAAACTCTGTAGGTGACACAAATGTTTATGGCATGGTAAATCATAATGTGTTTAGGTCAGTTCTACAAGGCTATCTGGGTCCCTTGGCAAGCTGGGTGCACTTTGTGCAACAAGCATTTTAATAAGCCAAATACGATGTGAATACACTCTGGAATAAAGAAAGTAGATCACTCCTGTAAGTGGGGGATTATATTCTGCAAAGTACTTGGGACTAGTTCTACAACAGGGACTTCGAGGCAGCATTGCATCACTTAACTTTTAATGCCCTCTTTTCTAGTGGAATCCACAGCCCTTAGCTAGGTGCCCAGACTCCCTATATAATGCATGGGATGACTTAGATGCCTATGAAAGGAATCCACAAAAATCAGTAGACAGAGCAGGGAGCTATCTAAGTTAGTCAACAAGAAATGCCGAGGAAAGGGGTGAGTCCTAACCCCCTTTCCTGAAAAGGATTTAAGCACCTAACTCCACATTAAAGGGAGCTACCTCTCTCCACTTGGGATTCTCAGCTGTAAACTCTCTCCCGGTGTGTGTGCTGCCTAAACCCTTTCTTGCAAAAAAGAAGGAGAAAGAGGGTGGGTGCTCCTCTTACACCTAATATCCCAATGGTTACAGAACTCATCAAGCTTCTGGGAAATGTAGGTTAAATTCCCCCACCCTCTGCCCAAAGTGGAGCAGGGATTCGTGTCAACATCTCCAGAAAGTTTCCTGACCACAAGGCTATGGGATAGTCAGGGATGGGGGTGGAGCTCCCTTCATTTCTTCTGTTGAAACTTCTCCATTTTGTATAAATAATTAAATAGTCATTCAAACAAGGACTTAGGTCTCCAACATCCCTGGTTAGTGCCCTAACAAGCAAGCTAGAGAGTCATTTTCCTACATTCTCTACACAATGAATATTTAATTATTCATAAAAAGTGGATCAGCTTCAACAGCAAAGATTGAGCGACTCATCCCAGAATACCATATATCCCGTGGCTAGGACACTCATTCACACTGTGGGAGACCAAAGTTCAAGTCTCTGCTCCATAGCTGATAGTGGACTGGGGTTCAAACTGCCCCTCTGTTTCATGGGTAAGTACTTTAACCACTAGACTAAAGGTTACAAGGGAGCAGGGACTTCCTTCTCTGGAATTATGTGAGAGGCCAGACGTGGTAGCAGCCTCTGAGAAAGCCTACCAGATCAGACCTCCAATGGGAAGATAGGTAGGGCAACACTTAGCTTGAGGCTCCTGACAAGGCTTAGGCATGAGGTAGGCTCCCAGGTCTCAGACTTTAGGCAGCAGTATGCACACCCAGCATCAGAAATTTAGCTGCCTAAGGGATTTTATCACTGGAAATTTAGCAGCAAGGGAGTTTAGGTGCCTAGGATTAGGCAGGGATTTTGAGGATCTAAATTTTGGATTTAGGCACCTAAAGTGGCAGTTAGGTGTCTTTGTGGATCTAGCCATATGAAGTTTTGAAGGATAACCAACTTAACATGAGCTCATACCTCAATGCTTGGATGTATAAACAGGGAAATATTAAGGAGGAGTAGAGATGTGGTATTTTCTCTTCACCCAGCAATGGTAAGATGATTAGTGGAATACTGAGTCCAGTTCTGGTGTTGGAAATAGTGCAAATGGGTTAAAAAAAGAGCCACAAGAATGGTTTAAGGCTTGGAAAACTTGCCTTACAGTGAGAAACTTAAGAAGCCCAATCTATTTAGATTATTAAAGTTTATGAGGTTAACTGGGTCATAGTCTATAATATTCTAACATATAGAGGAGATTTCTGGTATTAGAGAGCTCTTAAACCTACTAGACAAAAGCATTGTAAGATCCATGCTTATAAGATGAAGCTAGAGGCAAACTGAAAATAAGGTAAATATTTTTACAAACTATGAGTAACCAACCATTGGAACATCTTACCAAGAGATGTGATGGATTTCCCTCACTTGAAATGATTCTATCTGAAGTATTTAACTATCAAAATGGGATGTCTTTCTAAAAAGATATAATCATGAAGTTTGTTACAGGATTTATTGGGTTACATTCTATGGAGTATGTTATGCACGAGATCAAACTAGTTATCATAATAGTTGCTTTGTTCTTAAAATCTAGGATTAAATGTATCTACGAAGAACCCTTTCACTATTAATCTCCAGATAAAGTCTAAGGGGCATTGGTAGGGGATTTTTGTTATCACATTAGCTCTTATAGAGGGCATTTCATCAGTAGATCTCAATTCCCTTTACAAAGAAAGTCAGTATCATTAGCCTCATTTTACAGATAGGAAAACTGAGAAGCAGCATCACCCAACATACCAGTGGCAGATCCCAGATTAGAACCCAGATTGTCTGAGTCTCTGTAAAGTGTATTTAAAGAAGCGTGTGTGTGTCTGTGTATGTCTTTTCACTATTCTAATACCAAGTGACAAAAAAAATCATTTGTGATCTGATCTATAGCTGATGTAAATCGGCATAGTACCATTAAAGTCAAAGGAGATGCATTGGTTTTTAAAAGCAGTAATTTGATCATCTATTTATGTTTGATATACAGAAATGTTATAGGTAGGCTTTATGATTACGAATTCAAATAACAGATTGTTTTAATCTAATTCAAAATATTAATTAGGGGCAACTGAAATAGATTATATGATCCACTGTCATAGAATCATAGAAGATTAGGGTTGGAAGAGAGCTCAGGAGAGCATCTAGTCTAACCCCCTGCTCAAAGCAGGACCAACCTCAACTAAATCATCCCAGCCAGGGCTTTGTCAAGCCCTAAACTGTGACAGGCACCAATCAACATGAGGCATTAAGTGCCTACAATATTTAATTTAAAAAAATGAAGTGAATTTTCTGCATGTGAAAGGTGTCTGGTTACACGTTTTGGAGCATTTATTCCTCTTTTTGTCTATTGAGCCAGGTACAACACAGTTAATGACAATGTTCTGTAATTTGTGCTATAGTGTTTAGTTAGAATTTGTCCTTGACTACCAGAAACCACGCTGTCAAGCCACAGGTTGTTGGTTTTTTTTGGAGGACTTAAAAAGGAAGTGTTGGTTAAAGGAGAGGAAAGGTGCGGGGGAGGGTTCAGGATCCTGTGACTGGTCTGGCAGGGAGCCACCCACCCTTTCTTATGGCTCACTTTAGCTCTTGTTTGAGTTGCTGGTAAGATCCAAGCAATGACTGGTGGAATCCCTGAGTCAATATTGAATGAACATGGAGTTACCTGCACTGTACACTTTTATCTGCCAGGTAGTCCCAGCCATATAAGAATAAAGTTGCAGCCTGATTAAAACCAAGTGTCCCCTGTTCTTCTGTTGGTATAGACCAGTGGTTCCCAAACTTTAACAGCCCGTGAACCCCTTTCACTAAATTATGATATCTCGTGAACCCCCTCCTAAAAATGAATATTTCCAGGGATTTAAGTTTAAATTTCCTCAGTGTGATGGATGCGCTTGCTTTGCTCTGCATAGCTCTTGGAAGTCTGGAACCACTGGAGAAAGATAAAGTCTCAGGTCTGGTTCGGCATCAAGTCTGTTTCTGTATTTGATTTTCAGATGTGCATACGAGGAAAACGCTTTCTCGCATAAGTATATTGTTGAAAATGGTAACAAAACTGCAGCAGCTTTTTCTGCCAGAAGGGAGTATTCGTTTCTTAAACTCAGCCAAAAGTTTATCAATGACAGATTTCTGAAACTCCTTTTCAGTTCGTAATCACAGGAGATCTCAATCAATTTCTCTTTTTCCTCAGTGTTCAATATCTGTGTTGAGAAAGTGGTATTGATGGCGTCATTAGGCCTATATATGAACCAGAGTTCTTCCATGTTTAAACTCTGTTCTTCCATGTTTAGCTCTAAGCGGCCTCAAAAGCCAAGGACAGGAATTGGAATGTGTAAATAGTCAGTTACCTATTACGACCTTGCTTATAACCAGGTCCTAAGCAATAATGATGAGGTTTGCATGTTTCTAGCTGGAGGAGGGGTAGTAAACTAGAGTAAATAGGACCCAATGATTGTTTAGAGGAATGTTACTAGCAAGCTAGATTTATAGCCCTAGAATGATTTAACAGCTTAAATGTATAAACATGTCTTCGGTAGAAAGGGGAGGGGGAGTGGGGGGGGTGATACAGGGGGAGAGAAGGGAGGGCTTAATTGTAAAGTATAAGAAGAGAGAAGCTGCTTTGTTCTGTGTGCTCGATTTGAGATTTGCCTGTCTCCTTGCACCACTTTGAGATCTCAAATAAACCTTTGATTGTTTCTCCACCCCGGTGTGTTTATTGGCGCGAAGCACGCCGGGCAACGAACCCCTGTTGCTTTGCCTCGGGCACCTCTGTGCCAGCAACAGTATCATCAAAAGGGTTGTGAATCCAGTCATTATCGCCTGACATAGCTGGAAAGTATTCCCTGAAAGTTGTGCAAAGTTCTTTTAGGTGTGCAATTATATTGGTTTTAGTGCACTGATCCAACTGATGTTTATGTTCTGCTAGGAAGTTATGAAGATTACTGAAACACTCAGTTTGATTGTTTTCCAAACAACTTTCCCAGAACTGCAACTTCTTTATCATGGATTCAACTCGCTCTTGCACATTGAAAACTGTTATATTGAGACCTTGAAGAGATAAATTTAGGTCATTAATTCTTGAGAAAATATCTGCTAAATAAGCTAGGCTCTGGAGCCAGACATTATTTTCCATACAGCTGGCAAGGTGGAAAGGGTGGCTGTTGAAAAAAACTAGGATTTTCATTCTAAGCTCAAACAAGGGCACAAGGATTTTGCCCCGTGATAGCCATCTAACTTCAGTATGGGTCAACAGACAATTGTGTATATTACCCATTTCTTCACAAAGTACGTGAAATATTCTGGAATTTGTTGGCCGTGATTTTATGAAATTCACCATTTTCACTGCATTGTGCAGCACTTCCTTCAGTACCTCAGGAATGTGTTTTGTTGCGAGGGCTTGTCTATGGATGCTGCAATGAGTCCAAGAGACTTTTGATGCAACCTTTTTTGTTCGAGCTACAAATCCAGTATACTTCTCCGTCATTGATGTGGCCCCATCAGTGCAAATGCCTAGGCAATGAGACCAATCTATTTCCTTTTCTTGAAAATATGCATTAGTCAGATTGAAGATATCTTCTCCAGTTGTACGTTCTTCCAATGATCGGCAAAACAATAAGTCTTCTTCAACCAGACCTTCATTCACATAACGTACAAACAGTAGCAAAATAGCTAGATTAGCTACATCAGTTGATTCATCCAACTGTATAGCATAATATGGACTATTTTTCACTCTCTGTACAATTGTGGTCTCTACATTATTTGACGTCATTAATTCTTCATGACAATGTATTATTGGACAAAGGTACCACGTTAATCCTTTATGCAGCTTTTTCTCCAAGCATGCAATGAACTACTTCTTCTATACATGGACCAATCAAGCTCTCTGCTATGGTATGGGCTTCTGATGCTTTTGCTACTCAGTAGCTCACGCGGTATGACGCTTCAAGTGCATTTTCATTATCAGTACTTGCTTTGGATATAAAACTGGTAATGTCACTTTTCCTCATTTAATTGTCACTTGAAAAAAATCAACAGGCTTGTTGAGGTGTGCAGGACGCCTAGTTTCTAAATGGCACCGAAGTAGAGAAGGTTTGATGCTGCTGTTTGCTAGAACATCATCACAAATCACACACAGTGGTTTTGGACGTTCTTGATCACCAATGCATGTAAAGCCATATTTTATATAATCATTGTCATATTTTCTTTTCTTTGTAAGTGACTTTCCAGGACCATCATGATCATTAGATTTAGCTTTTCCAGTGTGGACTTGAGGAAACACTAGCTGATTCTTGCATCTTTACACTTTCCTTTTTCAGCCACTTATCCATTGAACTTGTGTACAAAAGTTCTAATAAAAACAACACAGAGAGACTGCTAACAACCAACAAACTAGAAAATGAGAAGATTCACTCAAGTCTCACTGAAGCGAAACAGCACTCCAGAGAGAATGACAATTACTGAGGCAGCTTAACACTGCTACACGGGCTACAACGTGCTTCCGGCTGGTTTGGCTCGCAAACAGCTTTTCTTCCGCCACGAGTTCTGTCCCTAGGAGGGTGTCCTGAGAGGGACAAATTAGCTTGGACCACCTCCCATGTACAGCGTGGCCCCTGCTCACTCTGCCCTCCATAACAACTTCCCCTGTCTGACAATGACAGGGTTCCAAGCTGCCACATGCATGCCTGGGGTCTCAGCTGCCGCCCTGCCCACCACAGGGCTCAGGCTACTGGCCCTGCACCGGGGTCTGGGCTGCCGGCTCCACACTCTGTGGGGCTCCTGCTGCTGGTCCCTGTTGACCGCCCCAGTCAACTGAGCTCCACTGAGCTCATGCTGCAGGTCCCGCTGACCACCGGGGCTCGGGCTGCCAGCCCCAACTGCCTGGCCCTGCTCTCCCTGGGGCTCGGGCTGCCAGCTCCGTGCGGAGCGCCGGGGTTCGGGCTACTGGCTCCCCCACTGATGGGGGCAGGGCTCGGGCTGCCAGCCCCAACTGCCCTGCCCGCTCTCCTTGGGGCTCAGGCTGTCTACCCTGCAACCGGGTCCCACCTGCTGCCTCCAATGCCCGGGGTTCTCTGGCCGCCATTAGAGAAGATTTTCTGGTGAACCCCATGTAACGTTCTGCGAACGCCCAGGGGTTTGCGAACCCCAGTTTGGGAACCACTGCTCTAGATTGTTTATGAGAATGTCAGGTGGGACTGTCCCAAAATCCTCACTAAAATCAAGTTATATCACTTCTACTGTTTCTCCCCTAACCACTATGCCAGTAACCCAGTCAAAGAAGGAAATCAGGCTGGCTTGGCATGATTTATTTTTTGACATTACATGCTGTGTATTGCTTATAATTCTATTACCCTGCGGGTTCTTACAAATTGTTTGTTTAATAAATGTGTTCCAATATTTTCCAGGTATTCAAGTTAGGTTGACTGGTCTATAATTCCCTGAGTCCTTCTTTTCCCTGCTTTTTAAATATGGTCCAGTCTTCTGGTTCTCACCCATCCTTCATGAGTTATCACTGATAAGTTTGCAGATGACACAAAAAATGGTAGAGTGGTAAATAATAAAGAGGACAGGTCACCAATACAGAGCAACCTAGATCACTGGTTCTCAAACTAGGGCCACCGCTTGTTCAGGGAATGCCCCTGGTGGGCCAGGCCGTTTTGTTTACCTGCCTCGTCCACAGGTTAGGCCGATCGCGGCTCCCACCGGCCTTGGTTCGCCGCTCCAGGCCAATGGGGGCTGCAGGAAGGGCGGCCAGCATGTCCCTCGGCCTGCGCCGCTTCCTGCAGCCCCCATTGAGTTCAGCTCAGATGAAGCAGTAGTCAGAAAACTCTATAGTGTCCACTACACATCATCTGATCACTGAGGTAGCTTTCACATGCACTCTATCCAATCAACTGAATTGGATTAAAGTGAGGGAGAGTTGCGCAACGTCAGCCTCACTCTCTCTTCCCAGTTCCTATCTGTATCCAGTGGCAGGACAGAAGTCGAGACGGCTGGAGATAGGGCAGGGCGCAGTGGATGACCAGGATGCCTACGTGTCTTGTCGTGCTCTTAAGCATTCCACAACGCTTGCTGTCACCACCTTCCTGACCATTAAACCAGGTTGAACCAGATTGCCTCAGTCAGCCGGATCCAGCCTTCGCATGCAATGGGTAGACAGGCCCTAACTCACCGAGAGTCTCATATTCATCGGCTACCCTCACCTGGTTTAGCCCGCCAGTCAAGATGGTCTCCGGGGTGTGGCCGCTGTCGCATGCTGACAGCTACTTGGAGCCGCAGGTGAGAGCTGGGTGTCAAGTGGGGAACAAAGTGGATGAGCTACTCCTAGGAGTATGACTGCTCCTCCATCAGAGGTACTACCCCTCTCTGACAACCCCATACACCCCAAGCGCAAGTCTCGACATCATATCATATCACATCATATCAAGTCCTGTGGCGATGGGCGAGCGACGGAGCAGCAGGTGTGGATACACTGGGAGTTGTAGCCGCGGACCTGCACATAGGCGGCTCAGGCATAATAGTCGTTCCTCACTGACTGAAGCAGCAGTGGAGCTCGGCATCTTCTTGAGCGACTGAGCAGCCCTATTCAGGATTGCACTGCTCACCTCCGTAGAACGAGGAGGGGGCTAGAAAAGGTGCCCTAAACATTGCCTGCTTCACCTTACCCTGGCCAGCATACCACGGCTGGCCAGGATCCCATAAAAGCGGTCGAACAAAAACAAAACTTAGAGTGACACCGATCACTATTGGCACATGGAATGTGCGCACGTTACTGGACAACATCACGGCAGACAGACCGGAGAGAAGAACAGCACTAGTCGCTAGAAAGCTCGCACGCTACAACATTGACATTGCAGACCTTAGTGAAACTCGCCTTGCTAATGAAGGACAGCTATCTGAGTCAGGCGGTGGCTATACATTCTTCTGGAGTGGCCACAGCAGTGATGAGCATCGTGAATCTGGAGTTGGCTTCGCCATCAAGAATCATCTTGTTCAGAAACTTGCCAGTTCCCCCAAGGGTATGAATGACCGGCTCATGACAATGCAGCTTCCGCTTCAAAAAGGAAAACAAGCTACTTTGATCAGCGCATATGCTCCTACAATGACCAACCCAGAGGATGTGAAGGATAAATTCTATGAAGAACTAGATACTCTGCTATCATCAGTGCACCACACAGACAAGCTGATTCTGCTTGGCTATTTTAACGCAAGAGTCGGATGCGATGCCGCAGCCTGGGAAGGAGTCATCGGGAAAAATGGAGTGGGAAAGTGTAACAGCAATGGTCTGTTACTGGTGAAAACTTGTGCAGCACATGACCTTCTGATCAGCAATACGGTCTTCCGCCTTCCTACCCGTAACAGGACTTCGTGGATGCATCCCCATTCCAAGCACTGGCATTTGATCGATTATGTCATCATCAGGAGAAGGGATAGACAAGATGTCAGGGTTACAAAAGCTATGTGTGGCGCTGACTGTTGGACGGATCATAGGCTCATAGTATCCAAAATGAAGCTCCGTATCATGCCGAAGAGATGACCACAAGGCTGTAAGGCTTTCAAAAGGATCAACGTGTCGAAGTTGAAGAACAGCCGCATCACTGAAAATCTAGCGGAAGACCTAGAGAATGAACTTGATCTTCGTATTGAGTATGACGCTGAGAAAGACTGGAAGCGATTCCGCAACACTGTCCATACAGCTGCATTGAAGGTATTGGGGCCCTCCACATGCAGGCGGCAAGACTGATTTGATGAAAATGATGCAGAAATCCAGGCCTTACTTGCTGAGAAGCACCGCCTTTATCAACACTCGCAGAACAGTACAGAACCTACTGCGCAAAATGTGGGAATTGTGGCTGAGCGCCAAAGCAGATGAAATACAGGCATATGCGGACAGGAACGACTATAAGCAGTTTTATGAAGCCCTTAACACACTCTATGGTCCACAGTCTTCTGGGCGCTTTCCCCTCCTGAACTCTGATCGTACTGTGCTCCTTACAGAGAAGACGCAGATTCTCCAGAGATGGGCTGAACACTTTGAAGCAATTCTCAATTGCCCCTCAGTCATCAATGATGAGGCCATTGACAAGATGCCCCAGGTTGCAGTCAATGACTCCATGGATGCTTCACCAGAAGAGGACGAAGTGAAGAAAGCTATCAATCAGCTGTCAAGTGGCAAAGCCCCAGGGTCAGATGCCATACCAGCAGAGGTGTACAAAGTCGGTGGACCCGTGCTGCTACGGAAACTCATTGAGCTGTTTCAGTCCTTCTGGAAGCAGGGAACCATTCCACAAGAATTTAGAGACGCGTCCATCTTGCACCTCTATAAGAGGAAGGGCAATCTCCAGGTATGCGACAATCACCGTGGAATCTCGCTGCTTTCTACAGCAGGGAAAGTTCTTGCACGGGTTCTGTTGAACCAATTGATCACTCACTTGGAGAAGGGCTTACTGCCAGAATCACAGTGTGGCTTCCGCAAGGGACGTGGGACTATTGACATGATCTTCGCTGTGTGTCAGCTACAGGAGAAATGTCAAGAGCAGAATCGTGAACTCTACACAACTTTTGTGGACCTCAGGAAAGCATTTGACTCTATCAGTCACCAGGGCCTGTGGAGGATCATGTCGAAATTTGGCTGTCCAGACTGATTTATACGAATGGTACGTCAATTTCATCATGGTATGATGGCTCGTGTCCTGGATGACGGTGAAACATCTGAGGCCTTCTCAGTCACCAACGGCGTCAAGCAAGGGTGTGTTTTAGCACCCACTTTGTTCAGCATGATATTCTCTGACACTTTGACTGATGCCTTTCAACACTGCACTGAAGGAGTAGGCCTGAAGTATAGAACTGACGGGAAACTATTTAATCTGAGGCGACTGCGTGCCATCACCAAGGTGAAGGAAACTGTACTTCGAGACTTTCTCTTTGCCGATGATTTGTGCTCTGAATGCTAGTACAGAGCCAGAAATGCAAGCCAGTATGGACAAGTTTTCAACTGCATGCAACAACTTCAGTCTCACCATTAACATCAAGAAGACTGAGGTCATGCACCAGCCAGCTCCCCACCAGCCAGCTTCATACTCAGAACCGTCCATCACTGTAAATGGACAGAGACTTCAGACAGTGGACCACTTCACGTACCTGGGCAGTACCCTTTCCCGAGCAGTGTCAATCGATGATGAAGTAAACTGCAGAATTGCTAAAGCCAGCTCTGCATTTGGCCGATTGTGCTCCAATGTTTGGGAACGTCGAGGGATCAGCCTACCAACGAAGCTGAAGGTCTACCGAGCAGTGGGGCTTCCAACTCTGCTGTACGCCTGTGGGACGTGGACTGTCTATCGGAGTCATGCACGAAGGCTCGATCACTTCCACATTTCCTGTCTGTGAAAGCTTCTAAAAATCAGATGGCAGGACAAAGTGCCCGATACTGATGTCCTTACTAGATCCAGTCTGCTGTCAGTTTACACATTGCTGATGAGAGCCCAGACCAGGTGGGCTGGACATGTTGTGAGAATGTCAGATGAACGCATTCCTAAACAGCTCTTCTACGGAGAACTCACTCAGGGAAAGCGTTTCCGTGGAGGACAAAAGAAGCGGTTCAAGGACACGCTGAAGACCTCTTTGAAGTCCTTCGAGATCAACACCGCCACATGGGAAACCTTCGCACTGAACCGTTCAGCATGGCGCAGCCTCATTCACACAGGCAGTAATACCTCTGAGGCGAGGCGTATTGCTGAGGATAAAAAAAAGCGTGAGCTGCGCAAGTCCAGAGCTGCTCTTACACCATCGACAGTGCCATTATATGTCTGCCCGACGTGTGACAGGACGTTCCACGCTCGAATCAGACTGATCAGTCATCTCCGGACGCACAGAGCCCGGTCATTGAAAGAATGAGTTGTTGAGGTCTTCATCGATAACGATGGATGAACATCATCCAATCAACTATCTGATTCCTCTTTAGAAATTGTAAATGTGGCCTTCCTTCCTTATATTAGGAAGGACATCAAAAACATCCTTTAACCCAGCAACATCACACACTGATTATAAGTAAGTTTTAGCAGCTTGTAAACCTTTAGGTTGCTTTGCTCTGTCAGTTACTGAAGCTAAACAATTAAAATCCCCCAATTAAGAAAAAAAACCTGTCAAGACATCAATAAAAATAACAGAAATCAACTAATAAGCCCTTTCCTGGCTGTAGTTCTACTACCTTCTGCACTGACACTGCTTAAGTATAAAACTGCCCCTACACCATCATACGTATCAGGCCCTGTGAACTAAAAAGAGGGGCTCTTTCTCCAATCTCTCTGAGTTCCCGAAACTTTATGCCTACAACATTGTCTTGTTTCCTGGATCCCCATTAGATCTAAATCTTGCCCCAGCAAAAAACAGAAAAATCATTTGCCTCTGGCGCATGCTGAGGATGGAGTGAGCATTCCACACTTCAATTTTAATCCCATCTGTATAAAGACTCAGGTCCAAGTAATCACAGTGAAGGGAGGAGGGGTGCAAGAGCTTCACTCCACAGGTTCTAATGGAAGAAATTACATAGTATGGTTGAGAATAACTTTGTATGGATTTTGGAAGGATGTATGCAAGCTTGCTAGCAGAATATTCATTATCTGAATAGACGAAATGTGACATTAAGAAATACCATCCAGGGAATAAACCACCCAGGAAGTAATTTAATGGGCTCCCCTAGAATGTAATGGTAAAGGTCAGTTCAGTAGCCAGTGAGGATCAGGCTTCTGGGCCAGCCTCCTCACAATTGAATCATATACTGCTGCCATGGCATCCTGGGATAAAGCTGCCATTGTGAGGAGGCTGGCCCAGAAGCCTGATCCTCACTGGCTGTGCCTGCCACATAGGATTTCTTCCTAGGCAGCCCCTCATGGGACCCATGGCTGGGAAGAGACACCTCAGGTCCCGCCTTATTGTCACTGTTCCTCTCCCATGAGATGCCTTTGTGTTCCATCATCAGAATTGGGACTTCCCTTAGTGCTGCTGGGAATCTCACGGCCAAGAAAAAACAGATTCGAAACCTCTGAAGATTTTAGACAAACAAACAAAAATGCTTCTTTTTGGCCACTTTTCTCTCTGGTTGATTCATATTATTGAGGGAACCTGAGTACGACACCCCTCTCCACTCACAAGGGAAGGGGGCACAACAGGCCTGGCTACTGAACTGACCTTTACCATGACATTTCCAATACAGCCCAACTGTGGCAAAACTCCACTGTATTCCTGACCCTCTTCCAGACCCCATGCAAAGGATGATATAGAAGACATGCCCTTAAGCCACTTCCCAGAGTAAGAGGACTTAAGTTCCACCTCCTCCATACCAGGGGTTCCCTCCAGCAGCCGCTCCCCAACAGCATGTGGTCTTTTTTGAACAGATACTCCATTGCCGTTCCCTCCACTCCGAATCCTTCCCCACCCCCTCAGTGCAGTTCCCCACAGGTACCAGCTCATAATGTCAGCTGGTGGAGCCACAGGATCCACCAGTCTGTGCACAGTATCTTCTGCATCCATCTCCAAACAAAAAGACTCATCTATTGTCACATTAAAAGAACTTACTAGAGGAGCAAAAAGAACAGGAGTACTTGTGGCACCTTAGAGACTAACAAATTTATTAGAGCATAAGCTTTCGTGGGCTACAGCCCACTTCTTCGGATGCATATATAATGGAACATATATTGAGGAGATATATATACACACATACAGAGAGCATGAACAGGTGGGAGTTGTCTTACCAACTCTGAGAGGCCAATTAAGTAAGAGAAAAAAAAACTTTTGAAGTGATAATCAAGATAGCCCAGTAAAGACAGTTTGATAAGAAGTGTGAGAATACTTACAAGGGGAGATAGATTCAATGTTTGTAATGGCTCAGCCATTCCCAGTCCTTATTCAATCCTAAATTGATTGTATCTAGTTTGCATATCAATTCAGCTCAGCAGTCTCTCGTTGGAGTCTGTTTTTGAAGTTTTTCTGTTGTAAAATAGCCACCCGCAGGTCTGTCATTGAATGACCAGACAGGTTAAAGTGTTCTCCCACTGGTTTTTGAGTATTATGATTCCTGATGTCAGATTTGTGTCCATTACTTCTTTTGCATAGAGACTGTCCGGTTTGGCCAATGTACATGGCAGAGGGGCATTGCTGGCACAGAGGAGCAAAGTCTCCTTCAGCCCCACCATCTGAGGCTGAAACAATATTGGAGAACTTTGTCTCTTGTCAAAATGTCTCTTTAAGACAGAGAGAGCGCAAGAGGGAGGGTTACAATGAAAATGTGTAGGCAGCCTTTAACCATAGCTCTCATGAGTACGCCACCTACCGTATATTTAAGGATAAGTTAAAGTATAATTTGGATATTATTTTGATTTTTTTATTACTTGCCAATAGCATATTCAGTGCTATATATGACACAATGGAACATGTAATACCTGACACAGAGAGACATTCCATAGAAACAGACAGACAAGTTTGGAAACAAAATCACTATGTTAAGTGCTAACTTAGAGCATCTCTGTCCCCCTTTTTTTTTTAAATGGGTTGGCAACAGCAGTTTTACTGGCAAAGTCTATAGTTTGTAGGTCTCATGGAAGAAATGAGTTTTAAACATCTTAGTTCAATCACATATAGTTGACAGCTCTTAAAGTTGAGTCTGAAAACAGTAAAGTTGCCCCTGTTGACAAGTCAGTTCCCAAAAGGCCAATAGTTAAGCCTGGGCTGCTTTAGAGAAGACAGGTGTGAGTTAGTTTCCTGTTGCTAGGCAACTGGTTTCTAAGTGGCAGTTCTCCTTTCCGAAAGGAACTGTATGCTGTTCTGTCTGTGAGGGCTTACACACAATGCACTCTGATATGGAAAAATAAACTCCATTTGTACAACCAAAACATTTCATTCTTTAAGATGAGAGATGAGCTGCTGCCGAAAAAATTCTCTCTTCTATAAACTATTATTCTTAGGTCATCTTTCCAGTTTTGTCAGTTTTTGTGCAATTAATCTTTCAGCATGGATTTTTCCCCCCTCCTACACCTTTTGGCCTTATCTCCATCCATATTTAAAAGACTGTTGAATGTATGGATTTTGAACATACAACCCAAAATTCGGACATTAAATTACTCTTAATAAAAGTAATTTAAATGTATACCCAAGAAAATCTGATTTTTCTGATTGGCTTGTGAAGTTTTACAATTTGATCTTGCTGTTTATTGTGAAATGTATCACTTTCCTTGTCTAATCTCAACTATCATATAGGGTTGCATTGAAATTGGAAAGCAGAATGTTTATCTTAAGGATCCAGAGATATTTAATGTTGCATTTTATTGAGATTTGTTAGTATATTACCTGAAGGCATTCAGATGCATTAGACTACAGAAACAACCAGAATGTTTCTCCAGGATTTGAATTATTGGGTAAATTACCCTATTTGTGAATTCTTTAGAGTTTTAGAACATTTGTTTGTTGGAATGATATACACTGTTGTATTACTTTAAATGGAATATATGGGCCCACAAAATTAAAGATGTTAACATGACCCTGTCACTGTCCAACATTAAGCAGTGGGAAACAAAGTTCATATACAGTATACAGAGACCTATAACCTGCTTATTACCATGGCAAACACACCATTAAAAATATTTTTAAACTTTGATTAAAGATATAGAATAGAAAGAAAAACAATTTAAGCATTTAAGTGTAAAGTATTAAGTGAGGCTTTTATTTTAACTCTTTTCCTTTTTCTTTAGCCATAGAGAGATTTTAAAAGGAACCCCCATTTGACAGTTTTTTTAAATGATATTGAAAATGTTGATACCTTTTTTGGGGTGGGAATGGGGGAGAAAGTTCACTGAAGTGGACTAGAGGCTGTTATTGCTGATGTTAAAGCTTGAGCCTGTTTACTAGAATAGAAACCAAGATGGGAGAGAAAAGTAAAGCAAAGATAGAAAATGCAGCTTCTGTGTCTGTTGTTGGCTTTTTCTTGCAACCTCACTGCTAGAAAATCACAGGTACAGCACAGTTCCACTCCACGACTTGGCAAACTTGTATCCTTGAATTTGTTTATGACATCACTTTAGCTGCTTCTTAGGTCACAGGCTTACAACAGTGTTCCAAAATCTATAGTCTTGTTTGTCTAAGCCAAACTCTGATTAAAGAGCAGGCAAAAGTAGAGGGGTAGGAAAGAGAAGAAATAAGGTGAGAAAGGGAAAAGGTGCGTGGTGGGCAAATAAAGACTTACAACCCTGCTGGTATTTGGAACGTAGCCAGAGCCAGTGGAGGTGGTGATGTCATTTGGTTCCCTATATCTGACCCAGTCTGGTCAGAACATTCATCATGATCAGGACAAAAAAGTTCCAATGGTGTTAGGGTAGATCCCAGAGGCCCAGGAGACAGCAGCCATGATGGGAAATCTTACTCCTTCCCTCTTTCACTGAACCAGCATTCACATGCAATTGTCCCCTCCAAGTCTTTTCTTTTAAGGACCCCAAAAGGGAGTTATGGAGTAATTAGTCTATCCCCTCATTATTTTATTCACCAATTATGCCTAATTTCCAACACTCCAGTTTTGGTTCACTCATTTCCAGTCTCACATTCTCTTGTCTACCAGACATAATGTTAACAAAGGCCTTGAATTATATTAGTAGGCCTTTTCATTTATACTAATTAAATCTTTTTGTCTCCCTTTTGCACCTTTTTCTAGTAACATTTATTGCTATAGTTTATTGTTATGTTTTATGAACTTGCACTTAATTGTAAGATCAATTGTAAAAAGTAAGGTAAATTTGTAGTCTTAATTATTTCAACAAGTACTGTATAGAAATTGGGGGTGTGTGGCAGGGCAAAGACTCACCAGGGTAGCACCTCCTGCTGGTTGACTCAGGAATTAGCTCTTTCAGCCCAGAGCACCCTCTGCAGGCCGGTGTCTTGCCTGCCGCTGGCCCCTGTGTCCTTCCCGGACCCCAGTGCCCTTTACATCAGGGTTTTGCCCCCTGCAGTAACCCACAATCTGTGTCTCCCCACCCAGGGGAACCCTCAACCCTCTATCCCCACCTTGCCTCAGTGGCTACTGCCAGTCACCATTTAGCCCCCCACTCACTGGGGCAGACTGCAGTCTGTAATGGTCACTCATGATCAGCAAGGGGTTTAGGACCTGCTGCCTTTGCCTATCTCTGGGCTGCCCCTCTGCAGCCCCACTACCTTCTCATAGGCCCTTTTCAAGGCCTGCAGCCTGGAGCTCCCCAGTTCCCTCTGCCCTTCCCCAGCACTGCTCCACCTCAGGTATCCTTTTCAGCTCCTAGGCAGCCAGGTCCTTCTCTCTCTGAAGCAAGCGAGAGAGACTCTCCTTTTGATCTCCTGGCTCACGGCCCTTTTATAGGGCCAGCTGTGGCCTGATTGGGGCATGGCCTCAGCTGTGACTGCTTTCCCAATCAGCCTTTTCTGCAGCCACAGCCCTCTCCAGGGCTGCTTTTAATCCCTCCGGGCAGGAGCGGAGTGACTACCCCGCTACAGGGGGGAAATAACTGAAGATGTGTCTTGTAGGCTTCTTTTAGTTATTTCTGTCTTTATGACTTCTGCCTGTGGTACAAGGCATCAGTCTATTCTCTGCAGTTTGTGCTGCAGCCTTATTGGTAGATGGAATAAACATTCACTGAGGAAATGAAGAACTGGTTTAAAATTTTAGCAAGATATACAGTAAGAAAATATAATACTTTAAAACCCACTGTCCAGAAATACCACAAGGACAGCCCACTCTGATGAGCTCATCTTTCTCTGATTCATCAGACACATACGCCATAGCCAGGAGCAGAATAAAATGAATCCACAGTCAGTCCCACTAAATAAGTTCCTCTGAATAAATTAGCTTCCTTGTTACTCACTAAGATTCAAGCAATTTTTTTCAATTACATTGAACACCTGTAAGACAGAGTACATGCATTTGTCTAAAGAGAAAGAAAGAAAGAAACCAGGATAGGATTTTAACAGGACCTGACAGCTGCCACCTCCAAATGACACTATTCCCAGAAAAGACATTTAATACCATATGAGATATTGTTAAGCAAGAATTATTCCTTTTAATCATGAATCATAGAATCATAGAAGATTAGGGTTGGAAGAGACCTCAGGAAGTCATCTAGTCCAAGCCCCTGCTCAAAGCAGGACCAACCCCAACTAAATCATCCCAGCCAGGGCTTTGTCAAGCTGAGCCTTAAAAAACCTCTAAGGATGGAGATTCCACTACCTCACTAGGTAACCCATTCCAGTGCTTCACCATCCTCCTAGTGAAATATTTTTTCCTAATTTTTTTGAGGGGTTCAAAATACCTTTGTTTAAAAATATATTTTATATTATAAAAAATGTAACAAAGTCAAAATCAAAACTGGAATGCATTTATTTATTTATTTTGACTTTGTTACATTTTTTATAATATAATTTTTTTTAACAAAGGTATTTTGACCCTCCTCCCTCAAAATATTCCATTTTGACATTTTTAAAATGCCTTGTTATGATTTTTTTCTAAACAAAATTTCCTCCAAATTGACACATCGCTGTGGAAAGTTTCAGTTTCAATGAAAGACCATTTTCGGATGGAAGAACATTTTGTCAGAAAATTTTTGAACATCTCTAGTTACAAACTAATGGGAATGACAGTTACTACATTTTCCAGGACTGATTTTTTTTTTTTATTTTGATAACTATTCTAGGAATGGACAAAAGGATAAAGGAAAGTGTTAGCTCCACAGCATAAGCTTTCCAAAAGTATATTCACAGTTGCCACCAGTCTCAGTATAGATATGGTGAGTTGATAGCGATAGCTGATTCCTGTCATATCATCCCCTGAAAACCTCCTGCAATTATTCAAGTAAGATAGCATAATGTTTTAAACACAAAGAAACAGAAATAAATAAAAATGCAGATCACTTACACAAACACTTCTTCACTTGGTTCTTTACAAAGTACATAGACTTAACAAAAGCCGCGCAAAATACGAATACATAAGCAAACAATGCTGACAGTATCATCACTATTTTAAGTTTCTGAGCTGTTTTTGATAAGTGAACTCCCTATAGGGAGGCAAAATTCTGGAGTTCTAGCAAGCAGAACAGTAGTATCAGCATGGCCTAAGGGAGTCATGCAGCTATGAACTTTGGGTAGGGGCACCTAGAAGCACTGAAGGTATGTTAGGTCTCTGGCTCATAGCTGTCCCATTTTGTTATGTAGATGAGCCCAACCCAACAAAGGAATGATAATGTACAAAGATTCTGAGAGGGAAATCACTATCAATAGTTTTCTCTGTGTATTTTGAGGGGGAAAATGTGTCTTCCTTCGATAGCGATTTTCAAAACATATGCATATTTTAGGTGCATCAGTACAGCACATGGCTGTTGTCATGAAGTTGTGTGAAAAATGAAATAATTACCAGGCTCACAAACAGAAATTAGTACTGTGTAAGCAGTTTGTTATGAAAATTAATACTGGTGCATTTCATCATTTTACACAAGAAAGGAAAAACACATTTTTCAGGCGCATCGTTTTTGCTAGTTTTTAATATAAGCTAAATAAAGCTTTTTACAAATAAACTTGCAAAATGAATTAAATTTTGAACATAGAATTATAGACGTGCAGTACTGGAAGGGACCTCAATAAGTCATCTAGTCCAGTCCCTGCACTCAAGGCAGGACTAATTAATAATAAAACCATTCCAGACAGGTGTTTGTCTAAACTATTATTAAAAACCTCAAGTGAAGGAGATTCCAGAACCTCCCTATGCAATTTGTTCCAATGCTTCACCACCCTGACAGTTAGGAAGTTTTTCCTAATGTCCAACCTAAACCTCCCTTGCTGCAGTTTAAGCCCATTGATTCTTGTCCTATCCTCAGAAGTTAAGGAGAACAATTTTTTACCCTCCTCCATGTAGCAACACTTTATATACCTGAAAACTGTTATATCCCCTCGGTCTTCTCTTTTCCAGACTAACAAACCCAATTTCTTCAGTCTTTCCTCATAAATCATGTTCTCTAGTCCTTTAATACATTTTGTTGTTCTCCTCTGGAATATCTCCAATTTGTTCACATCTTTCCTGAAATATGGTGCCCAGAACTGGGCACAATAATCCAGCTGAGGCCTAATCAGTGCAGAGTAGAATGGAAGAATTACTTCTCATGTCTTCCTTACAACACTCCTGCTGATATGTCCCAGAATGATGTTCACTTTTTTTTTTTTGGCAGTAGTGTTACACTGTTGATTCATATTTAGCTTGTGATCCTCTATAACTGCCAGATACCTTTCCACAGTATTCCTTCATAGGCAGTCATTTCCCATTTTGTATGTGTGCAATGGATTGTTTCTTCTTAAGTGGAGTACTTTGCATTTGTCCTTATTGAATTTCATCCTATTTACTTCAGATTATTTCTCAGGTTTGTTCAAATAATTTTGAATTTTAGTCCTATTCTCCAAAGCACTTGCATCTTGACATCATCTGCAAGCTTCACAAGTGTATTCTCTATGCCACTATCTAAATAATTTATGAAGATATTGAACAGAACTAGACCCAGAACTGATCCTTGTGTGAATTGGGAGTGCTTTGTTCCAGGTGGGCCTTGAGTGGTCCTGACTGGTATATAAGGGCAGTCAGCAGCGAACTAGCTGAGCGGCGAACAGCAGAGGCTAACAGAGGGAGTTTGCCTGGGATCTGTCTGAGAGGAGGTATGCTAAGTGCTGCATTGGGGGGGCTGTGTTGGTGAGTATCTGAGTGTCTGTTGCTGGAACAGTTTGTCAGTTTGACCGTGTGCTTGATTGCTTGCTTGTTTGTTTGAAAAGTGTGAATTGGGAGTGCTTTGTTCCAGGTGGGCCTTGAGTGGGCCTGACTGGTATATAAGGGCAGTCAGCAGCGAACCAGCTGAACAGCGAACAGCAGAGGCTAACAGAGGGAGTTTGCCTGGGGAGAGCGCACTGAGGCTTTCATCTGTGGGTTTCTCTGACTAGTTACTGCAACAGCTGAGGAAGCTCTTAAGAGGAAGGTGATATGGAAGGTGAGCGATCAGTTGTTGTAACCCACACAAGTTGTGCCATGTTTGTCTTTCTTCCACAGGACAGAAGCTACTTTGTCTGTACAAAGTGCAAGCTGGTCTCCATATTGGAAGAGAAGGTTCGAGGTCTGGAGAAACGAGTATCGACTCTGCATTGCATAAGGGAAAATGAAGATTTCCTGGACAGACGTCAGGAGATGCTTCTACGGCCACAATGTTCTGAAGATTCAGAGCAGGCGCAGCAGGGACAGAAGAATGGTGAAGAAGTTTGGCAGCATGTGACCTCCAGAAGGAGAAAGAGGAGCGTCCATGTACCAGCAATGGAGATACAGGTGAGCAATCGTTTCCATGTTCTCTCTACAGGTACTAATGTGGAGAGTGGACTAGATGACACATCTGAAGGAAAGGAGCAGAAGGAGACTCCACTGATTGGAAGGCAAAAGATGCACTGTCCTAGGGATGAGGGTTCCACAACCACCACTCCCAAGAGGAGGAGGAGGGTGGTGGTGGTTGGGGACTCCCTCCTCAGGGGGACTGAGTCATCTATCTGCCGCGATGACTGGGGAAACTGAGAGGTCTGCTGCTTGCCAGGAGCTAGGATACACGATGTGACGGAGAGACTGCCGAGACTCATCAAGCCCTCGGATCGCTACCCCTTCCTGCTTCTCCACATGGGAACCAATGATACTGCCAAGAATGAGCGGATCACTGCAGACTATGTGGCTCTGGGAAGAAGGATAAAGGAGTTTGAGGCGCAAGTGGTGTTCTCGTCCATCCTCCCTGTGCAAGGAAAAGGCCTGGGTAGAGACCGTCGAATCGTGGAAGTTAACGAATGGCTATGCAGGTGGTATCGGAGAGAAGGCTTTGAATTCTTTGACTATGGGATGGTGTTCCAAGAAGGAAGAGTGCTAGGCAGAGACGGGCTCCACCTAACGAAGAGAGGGAAGAGCATCTTCGCCAGCAGGCTGGCTAACCTAGTGAGGAGGGCTTTAAACTAGGTTCACCGGGGGAAGGAGACCAAAGCCCTGAGGTAAGTGGGGAAAAGGGATCCTGGAAGGAAGCAAGAGCAGGAGAGCGCAAGAGGGGAGGACTCCTGTCTCATACTGAGAAAGAGGGATGATGGATGAGTTATCTTAAGTGCCTATACACAAATGCAAGAAGCCTGGGAAACAAGCAGGGAGAACTGGAAGTCCTGGCACAGTCCGGGAACTATGATGCGATTGGAATAACAGAGACTTGGTGGGATAACTCACATGACTGGAGTACTGACATGGATGGATATAAACTGTTCAGGAAGGACAGGCAGGGCAGAAAAGGTGGGGGAGTTGCATTGTATGTAAGAGAGGAGTATGACTGTTCAGAGCTCCGGTATGAAACTGCAGAAAAACCTGAGTCTCTCTGGATAAAGTTGAGAAGTGTGAGCAACAAGGGTGATGTCGTGGTCGGAGTCTGCTATAGACCACCAGACCAGGGGGATGAGGTGGACGAGGCTTTCTTCCAGCAACTAACAGAAGTTGGTAGATCGCAGGCTCTGGTTCTCATGGGAGACTTTAATCACCCTGATATCTGCTGGGAGAGCAATACAGCGGTGCACAGAAAATCCAGGAAGTTTTTGTGAAAGTGTAGGGGACAATTTCCTGGTGCAAGTGCTGGAGGAATCAACTAGGGGCAGAGCTTTTCTTGACCTGCTGCTCACAAACAGGGAAGAATTAGTAGGGGAAGCAAAAGTAGATGGGAACCTGGGAGGCAGTGACCATGAGATGGTCGAGTTCAGGATCCTGACACAAGGAAGAAAGGAGAGCAGCAGAATACGGACTCTGGACTTCAGAAAAGCAGACTTTGACTCCCTCAGGGAGCAGATGGGCAGGATCCCCTGGGAGAATAACATGAAGGGCAAAGGGGTCCAGGAGAGCTGGCTGTATTTTAAAGAATCCTTATTGCGGTTGCAGGAACAAACCATCTCAACATGTAGAAAGAATAGTAAATATGGCAGGCGACCAGCTTGGCTTAACAGTGAAATCTTTGCTGACCTTAAAAGCAAAAAAGAAGCTTACAAGAAGTGGAAGATTGGACAAATGACCAGGGAGGAGTATAAAATTATCGCTCAGGCATGCAAGAGTGAAATCAGGAAGGCCAAATCGCACTTGGAGTTGCAGCTAGCAAGAGATGTTAAGAGTAACAAGAAGGGTTTCTTCAGGTATGTTAGCAACAAGAAGAAAGTCAAGGAAAGTGTGGGCCCCTTACTGAATGAGGGAGGCAACCTAGTGACAGAGGATGTGGAAAAAGCTAATGTACTCAATGCTTTTTTTGCCTCTGTCTTCACAAACAAGGTCAGCTCCCAGACTGCTGGACTGGGCAGCACAGTATGGGGAGGAGGTGACCAGCCCTCCGTGGAAAAAGAGGTGGTTCGGGACTATTTAGAAAAAACTGGATGAGCACAAATCCATGGGGCCGGATGCGCTGCATCCGAGGGTGCTAAAGGAGTTGGCGGATGTGATTGCGGAGCCATTGGCCATCATCTTTGAAAACTCATGGTGATCGGGGGAGGTCCCGGATGACTGGAAAAAGGCTAATGTAGTACCCATCTTTAAAAAAGGGAAGAAGGAGGATCCAGGGAACTACAGGCCAGTCAGCCTCACCTCAGTCCCTGGAAAAATCATGGAGCAGGTCCTCAAGGAATCAATTATGAAACACTTAGAGGAGAGGAAAGTGATCAGGAAAGTCAGCATGGATTCACCAAGGGTAAGTCCTGCCTGACTAACCTAATTGCCTTCTATGATGAGATAACTGGCTCTGTGGATGAGGGGAAAACAGTGGATATGTTATTCCTTGACTTTAGCAAAGCTTTTGATACGGTCTCCCACAATATTCTTGCCGCCAAGTTAAAGAAGTATGGGCTGGATGAATGGACTGTAAAGTGGATAGAAAGCTGGCTAGATCGTAGGGCTCAACGGGTAGTGATCAATGGCTCCATGTCTAGTTGGCACCCGGTTTCAAGCGGGGCCAGTTTTGTTTAATATCTTTATTAATGATCTGGAGGATGGTGTGGACTGCACTCTCAGCAAGTTTGCAGATGACACTAAACTGGGAGGAGTGATAGATACGCTGGAGAGTAGGGATCAGATACAGAGGGACCTATACAAATTAGAGGATTGGGCCAAAAAAAACCTGATGAGGTTCAACAAGGAGAAGTGCAGAGTCCTGCACTTAGGACGGAAGAATACTATGCACTGCTACAGACTAGGGACTGAATAGATAGGTAGCAGTTCTGCAGAAAAGGACCTAGGGAGGTCACAGTGGACGAGAAGCTGGATATGAGTCAACAGTGTGCTCTTGTTGCCAAGAAGGCTAATGGTATTTTGGGCTGTATAAGTAGGGGCATTGCCAGCAGATCGAGGAACATGATCATTCCCCTTTATTCAACATTGGTGAGGCCTCATCTAGAGTACTGTGTCCAGTTTTGGGCCCCACACTACAAGAAGGATGTGGAAATATTGGAAAAAGTCCAGCGGAGGGCAACAAAAATGATTAAGGGTCTGGAGCACATGACTTATGAGGAGAGGCTGAGGGAACTGGGATTGTTTAGTCTCCAGAAGAGAAGAATGAGGGGAGATTTGATAGCTGCTTTCAACTACCTGAGGGGGGGTTCCAAAGAGGATGGAGCTCGGCTGTTCTCAGTGGTGGCAGATGACAGAACAAGGAGCAATGGTCTCAAGTTGCAGTGGGGGAGGTCTAGGTTGGATATTAGGAAACACTATTTCACTAGGAGGGTGGTGAAGCACTGGAATGCTTTACCTAGGGAGGTGGTGGAATCTCCTTCCTTGGAGGTTTTTAAGGCCCGGCTTGACAAAGCCCTGGCTGGGATGATTTAGTTGGGAATTGGTCCTGCTTTGAGCAGGGGGTTGGACTAGATGACCTCCTGAGGTCCCTTGCAACCCTGATATTCTATGATTCTATGACCCCACTCAATATGCTCTTCCAGCTTGACTGAGAACCACTAATAACTACTCTCTGAGAATGGTTTTCCAACCAGTTATGCACCCACTTTATAGTAGATCTAGCTAGATTATATTTCCCTTAACATGTCTTAGTACAATGTACAATTGTCAAAACTGAGAGCTGTTTTCATACTGATTTTTCACACACCCCAGTCACCCATTATCCCACAACTTAAACTTTCTTGAAACTATCAAGGTTAGTTAGCAGATCATGAAAAATGTAATATGAGTGTATGGTAGCCTCTCTTACCATTAGCCAAGCTTATGATATTTTGTTTCATTCTAACTGAAAGGTCAGTTACAATGTTTCCCAGGCCTGAATTCCTTCATCTTGATTACTCGTCTAGGGGTGGACAAAAGAACTATATTTGATTAAAATGTTGTTGTGAGAAGAGTATACTATTTTGTGCACGCCTGACCTGTGCTTGTGGTTGTATCAGTCAATTGAAGGTGAATTTGATGTACCTCATTCGTGGCACATGCTCAGTATGTAATGATGGACCTCTATCAACCAAAGGAAGTCCTATATTTAAGCCCTGAAGTTTGTGTATTGTGTGATATCATAAGCCTCATAAAGAGATAGCAATCATTGCAAAATATACTCACCTTAACTTAACTTGAATGTACCCCTTGAAGTAGATTTTCCAGTTTTCAATAAATGAAAGAGAAAGCCAGTGAACTGGGCAAGTGGTTTTCTTTGGGCACTACCTATTGTAACAGCTACAGACATTGCCTGACATTGCCTGACATCCTGGATTCAGGTAATTTAAGACAAATTCAGGTAATTTAAGACAAATTGTCTCTAAACCACAGGTTTAGTATAGTGTCAAACTAATTCATAAAGGTTTTGTATACACAAATGTAGGCCCAGCTCACATAAAAGCACATATGGAGAAATTTGGTGCCAATAATTGTACCAAAAGTGGAATGAATTATATATGGGCATTGCTGTAATAAAAGTCAGTATTTAACAAAAATTACCTCATCACATCCTGCTACCTCAAGAACAGAATCAGGGATCACAGAGTAGCCCTCCTATTGTTTACTTCTGGGTTCTCAAGATGTTGACCTATTCATCTACTTCTGCAAGCTGAAAGGATGTGGCCCACTGAAGTAGAATTGCCATGGTTTACCAAGGATCTCCCTATCCCCTTCCAGAAACCTTCCAGAACAGACTAGATCTGATCTCCCTTGGGAGGACACAAATACAGTCCTCCCCTCAAAGGATTGACTCCTAGCCAGTATTCTTAGGTAGTATTTTTCCAAAACAAAGTGTTTTCTTTATTTAGTGTAACCAATCATCCCTAATACAATTAATCTAAACCTTAATTAAAATATAAACATAAATCTCTGAGCACAGGTATACAAGCTAAAATACCCAGGACTGTAATGTCATACAGTTGGAAGGGCTTGTTAAGGGCTTTCCCTTTGCCTGACCCTGGTTCTTGTCATGAAGACAGAAAACAGAAAACCAGAAGCCCAAAATGCAGGCAATGTGATGTTTATTGGGGTTAATCAAGCATGCCTCTCCATAGTTCTATATAACACAGAGACTTTCCCATGTGCCCCTCCCCTCCCTTAGCAGGCATAATTATACCTGTAATGTATGCCCTTGGTCCCAGCCCTTACAGTTTATGGTCATATTCCATTTTGGAGGGTCTTGCCACCCTGAGGTTGCTTCTGCTGGTTCTTCTGATTCCTTTGCTTTTTTAGCTTTTTTCTGGTTCTCCTTCTTCTCCTAACTCAACTAACTTTTACCTTCCTGCTCTCTGCCTTCTATACAGTATTTAGCTTGTTCTGATTGGCTTATTTTTCAATATTAGCATTAACATACCTATCCTCCAATCACATTCAGCCCCTTTCTAATTGATCCATACTTATAGACCAATCATAACTGCTAAATCTAACTATCAATCAAAGCTGTTACACAACAAGTCTTAGTATTATGTGATGTTGACTATTATGGGACAGTGACCCTCACCCAGGGCCGGTGCAAGGAAGTTTCGTGCCCTAGGCAAAACTTCCACCTTGCGCTCCCCACCCCTCAGCCCTGCGGCAGCTCCTGAGATGCCCTCCCCCAGGGAGCCGTGCGGCAGCTCCCCACCCCAGCTCACCTCTGCTCCGCCTCCTCCCCGAGCACGCCGCCCCCGCTCTAATTCTCCTCCCCTCCCAGGCTCGTGGCACCAAACAACTGATTGGCGCCGCAAGCCTGGGAGGCGGGAGAAGTGGAGCAGCGACAGCATGCACAGGGAGGGGGTGTAGCAGAGGTGAGCTGGGGTGGGGAGCCCTGCGGCAACTCCCCACCCTGCCCTGAGGCACCCCCGTGGCAGCTCCCCACCCCCCTGGCCCGGGGAGCTGTGCGGCACCTCCCCACCCCAGCTCACCTCTGCTCCACCTCCTCCCCGAGCACGCCGCCCCCGCTCTAATTCTCCTCCCAGGCTTGCAGCGCCAAACAGCTGATTGGCACTGCAAGCCTGGGAGGTGGGAGAAGTGGAGCAGTGACCGCGCATTCGGGGAGGAACGCTGTAAAAAGAAAATTGGGGGCACCGCTTTTTGGCACCCCCAAATCTTGGTGCCCTAGGCAACCCCCTAGTTCGCCTTAATGGTAGCACCGGTCCTGCCCTCACCTAGTTTTGGACTGAGCATGCCTGCCTGACCTCTCACTGCAGTTTTGGAGTGACCTTTACCTGATACCTGATCTCAGTCCACACCCAGCCCAGCAACACAGCATCTATAAGCTGAAGTGCTTGGAACTACTAAGTCACTGTTCTTGGCGAACAGTGTACACACACTTACAATTACCAGACTTTTAAACTATAAACCATCACCTTATTTCTTTAGTATATGGTTAATTGTTAACTTATGTACCTTAATGTTATGGTCTACCGCTGCTGCCCATTTCTTACCAGTTTAGTTAATTTATATCAGTTTTCCCCCTCTTTTCAGTTAATGGTGGCAGAGCAATGTTTTCCAGTGCTATGCTTGGAAACAAAATAGAAACGCTCAAAATCCAACCAATCCCATATCACCATTTCCCACTATATGTGAAGTGGTACCTGTTTATAAATGTTGACATTTTAATAGTGTCTGCTGTAACTACAGATGCCTATCTAAAGTACATGGAAACCAGCCTGTGTAGAAGCAAAATTAATATTGGCCAACAATATGCAGAATGCACACAAGAGGACAGAGGCTTGTTGGTCATACTATTATAAAAGCAGAGAGCAGGACAGAACAGGCAGGCAATAAAAGCAGTTACAAACCTTATGTATATATTTACAACAGTGCAGCATGAGTGTTAAATTCTACACTACTGATGTGACAGTGTTTCATATCTACTTTGCACAAATATAAGTGACTACATCGTTTAAGGCAGTAAAGAATCAGGTCTTGGGCTTTTTCTTTATCCAATTGTTGGTATTGGGTACACAATACTGTGCTAAGGCTGTATAAGGATACTGTATTACCTGCTTTTACATCATTAATACTTCTCCAATGTCTGGGCACTCTGTGATTTGCATTTTGCATCCTTCCTTTTGTTATGTGGGATCATTCTGGTCTATATTTCATCACCTGAGGATGAACAGCCTTAGCCCCTGTCCTGCTCTTCCATGTTTGGAGGTTTCACTATCTCTTGACTTCAAAATTTTTCCCTTGAATTGACCACTGTTGTCAGCAAATGCTGAAAATAAACCTCTAAGAAAGTACCTTTGAACATAGGCACACTGGAAAACAGCAAAGAGGTATACAGCAGATCTGCTGCCTAAAGCAACTTTACTTTCTGTATATGTTCTGAAGTACTCTAATCTATTGGGAGTAAAGTGAGGCTTTTTATCACCTAGTCATTTCTCATTTAATATTATGCTTCACTTGGGTGTATCACTCAGTTTGTATCTGTGACCTCGTACTATGTGCAGGGGAAGCATGAGAAGGCTCCTGTTTTCAGACACACTCCACTTCTTTGCCCATTTCCTGTAGCAAGTTTTCCTTTTCCCTCTAGTGCAGACTACACAATGGATAGCAAAATTGGCCCATGGAATTTCAGAGTTCACAGTAATTAATTATAAGTATTTATGTAAATCTAATGGTTCTAGAAGATCTCTGTCATATTTTAAGTGCTGACTTTAGTCAATTTTTTGCACTTGCAAAAAACATACTATAAGATTCTGAGTGTGGTTTAAATGATGAATTGAAGGTTGTGATTTTTTTTATTTTACAAGGTTTATACTGCACTGTCTTGCCCATGAAGTTTATGGATGTATTAGGTTTGCATGTCTCTATACCTCTCAACTATGAAATATTTCAACTTCTAATGGGCTTAAAATATATAAAAGAACATAAAACTTTTAAGTATCAAAGTTTACAAAGTATAGGCCAACTGGATATTTTAACTTTCCTTAGGCAAAAACGGATCTTTTAAGAAAGAAATAATCTCTACAAAAATATTTTGTTTCTCTGAAAAATATATGTCCTTTATAAAAATTGTCAGTTTCCACCTTCAAATGTGGTGCATTCCATGGTTTATGCCAAAATATTAAACAAAAAATGTAAAAAATTCCTAGCATAGTAAACAAAAGTTTTGTTTAAAAGGTTCATAGCCACTAGAGATGTTCAATATTGTCATCTAGATGAACAGGAAATGTTTCTCTTCCTCTACTCATTACAATATATATCCAGAGGGCACATTAAAAGTGTTGTCTATTTATTCATTTGCTAATACAAACAGCACTTATTGTTCTTTTAGTGCCCACCAAGTATCATCAATATAACCCCTCTTTCTGCTATTTTTTCCTCAAAGAATTTGTGGAAAATATTCTCCTTCTGCTTTCTGCAGAGTAGTGATATAAGCTGTCCCACACAAACATATTTTGACTGAATGATGTCTTGGTTGCTAAATCAACCAGTTGGAGCAGCCACGTTTCTCCATCTTTTTCACAGTACAGCTGAATTTGTTAAGAATAAACAAAATTATTTTTGTCTTTTATCAGCTCTATGAATAAAAATACTCTTCTGCATTTACAATGAGCCATGCAGCTACCAGTGGCTGATTCATCTCATGCTTTGTCATTTAGGTGACCATCATACACCAGAAATAACAAACGGTGAAATGAAATAACAAAAGCTGAAGGGTAAGATTTTCAGAAAGTATCTAAGTGTATAGGAAATTAAGGCTCATTTTCTCAATGCCTTTCAGTGAGATATAGGATCTTAAGTGATTAGTTTTTGAAAATAGTACATGAAGTGAACAATTAGCAAATAATTCATAGGTTGAAGATTGTTTGTGTAAAGCATACAAATAATATAACAAATACATTAATATAAATTTGGATTGGTTAATGAATGATTTGCTGCAGAATAAAAAGACCATATTTACAATGAATATTATTCTAATGGATAATATTACCAGCTTTGCTACTAGTACATGAATGTATTTTTGTATATGTAATGCATAGAGTTAATGAAATGCAAAATGAAATAGCTGTGAGAGACTTTAAGGAACAACAAAAAAGGTTACTTGTTTTTAAATACAACATCTTACCAGTGTCAAAACTAACTTTGGTCTACTGCATGCTGTCAGACAGCACAAAGTCATAAATCAGCCATCTCTTCCCCTCCATCTGCTGGCTAATGATCACCTTGATATATAGCCACATTCACTCCAGATAATGCCACCACAGCTTGTGCATGTTTCAAGATGAACTGTTTAACCACAGCTGCCTACAATATTATGTGACAAGAAACAGATTAGAGACTCAAGGACAGGTAACCTGGGCAATTATCTGGAGCAAGTGAGGGTAGAGTTCTACTAAATCACTTGACAGTAATAGGAACATTAAAAAGAAATTGAAAGGGGAACATTAATTATTTGATCCATAATACCTGCTAGACCCCCTCAAGAGGCTTTTTGTTAAATTTAGTGCTTTCCTTTTTTGCAAAAGATCAATTTTATAAGTACTGCTATTCCTTCAAAACCTTTGAAACAACACTAAAACAAAATGTCCTTATTGCCACTTATTGATATTTTAATTACCATTACAATAAATGTCTATTAACAACATATACAAAAATATAGCTGCAATCTGATAATTACCTTGAAACTTGTATTTGTTGTGACAGACCCAGACCAGTGGGGTACAGGAGTCTGGTAGAGGGCAAATATACTGGTCACTGGATGAGTAGTTTTCTGTTCCCTGAGTGACCAGAGCAGGGGCTGCACTAGAGTAAGCAGGAACCTGCTAGAAACAGTTAAGGCAGGCAGGCTAATTAGGACACCTGGAGCCAATTAAGAAGAAGCTGCTAGAATCAATTAAGGCAGGCTAATCAGGGCACTTGGGTTTTAAAAGGAGCTCACTTCAGTTTGTGGGGCAAGTATGAGGAGCTGGGAGCAAGAGGCGCAAGGAGCTGAGAGTGAGAGGGTGTGCTGCTGGAGGACTGAGGAGCACAAGCGTTATCAGACACCAGGAGGAAGGTCCTGTGGTGAGAATAAGGAAGGTGTTTGGAGGAGGCCATGGGGAAGTAGCCCAGGGAGTTGTAGCTGTCATGCAGCGGTTACAGGAGGCACTATAGACAGCTGCAGTCCACAGGGCCCTGGGCTGGAACCTGGAGTAGAGGGTGGGCCCGGGTTCCCCCCAAACCTCCCAATTGACCTGGACTGTGGGTTCTTCCAGAGGGGAAGGTCTCTGGGCTGTTCCCCAACCCACATGGTGAATCTCTAAGGCAAGAAAATCCGCCAATAAGCACAGGACCCACCAAGATAGAGGAGGAACTTTGTCACACTGGTGTCATGGGTGGGATCTTGTGGTTCACAGCGCGGCGGAAGAAGGAGGGTGATTAAAAAAAAAAACAACAACCAAAAATAAAAGGGAGAGGGTTTATTTTTTTTCACCACAATGGATGACGTAGTGCGAGCACTGATACAAGCTACGGCGGCTCAGCAGGAGGCTACCCGTGTCCAGGCAGCCGCCCAACAGGAGGCAGTGCGGCTGCAGCAAGAGACTAATCGCCTGCTGATAGACCAGGCTGCTCAAGACCGAGCTATGTTGCGGGAACTGGTAAACCAGGTAAAGTCCATTACAGAGCTGAATTGCGGCCATGATGGGACGCAGCTCATACGGGCCAGCCATTGGCTGCAGAAAACGGGAGGATGATGTAGAGGTATACCTTCTGGCCTTTGAGAGGACAGCCCTACAGGAGGCCTGGCCTCGAGATCAGTGGTCTGGGATCCTTGCCCCATTCCTGTGTGGGGAGGCCCAGAAGGCCTACCGTGACCTGCCTGAAGAGGCTGCGGCAGACTACCCCCAGCTGAAAGCAGAGATCCTGGCCAGATCTGGGGTAACGACAGTAGTGCGGGCCCAGCACTATCACGGTTGAAGGTACCAGGAAGACAAAACCCCGCGATCCCAATTGTATAACCTCATCCATCTCGCACAAAAGTGGTTGCAAACAGAGTCCCGGAGTCCGGAAGAGATACTAGCGGTTCTGGTCATTGACTGATACATGAGGGGACTACCACCAGACCTTCGTGCCTGGGTAAGCCAGAACGAACCCTCCACCTATGACGAGGTTGTCGCCCTGGTAGAGAGGTGAAGGACAGCGAGGGAGCTGACCCGACCAGTTAAGGAAGAGGCACCCCGGGTTAAACTAGCAGCACCAAGCCCTAAAGTTCGGGTGACTGGGCCACCAGGAGGGCCCAGGTGGAAAAAGAGAGAGGCTGAAGGCCCATCAGAGGCCACAAAGAGTCGGAGCACTGAGGGAGAAGAGGATCGTGATGTTAGACTGCCCAAACCAAGAGACCGGGGAACACCTAGGGTTCCATACAGATGTTATGCCTGCGGGGAGTGGGGACACATAGCTGCACAGTGTCCCAATGCTGAGGAGCCTATGCAGTGTAACCTGGGGAACTGGTTGATTCGGCGAGTGCTATCACACTTATCTCAGGGACGCTCATGAAGCGCAGTCAGCTGCTGCAGGCTAAATGTACGGGGATAACATGTGTCCATGGGACAGTTAGTTACTACCCCACCATCCCAGTAAAAATCAAGATCCAAGGGAACACTATTGAGTTAGCAGCACGTGTAGTCCCTAAACTCCCATACCCGGTGCTCATAGGGAGGGACTTCCCAGGATTTGGAAACTTACTCCCAGTAGGGGGATTGGAGAAAGATGGGGACCCTAAAATTGGTGAGGCATCCACAGCAGACTGTCAACCTCCAATCTTCTCTGAAATATCCCCAGATTTGTTCTCCACTCCCAGACAGGGTAGAAAGACAAAAAGAGAAAGAAGGGCAGCTAAGGCCTTGGGAACCCGAATACTGATCCAAAGCCAGAGGGTCGGTCTTGTAGGTAGGTGGACCCGTGCAGCTGGAAAGGAGGCCACGCAGGAGAGAGAAGCACCTGAGTCTGAGCCCCACCCTAATGCTTCTGAACCAGTAGAGGCAACAGAGACTGGGCCCCTAGATCTTGGGCAGATTAGCCCTGGGAGAGGAAATTTTGGACGGGACCAGGCGGAAGACCCAAGTTATGACAACATTAGGAAGGAGGTGACTGAAATAGATGGGGTCCCTGTGGAAGGGAAAACCCAGGGACCAGGACCCTACTTCATAATGAAGAAGGATCTCTTATACCGGGTTGCACCAGTACAGGGGCAGAAGGTACAGCAGATCCTAGTACCTCAAAAACACCAGAACACTGTATTAAGTCTTGCTCATAGTCATTTTTTTGGGGGGCATTTGGGAGTAGAGAAGACCCTGGCACGAGTCCTACGACGGTTCTTCTGGCCCGGAGTACATGAAGAAGTGTGGAGGTACTGTGCCTCCTGCCTGGAGTGTCAGCTGCACAGTCCCCGTCCCCACTTGAGGGCACCTTTAGTACCCCTTCCCATCATGAAGGGCTCCTTCAAGCGAAGAGCCATGGACCTAGTGGGACCCCTGGAGAAGATGGCTCGGGGCCACCAATATATATTTGTTGCTTTGGACTATGCTACTCGCTACCCAGAAGCCGTCCCCCTGCAGAACACGGCCTCTAAAACTATAGCCAAAGAGCTGGTGGGGATCTTTGCCCGAATGGGGCTACCGAAGGAGATATTAACCGACCAAGGAACCCCATTTATGTCGAAGCTAATGAAGGACCTCTGTACGCTGCTCCATATACATACCCTGAGAACTTCGGTCTACCATCCACAGACTGATGGGTTGGTAACAAGGTTTAACCGAACCCTCAAGGCTATGATAAGGAAGGTGGCAAGTTGGGACGGGAAGGATTGGGACACCCTACTACCCTACCTTATGTTCGCTATCCGGGAGGTACCTCAGGCCTCAACTGGGTTTTCCCCCTTCGAGTTATTATACTGGCATCACCCCTGTGGCATACTAGATATCGCCAAAGAGATCTGGGAAGAGGAACCCAATGAGGGGAGAAATATAATAGAGCATGTAATGCAGATGCGAGAAAAGATAGCCCGGGTTACCCCTATTGTACAGGAACATTTGGAGAAGGCACAGGAGGCTCAGCGAACCCATTACAATTGCCAGGCAAAAGTGCAACAGTTCCAACCAGGGGATCGGGTTATGGTGTTGGTACCCACAGCAGAAAGCAAGCTTCTGGCCCAATCGCAGGGGCCCTATGAGGTGGTTGAACCCGTGGGGGAAGTAACCTACAAGGTGCGGCAGCCAGGATGCAGAAAACAAGAACAGATTTATCACATTAACCTTCTGAAACCCTGGCATGCACAAGAGGCATGCACCACAGTGCAAAAAGACCTAACCCAGGAAAACAAGCCTTCCAAACAGGTGAGAGTGTCTCCTGATTTAACACCAGACCAGAAGAATGAGGTGTCTGAGATGATCTTCTGGAACCAAGATGTGTTCTCTACAAAACCGGGTCGAACAACCGAGACATCTCACCACATCATCACAAACCCTGGGACCAGAGTAACAATGAGGCCCTATCGGGTGCCAGCGGCAAAAAGGGAGGAAATAAAAGCAGAAGTAAAAAAAATGCTGGAGTTGGGGATCATCGAAGAATCCCACAGTCAGTGGTCCAGCCCAATCGTGCTGGTGCCCAAACCTGATGGCACCACAAGATTTTGCAACGACTTCTGGCGACTAAACGAAATATCCCAGTTTAACGCGTACCCCATACCTCGCATAGATGAGCTAGTGGACCGTCTGGGTAATGCCCGGTACTTGACTACCCTAGACTTGACAAAGGGGTACTGGCAGATTCCCCTTGCAGAAGACGCAAAGGAAAAGACTGCGTTCTCTACACCAGAGGGTCTTTTTCAATATACTGTCCTCCCTTTTGGACTACATGGGGCCCCAGCTACCTTCCAGCGCCTCATGGACAAGCTATTACGCCCACATAACAGTTATGCTGCTGCCTACTTGGACGATGTGGTCATTCATACTCCAGAGTGGGAAACCCACTTGTAAAAGGTGGAGGCAGTCCTCGATACCTTCAGGCGTCCTGGCCTTACAGCAAACCCTGCCAAGTGTGCTGTAGGGTTTACAGGGGCCAAATATATTGGCTACATTGTGGGAAAAGGTTTGGTAAAACCCCAAGTGAACAAGTTAGAGGCCATCCAAAATTGGCCCCGACCAAGTCGCAAGAAACAAGTCCGGGCGTTCCTAGGTGTGGTGGGGTATTACCAACAATTTATCCCCCACTTTGCCACAAGGCCAAGCCCCCTGACAGACATAGTGAAAGCCCGTGGACCTGATCTGGTGAGATGGTCTGACGCAACAGAGGAAGCATTCACAGACCTATGGACTGCCCTCTGCAGTAACCCTGTACTGATAGCCCCTGATTTCACCAAGGAGTTTATCCTGCAGACAGATGCATCGGAAGTAGGGTTGGGGACCGTTCTATCACAGATGGTCGGGGAGGAGGAACACCCAATTCTATACCTCAGTCAGAAACTCCTTCCAAGGGAACAAAAATATGCAGTGGGGGAGAGAGAATGCCTTGCTGTAAAATGGGCCATGGAAACATTGCGCTACTACCTGCTCGGGTGCAGATTTGTCCTCGTGACCGACCATGCCCCTCTTCAATGGATGCAGCGGAACAAGGAGAAGAATACAAGGGTGACCAGATGGTTCTTATCCCTCCAACCTTTCCAGTTCCATGTGCAACACAGAGCAGGGAGCCGTCATGGCAATGCCGATGGCTTGTCATGTGTGCACTTCTGGCATCCCAAGCTCCCCCACCCCTTGGCATTGAGTAGGGGGGAGGGATATGTGACAGACCCAGACCAGTGGGGTACAGGAGTCTGGTAGAGGGCAAATATACTGGTCACTGGATGAGTAGTTTTCTGTTCCCTGAGTGACCAGAGCAGGGGCTGCACTAGAGTAAGCAGGAACCTGCTAGAAACAGTTAAGGCAGGCAGGCTAACTAGGACACCTGGAGCCAATTAAGAAGAAGCTGCTAGAATCAATTAAGGCAGGCTAATCAGGGCACCTGGGTTTTAAAAGGAGCTCGCTTCAGTTTGTGGGGCGAGTGTGAGGAGCTGGGAGCAAGAGGCGCAAGGAGCTGAGAGTGAGAGGGTGTGCTGCTGGAGGACTGAGGAGCACAAGCGTTATCAGACACCAGGAAGAAGGTCCTGTGGTGAGAATAAGGAAGGTGTTTGGAGGAGGCCATGGGGAAGTAGCCCAGGGAGTTGTAGCTGTCATCCAACGGTTACAGGAGGCACTATAGACAGCTGCAGTCCACAGTGCCCTGGGCTGGAACCTGGAGTGGAGGGCGGGCCCGGGTTCCCCCCAAACCTCCCAATTGACCTGGACTGTGGGTTCTTCCAGAGGGGAAGGTCTCTGGGCTGTTCCCCAACCCACATGGTGAATCTCTGAGGCAAGAAAATCCGCCAATAAGCGCAGGACCCACCAAGATAGAGGAGGAACTTTGTCACATTGTGTAATGACAGATGACATCACGTTAGCACAGTAAGAATGATGGTTTTGCTAGCAAACTATTACAGTGCTTATCCATTATAAATGGATATCCTGATCCAAGAAGATTAGTACAATTTCCACTTATAAAGACATTTATAATTATAAAATGTAAAGTTTTATCAGAAAACAATTCTTAGATCTTTCCAAAAATCCATTCCATATGATCTCTGCATTTCAATTGCTAGCAATAATTCCTTACATCCTTCAGAGACTTCATGAAATTCCCTTAGTGAAAATAATTATTTTATTCCCGGAGATGATTTTGCTGTTTTGGTGTTGATACTATATTCTTTATCACATAGATTTTTTATTTGCCTATGTTTCTTTCTCCCTCTTGTGGGTGGATCTGCATTCAGAAATATAGGACATCTTGAATGACTCACAGTAGGTAAAGCTTAGATTAAGGGCCTCATGTCATGAGGAACAGGGAGGAAGATACTAGGGATATGTGGATCATGAAATCTTTGAGAAACTCTTGGCAGTAGCTGATCAAGAAAGAGTGACACTCCCATAATCTTTTCTTGCTGCAACACATTCTAAATATATGTTTATATGTTGAACCAATGGTATTGTTTACCAAACAAGAAATCCTGAAGAGAAGGAAAAAAAACAGGAATCCATAGCTGATAAGAAGCAGTGGAATCTCCTGGCAGGTGATGTTAGGGTTTCCATGTTCCATGACCGTCAAAAGGAACTTGTCCCATTCTTCTTCATGGAAGGTGATCTTGTAGCCTGCAACAACATCAATGGTGTGATGGCAGCCTTCAACATCATTCACGATCCAGATGAGTGGAGACTGTTCATTGATTCATCAAAGACGAGTCTTAAAGCTGTTTTACTGCATAATGCCAATGTTTTGCCATCAATTCCAGTTGGTCATGCAGTCCAT
>NW_020664372.1:13948827-13970318 GCF_002925995.2 Terrapene triunguis
TCTCTGAAGCAGACGACTTCTCAAAAATTGTAGACCAGTGTAATGGGTATACACCACACAGGGACAATGGGGAATAATTGAGGTTAATGATGACTCTTTGGTCCTATGGTAAAAAGCAATTGCATATTTAAAAACAACAAGAACAAAACACACACTGTTATATTACCCCTCTGAAGGGAAGGTAGGAACAGTGGAAATTTTACAGGAGTAGAACAGCAGCAATCAGGTGACTAGGATGAGTTTAAATAGGGTTGCATACAGGAACAATGGAGCCAGACAGGAATCAGAAATGTGGGGCAGGAGAGAAAAAGTTCACACAATCTGGGAAAGAGACTCCATGAGGAGATGACCAGCATGTAACAGCCTGCATTAGTCAGAGGACGCCATGCCTGCCTGCCTGCCTTCTTAGACCCCAATGTTCCATAAGGCCTCCCAAGAGACGGATGAGCTAGAAAGGACATGCAAGTAGTGTTCATGGTTTTATATGATCTATACTATCCTGATCCTTTAAGATATTAAGAAAAAGCACTCATTAAAGTGTTAGACTTTAGGCAAAGTGTCTCTCCATGCTTTAAAATTACTGTATGTTGCTGAGAGAGTTACATCATAAACCAGAAGCTTCAGACCTTTGGGGTGGAGTTCTCGGAAAGGATGTGTTTACATAACTGGGATATTTTGGGGATCAGCATTGGCCCTGAGGGCCTAGAACAGATGGGCTGCAAGACTCTGGTCTATGAAGAGGTAACAGACAAGAGTCAGTGCCAAGGAACTAGCCCATAGAGGCCAAGAGAGGAAACCGTACTGCAGCTTGCTGAGAAGCTAGGGGCTTAAAACACTGGGAGACTGAGGCACACAGTGGCTTGTCCAGTGGATAGCTGGAAGGGAATTCCTGGCTAGATCTGTGACAGGCCTTATGTGGTTTTCATTTGTGTAGAAGGGCATGACACAGTAGCACTGCCTGTGCTGAAAGGACAAAAGTTGTCCATTTGGATCTTGACCATACTACCATCTGAAGTTTGTGAAGGATTTTAGTATAAATCTCATTCAGGTGTTCAGATACGGCAGTGACAGACGTAGAATAAGTGCTTAACTAGAATAGACAAATATACATTTTTTTTGTTAATTATTATTAGAATTATAACAATGGTTGAAACCTGCATTGTGGTTCTTCATTTCTTTTATTACACATTATACAAAAAACGAGTTTTGTTATGTGTACGGAGCCTCGGGCAATGCACTGAGGAGATGAAACTACATTGTAGTTTAGAATATAAAGAAACCTAAAATCAAATGTGTGAAGAATTTAAATGAAAAGGTGCTGAGGTGGTTACATGACTGTTATAGGTAGTTTTCACTTAGTACTTAATGTAACTTGTGATACAATAAAATGATATTATAGTAAATAATACCTATTCCCCCGCAAGCAAAAAATGTAACTTTCTTAACAAAAGTAGAAATACATCTGCTTACTTTGTGTTTTCTGTTTTACTTATTGTTCTTTTGTTTGTGCATTTATGTGGGTGAATTGATTGTGAGGAAGCTACTGAGAATTTTCCTCTCCCTCCCTTAAGTGTATTGAAAGGAATGAGTGAAAGTTAGTTATTTTTGTATTAGGTCTCTTTTTGTGTTGTCCTCTGTTGGTGTGAATGCAACATGAGAAGAGGTCTGTTCATAACTTACATAACGCAGTAGGGAATGGGTGGGCCTTAATTTTGCAGGTTTGTTTCAGTGTTACAAAGTATTACAAAGGGTGGGTCGGTCTTGAAAATCACCAAAAAATGTGTTACATTATTTATGGAGAGCCCCAAAGTTATGGGACATGTGAATCAAGAGGTAAGGGAACCTGATCTAGGAAGTTTGATGATATCCTTAGCATTAAACATGGTCCTGAGTTCACATTCAGAAACAGATGCTAGTCAAATCTGATTTTATTATATTTTCATTTAAAAATTACAGGTTTTTCATTCAGCTGTATTTGTTTCCATCTTCTACTATAGATGCCCAACTCTTCCTCAAAATAAATTTCAAAGCAGTTGGAAATATGTTTGAGCAAGCCTGAGTGTCTCCAATAGTGGCTGGTTGACACAGGAGTCTCAGACTAGAGTCACTAGTGTGAAGATTAATAATATTATTTTCCAGAAGTTCTATTGCTGTGATTCACTTGAGGATGTTGTACAATCATTAATAGGGTATGGAGGGAGATAGAAATTTTAATAATCTTCCTAATAAGATGTGGTTCACACTACAAAAAGTTTGAAGATACTGGACCAGAGCCAAATTTGGATCTGTATCTGATTTTAGTTTCCCTTAAGCTTAAGGGGAAACTGCTGTTACTCTTCAGGGTTTAGGCTAGTTTATTTATTTCTGGTGATACTCAATAGGAGAGGTATGCCTTTGGAATGGCAGAATATTCCTTGTTTTAGGATCCCTTGGCTTTACAAACACTTATGTTCTGAATATGGAGTGTTGCTTAGATTCTTCCTATATGAGTGTTTAATTCTGTAATGTGAGATCTTTCTGTAAAAGGTTGATGCTCTTCTGCTAGCCATCCTTAAGCAGAGATCCTCATGAAAACAATTTTTGATGCTGGAGTGTTGCCAATTACCTTGTCTTCTCAAACCTCCCATTTTTGTAGGAGGATTGCAAAGTCAGTAGCTGGTTTCATGAGGATCTCTGCTTAAGGATGGCATCCATAGAATCATAGAATATCAGGGTTGGAAGGGACCTTAGGAGGTCATCTAGTCCAACCCCCTGCTCAAAGCAGGACCAATCCCCAGACAGATTTTTGCCCCAGATCCCTAAATGGCCCCCTCAAGGATTGAAATTGCAACCCCAGGTTTAGCAAGCTAATGCTCAAACCACTAAGCTATCCCCCCCCAGCCAGCCAGCCAGCCTTCCTTCCTTCCCTACCTCCCTTTGAGATGAGAATGTACATGTCATTCATTAATGATCTCCTGCTGGTTTAGAAATTAGCCAGGTAGACTAAATTATCATGTTGGACCTCCTAGTAGGTTTAGATATGTGTCCGTTATTGGTTTGAGTATTGTGAGACTTTGCTGGTATACCTCAAGCAACTGTCCAGTGGTTCAGTCATCACTAGAGCATGAGTTAAATGGTGCTGACTGACACTTGCTTTTATCACTGAGAAATTTGAAAGAAACTCTTCTGTTATTTCCCATGTTTTAATATATATAGTATATATATTAAAATGTGACTTCTTCATAAGATCATTTCTAAACACAAGACAGAGTTTGAATGGTATTTTGAGGGTACACAGCTGCACATCTCTTCATTGTGGATTCTGCCATTTCAGTCTCTGATCTAGAGCAATGCTTACACAATATTACCTGCTGCAGAACTGCCTTATTCTCAAACTTACGGTAATGGAAGTCTCTGTTTTGTACGTGCTATTGATGTGAAAATGCACACTTCTTCATGTGCAAGCTTGCTGAAGGGATCGGCGGGTAGTGTTCAATGTATTGGGGATTGACGACTGTACTCCACCTTGGCAGGAGGAGTAAGCGGAGTTGACCAGGGAGCTGCGGCAGTCGACTCGCCGCTGTGAGGATGGCCAGATAAATCAAACTAAGGGTATGTCTACACTACGAGAGTAGTTCGATTTTACTTAAATCGAATATGTGGAATCGATATTACAAAGTCGAACGTGTGTATCCACACTAAGGGCAGTAATTTGACTTTGTGAGTCCACACTAATGGGGCAAGCATCGACATTGGAAGCGGTGCACTGTGGGCAGCTATCCCACAGTTCCCGCAGTCCCCGCTGCCCATTGGAATTCTGGGTTGAGCCCCCAATGCCTGCTGGGGAAAAAAATGTATCGAGGGTGGTTTTGGGTAACTGTTGTCATCCAACCGTCACTCCCGCCCTCCCTCCCTGAAAGCGCCGGCGGGCAATCATTTCATTTTGCGCGCTTTTCTGGTGAGTGACAGCGCGGACGTCACAGCACTGCAAGCATGGAGCCCGCTGCGACCATCGCTGCAGTTATGGCCATTGTCAACACCTCGCACCTCATCGTCCACCTTTTCCAGAGGCAGATGCTGAGAAATCGGGCGAGGAGGTTACAGCATCGCGGTGAGGACATGAAGTCTGAGAGTGGCACAGACCTCTCACAAAGCACGGGACCCCGCGCCGTGAACATCATGGTGGCAATGGGTCATGTTGATGCTGTGGAACGGCGATTCTGGGCCCGGGAAACAAGCACGGACTGGTGGGACCACATAGTGCAGCAGGTCTGGGATGAATCACAGTGGCTGCGAAACTTTCGGATGCGGAATGGAACTTTCCTGGAACTTTGTGAGCTGCTGTCCCCTGCCCTGAAGCGCAAGGACACCCGGATGCGAGCAGCCCTGACTGTCCAGAAGCGAGTGGCCATAGCCCTCTGGAAGCTTGCAACGCCAGACAGCTACCGGTCAGTCGTGAACCACTTTGGCGTGGGCAAATCTACCGTGGGGTTTGCTGTGATGCAAGTAGCCAACGCAATCGTTGAGCTACTGCTGTCAATGGTAGTGACCCTTGGAAACGTGCAGGTCATCATAGATGGCTTCGCCGCGATGGGATTCCCAAACTGCGGTGGGGCTATAGATGGAACTCACATCCCTATCCTGGGACCGGACCATCAGGCCAGCCAGTACATTAACCGAAAGGGCTACTTTTCAATGGTGCTGCAAGCACTGGTGGACCATAGGGGACGTTTTACAAACATCAACGTCAGATGGCAGGGCAAGGTTCATGATGCTCGTGTTTTCAGGAACTCTGGTCTGTTTAGATGGCTGCAGGAAGGTATTTACTTCCCGGACCACAAAATAACTGTTGGGGATGTGGAGATGCCTATAGTGATCCTCGGGGACCCAGCCTACCCTCTAATGCCCTGGCTCATGAAGCCCTATACAGGTGCCCTGGACACTGAAAAAGAACTCTTCAACTACAGTCTCAGCAAGTGCAGAATGGTGGTGGAGTGTGCTTTTGGCCGTCTCAAGGGGAGATGGAGAAGCTTACTGACTCGCTCTGATCTCAGCGAAACCAATATCCCCATTGTTATTGCAGCTTGCTGTGTGCTCCACAATCTCTGTGAGAGCAAGGGGGAGACCTTTATGGCGGGGTGGGAGGTTGAGGCAAATAGCCTGGCTGCTGATTACGCCCAGCCAGACAGCTGGGTGATTAGAAGAGCCCAGCGGGACGCGCTGTGCATCCGGGAGGCTTTGAAAGCTAGGTTCCTCAGTGAGCAGGGTAACCTGTGACTATTAACTTTGTTTAAAGAGAAGCTGAACCTGCTCCCGTTTCTATACCCAGTTTATGTTGACTATCCTCTGAAGCTACATACCCCGTTCACCCTGTCACCCCCCCTTTCAACACACGTTTAAAAATTAAATACATGGAACTTTGTTAATGAACACCGTTGTCTTTATTACAGGTTTCGCGGTAAAGGGTTGAAACTGGGACGCAGACTGTGGTGGGGAGCGGGTGTAGTGATGGAAAGAACGCTTATAAACTCGAGGAATGACAGGCTCCTGCTCCTAGAGCGGTCCGCAGTGCTGGACTGGTTGTTTCAAAGGAGCCTGACACCCCTCCTTTTCGGGACTCTGTGTGTGGGAGCTATGTCACTTTGTGGAGGGGGAGGATGCTGCTGCGTGGCTCTGTGATCCAGGATAAGGACCGCTGCATTACATGTCTAACCGCCCTCCCCCACCACAAACTCACATAGCCCCCCCCACCACACAGAACATAAAATCCACCTCCCAGACTGACCAGGGTGCCTAGTGACTGCAATGTGTGTGTGACCTGCTGCTGAACATGCCCCCGTGTCTGTACCCTGGTAAAGGTGACTGTCCTGTCTAATTACCAATCCCCTTCCCCCCCTTCAAACACACTGTCCTCTAAAAGAATATGATGGAAACAGTAATTAAAAGAAACATATTTTTTATTAGCAACTAAACAGTTAGGGGATGAAACTTGGCCGGGGGCTTGGGTGAGGTGGGAAGGAAAGGACTTATCAAATTTTGGGGAATGAGAGCCTTCTGTTACTTGAGCAGTCTGCAGGGGTGGAGTGACAGTGTTCACGGCCCCTGCCGCCCCTCCTTCTTGGGACTTTGGGTGAGGGGAGTATGGGACTTTGTGGTGGGGGAGGGCGGTTAGAGATAGACTGCAGCGGGGCTCTGTCCTCCTGCCTCCGGTCCTGCAGAACATCCACAAGGCGCTGGAGCGTGTCCGTTTGTTCCCTCATTAGTCCAAGCAGCGTTTGAGTCGCCTGCTGGTCTTCTTGCCGCCACCTCTCCTCCTGTTCAATGTGTGATCGATGGATTTGGGACATGTTCTCCCTCCACTGGGTCTGCTGGGCCGCCTCGGCTCGGGAGCAGACCATAAGTTCTGAGAACATGTCGTCCCGTGTCCTTTTCTTTCTCCACCTAATCTGCGCCTGCCTCTGGGAGGGGGATGCCAAGGTAGGTCGGGAGACAGTCGCAGCTGTGGGATGTGAAAAGGGGAGTGAATTCCTCACAAAGATAATTTTTTGTGAACAATGAACATAGTCTTTCTCTGTGAAGAAGACCATGCACAGCACTTATCACATGCGCACTCAGGACAAGGTCGAATTTTCGGCCTTCGCATTCCGTGCCTGTGGTCTTGCACTGGAGATCAGAGTAGCGGGGCAGGACAGCGGAATTCGGGTAGCAGGCTGACATGGTAAGCCGTAGACTTTTGGCTGCTTAAAACTTAAATTATAGCAGTGCCCTCCTTTCACGTTCAAAGCAATGCTCCTAGCGTTGGCCAGTTCCTGCTGCTGGCAATCTGGCAAGCATGAACTCTGCCCCTGTCCCACCCCCTCGCGGCTGTCCCCGGGAAAGATCCCTGTATGCGGCCCCTCTCCCGCCTCCACCGCGTGGCTGTAAACCGCCGGTTACAGTTCTGTAAAGGAACAGGCAAGCAGTCCCAACAGTAACATTCCCCTAATTCAAAGCAGGTCACCATGAGCGACATCACTCTGCTGAGGATTTCTGGGACAGAGAGACTGCATGCTGCGTGAAAGCCAGCAAAAACCAGGGTCGTATGCCGCCATGCTCTGCAAGGCAATGATCCCGGAGTACTTGATGATAGCCTGGCATGGAAAAGTTTCCTACCACGGACGACCCAATAAGGCCGCTCTCCCCAGGAACCTCATGCAAAGGCTTTCCAATTACCTCCAGGAGAGCTTCGTGGAGATGTCCCATGAGGATTTTAGCTCTATCCCCGGACATATAGACCTTCTTTTCCAGTAGTTGCACTGCCAAGGACTAAAACGTTAAGTGTCTAGGGCAAACTAATCATGAAAAACCCATTGTTAATATTGTTAATATTCCTGTTCTGTTCAAAATAAATGTTTACATGTTTTAAACACTTACCGACTGATCCTTCCCCTGATTCTGGCTCTGGGTTAACGCCTGGGGACGGTTGGTAGGGGATCTGTGTGAGGGTGATGAAGAGATCCTGGCTGTCGGGGAAATCAGCGTTGTAAGCGCTGTTGACCTCCTCGTCCTCCTCATCTCCTTCCTCATCTTCCCCATCCGCTAACATCTCCGAGGAAGCAGCCCTCGACAATATTCCATCCTCAGAGTCGACAGTCAGTGGTGGGGTAGTGGTGGCGGCCGCACCTAAAATGGAATGCAGTGCCTCGTAGAAACGGCATGTCTGGGGCTGGGATCCGGAGCGTCCGTTTGCCTCTTTGGTCTTCTGGTAGCCTTGTCTCAGCTCCTTGATTTTCACGCGGCACTGCGTTGCATCCTGGCTGTATCCTCTCTCTGTCATGGCTTTTGAGATCTTCTCGTAGATCTTTGCATTCCGTCTTTTCGAGCGCAGCTCCGAAAGCACGGACTCATCACCCCACACAGCGATCAGATCCAAGACTTCCCGATCAGTTCATGCTGGGGCCCTCTTTCTATTCTGGGATTGCATGGTCACCTCTGCTGGAGAGCTCTGCATCGTTGCCAGTGCTGCTGAGCTCGCCACGATGTCCAAACAGGAAATGAGATTCAAACTGGCCAGACAGGAAAAGGAATTCAAATTTTCCCGGGGCTTTTCCTGTGTGGCTGGTCAGAGCATCCGAGCTTGGACTGCTGTCCAGAGCGTCAACAGAGTGGTGCACTGTGGGATAGCTCCCGGAGCTATTAGCATCGATTTCCATCCACACCTACTCTAATTCGACATGGCCATGTCGAATTTAGCGCTACTCCCCTCGTTGGGGAGGAGTACAGAAATCGAATTTAAGAGACCTCTATGTCGAACTAAATAGCTTTGTTGTGTGGACGGGTGCAGGGTTAATTCAATTTAACGCTGCTAAATTCGACATAACCTCCTAGTGTACACCAGGCCTAAGATACTTCGACTTCAGCTACACAAATAGCGTAGCTGAAGTTGCATATCTTAGTTCGAACCCCCCCCGCTAGTGTAGCCCAGGCCTTAGGCTGTGAATGTTGCTATCCTTTTAAGCTACATCCTCTTCAAGGAAAGACATGTATTAGATGTAGTATGAAAATATGTTTGTTTATTCCTTTCATTTTCACACTCTGCACAAACAGCAATCTAGTTTATCCCATGATGACCTCTTATCACTAATAAAGAAGTATCAGGCTTAATAACTAGAATGGCTTCCACACAGGTTTACAGCAGGCAGCACTGTAGCTAGTTTGGAATGTACTTTCTTTGTCTTAAGCAATCATGATCAGGTTAAACTTATCCTGCAGTCTTGCTATCGACAGCCAATGAAGGGGTGGATCATCTTTTAGTTCAGGGGTTGGCAACCTTTCAGAAGTGGTGTGCCAAGTCTTCATTTATTCACTCTAATTTAAGGTTTTACATGCCGGTAATACATTTTAATGTTTTTTGAAGGTCTCTTTCTATAAGTCTATAATGTATAACTAAACTATTGTTGTATGTAAAGTAAACAAGGTTTTTAAAATGTTTAAGAAGCTTCATTTAAAATTAAATTAACATGCAGATCTTATCAGTTTAGTGCAGTGGTTCTTAAGCTGGGGTTGCAAGATTTTTTTAGAAGGTAAATCATCGAAAACAGGTTGCCAACCCCTGTTTTAGTTGGTACTATTGGTTTTTAAAGGCCTGAGTGGTGTGGATGCTGGTTATGGTAAGATATCTCCTCTCAGAGTTTTGTCCTTCCAAGAACACTTGCACAGACACAGAATGCTTTTTAGGGATCTCACCATCACCCCTGAATCTGGGTGATTACTGTTTGATATGTTGAAACCTACTGTATGAAATTTGCTCCTTGGTGACATCATCTCTGTCCAGTTTTAAAAAAAATAAGACTCATGTCTTATTGCAAAGGAGTGTGTTTTCTTTAAGACCATTATTAGATTTATGTGTGTTACAATTCAACTCCCTGCTTCTCTCTTCTTCCTCTTCTTTTCATATTCACAGATTTCAAGGCCAGAAGATATGTCTGGTCAAGACAAGGAACTTCCCCCAAATAACTCCTGTTTGAACTAGAGCATATTTTGGAAACAAAAATCCAATCTTGATTTAAAAAGTTGCCAGTGATAAAGAATCCACCACAATGCTTAATAGGCTACCTACCCTCTCTGTTAAAATGTTACTGTATTTCCAGTGTGAATTTGTCTAGCTTCAACTTCCAACCAAGGAATCTTGTTATATATCTGCTCAGTTTAAAAGTTCACACTGGCTTCCTCCATTTGCTTTCAATTAATTTAATTTTAAGACTGATTTTAAAAGTTATTTTATTATATTCTTATTTTGTTTAATAATCTACTTCCTCCCTGCTTTGGAAAGGACTGCTATATAATGCAATTATTAATAAGAATTTTGCCATTGATTCACCTTCTGAAGGTTTAAGTGAATAAAACTGAAATCAATGTCCGTGTCCAACTATAAAATAGATACAACATTTATGTATGTTTTCCTGCATGGTTATGGACCTCAACCAAAAACACACCATAGTTGAATAAGTCTGAGATGGCACTTAATCTATAACTCCCCATTTTCAGTCAGTTATAACCTTACAAAACTTTACATTCTTTAAAAAAAATGTTCTGAATTTTCTCATGTTTGGTCTCAGCCCTAAAGTAACTTCTTTTGGCAGGTTAAATAAAAAAAATTGGCCCAGCTATTTTTGAGTTATCCAGGAATGAAAATAAATCATTTATGACTTGCCCTCCCTATTTGTACATTGAGATAACTCAAATTGTGGTTTGTTTTAAAATGTCAACGGTATTAGCTTGTTTAGTTTTCCTGAATAAAGACTAGTACTTTTGATATCTTTAAAAAATATTTAGATACATTTCATGGCTGGCCCTTGCATAGGTGCACCAACCAAGGAGAAGGTGCAAAGAGTCCTTATATCTTCTATTTGAACATAAAGGTGAATTGGGAGTGCAATTATTGTGTAGGGCTAGCGCTAGCTATTGCAAAGCGGGTGGGGAATAATGGGAGGGAGGGGCTGGGCAGAGCCATAAATATATTGCCCACCAGGGGATAATTTATCAGTTGAGGAAACAGAACTTTTCCAAGAGCTCAAGAAGACTATAAAACTCACTTCCAGAAGATACAAGAATGACCACGGATTTTATGATCTTCAAGACTAAAGGTGTCCAGGTGTAACTCCTTTTTTGGTTTTTGAAAATCTTTTTGGCTTAGCTCTTCCTCAGTAAGTTCTTCACACACAAACCATATGCAGTTACTCACATATATAAACAAATATAGACAAAGCAAACATACCACAAAAAACAATAAAGTAGTCAAGCTATTTTCCTACAGACTGAGAAAGGAGATAGAGGGAGAGAGAGAGACTGCTGCTGTTTTTATTTTTAAATGCTCAGAGATCAGGATGATGGAAGTCATAAGTACACAGATAAACAGACTGGAGTTTCATGTACAGAGTGTTACAATAATCCAATATCAAGAGGGCAGACTGTGGTTGCATCATGTGAACGGCATAGTGGAATAAGACCCCCACACCCTCAGGCATCTCAAGAGAAAATCATGGTTAATGGTGTGAAAAAAAGCAGACAGATCTAGAAGAGAGTCAGCCCAGGTTTGTGAGGAATTTTAGTGAAGTGGCCAAAAATAACCCAGTACAAATTAGAATGAGGCTACCAAACTTCTTTTCACTGATGTGTTGAGAATCCAGATCTTTAGAAGCTAAAATGCTGGTGCTTTAAACATGCTGCACTATCTATGTTTTGGAAAGCTTTTTTAAGTGTTGTGATTTGTGATAGTTTTATTAATTCTCGTATTTCAATAATAAAATTCATATTGTCGAGTAACCCATTTATAAAAATCATTCAGTTACAGCTTGTATATAACATTTAATTGAAATCAAAGCTAATAGCCAAAAAAAAAATCCTCTGTCTTTTTTGTAAGCAATATCTTAATAGGAAATAATTTCATGAAAACTTCACTTGAAGTCAAAGAGAAAAATCTCAATTTTCCCAATTTAAAAGATGTTTCCATACATTACTGAATCAATGTTATTTGCTTAGACTGAGCACGGTTACCATGCTGGCAAACTTAGTGTACCAATCATTCCTGAAAAATGAAAAATTAATGAAATGTGCCTCCAAAATTTCAGTTCATTTATTATACTGTAAAGAAGTACAAAATATTGAAAGTAAAACCCCAGACATGGGAAACTCACTAGTTAAAATAAATAAAAAAAAAAAGAACTTTGTGTATTTAAGTATTTCCATGATTTCAAGTGAGCTTAGATAGTTTGCAGCAAACATGATTCAGTTAGGGAGGAAAATTGGGCACAGTTTCAAGTGAAACTGGCTGGTTTTGACACTAGATCTGGTGATACTCCATGGTTTTGCCTGAGTTCCAAATGTGATTTTTTTGGTTTGGTCAAACCTTAAACTCAAAACATATTGATCACGAACAAAAGAAATGTTCACATGAATCACTGAGAAATGAAACTTGAATTTTACTCAGCTGTACTGCAGTGAACAACAAATACTATATCCTTTCTACTGATAGTCATTTTTAGATTTATAACCACCAGCCAAGTGAGGTTAGGTGAAAATTCAAGGGTTCATTTTATTTTAAGTGTATCACCTCTCCTTTCCAGAATGGAAGTATACAGTACACCTTCCTGTGGGAGAAGTTAAGACTGTGGAAAGGCACAGCCAGTATGAACCTCTGGATCTGCTGAGAAGTCTGTTTATAATGGTGTGGACCTTAGACTAGCTTCACAGAGATCTAGCCCCATCCCATGAGTCCTTTATTCTTTTTCTATATAACAGTCTCATTGTTTATGTAGCTGTGCTGCCTTTATTTCTGATCACACACCTGCATCATGAATTTTCTTTCTGAGTGGACTTGCAAGCACAGAAAAAGTCCACAGAGAAATCTATGCTCTGCAGAGGGGAGCATGTCATGTCCAACGGTGGCTCTCAGTTTCCTATTCCTTGTCCTCAGAATGCCCATCTAGCTGCAGGTTATCCAGATTTAACAAGGAGGGAATTCCGTTGTGTTTAGAAAAAAAAAAAGAAATGGCATGACACGAAGACACAGACATCCCTCTGGTACAGATCTAGAACTTTTCTTCTCCATTCCTGCCTGTACAATGTGGTGAAGAGGAGCATGTAGTACAAAATTTGTCACATATAACTTTTGATTATGCTGTGATTTTTCCATATATTTATTAGGATTGTCATCAGTGTAAACATTCATCTCCTCACTCAGTGCTCCAGACAATGCAGAATATTTCTTATATTTTCATATTATTCTCCAGCTCCTAACATTTTACATTTCCAGCTGATGTCAATTTATTTGTAATTTCTGAAATAATCAACTTGACTATTTGCTTGATTGACACTTACTTACCTGCATTTTTCATTAGGTGTGTGTTGATGAGAGTATATTCTTTCCCACATTTTTTGGTTTATTTGTATACAAATTTGTTGTAATTTGTCTGTAAATATAGCAGAAGAATCTTAGGAGAGATTAGAGTACTAATTGAAAAGAATAATGTGTTGATTTTGAAAGAAAGAAATTAAAAGCTGAATGAGCAGGAACGATTCACACTCCTACCACACAATATGATTCCCTTTGATATTTTCTTAAAAATAATTTGAGGGTTTTTCTTATTGAATGCCACAGATATGTGGTAGCTTATATCAAAGTCAGAGACAAGCTGGAGTCCTTTTGGCTATGCCAGGGAGTCAGAAAAAGGAAAGGTGACAGACTAAGAGATTATTAGTTAATTAGGTAGAAGGAAAACTTGTTATATTAACCCAAATCATTAAGTTTCATTCCCATGGCAGGATTTGCCTGTCGCTGACAAAAAAAAGGAGCTAATTTACAATCACCCCTCTCCACCAAAAAAGAAATAGTTTAGAATCTGATACTACATGAGCAATCCCACTGACTTCAGTGAGACTGCTTATGATGTAAAGAACTATTAATTGTGAGTAGGAGTGTCAGAATTTTGCCATAAATTATTTTTAATATATTCAAGTCAAAGCAAAATATTAATAAGGATCCAAGAATTTTCTTTGCCCTCACTTAAATTTTGTATGCATTGAGGAACAGTGATACAATGCTTGTCATGGCCAACATCATCCTCATCTTTTTTGGTACTAAGTGTTCTTTTTTAAAGTGTGGAAGCATTTGTCTTTGTGTAGATTATGTGCCAGCGTATATTTTTCTCTTTCTTCTATGTGCAACTTGACTCATCCTTGGAATGAAGAAAAGCTCTCCTTCCATGTTACAAGATCATTCTTCACTTCTTTCTTCTGTCCAGCCAGGGCCTGAACAGAAACGAGAAACTTTTTCATGCTCTACTTCAAAATTTATATCAAATCTGTATGATCAATTAGTCAGAGCTTACTCCTGTGGATAACATCATCAAGCCAATTGTTGATATTGTAGGTAGACAACCAAATCTTCAGGATGGTATTTGTCAAATGCTGAAATCAAATCCATGTTTAATCTGATACAGGCAGTATCTTCTGAGGCAAACTAAATGATCTGTCTATCATATTTGTTTCTTGCCAACATTATATAGTTGGATTTTCAACTAAATGGTTTCCAGACCCTTAGAAAAACAGAAAGACTAGAACATCATGTGTGTCTTGCTGTTCAAGCAACATGTTCTTCTTAATTTCTCCAAAGAAGGGCATACATAACAATATTTCCAGTATTGCCAATGCACTAGTCTGCCTGATAGAAATGTGAAAATCTCACTTTTCACATATTGTATTTTGCAAGCTCAAAATATGAAGAATTGTAGAGATCCCTTGGCAGGTGTAAGGGTGTAGAAGAGGCATGGTATTTACACTCCCCCTTGATGTTTATAGTCCATTGGAACTCCTGAGACCTGCACTGGAACAACCCTGCCAGTTAATTTGGGGTGCTTATCACAGTTATGTAAAGTTTTAAATAGAACTGGGGCCTCTGCATTTAACCCTATTATGACATCTCATTGTTAGGGTTCACATCAATGTTGAAACATCAGAATTTCCCATGGGAAGGAGATTCTGATTTTCACCCACACCTAGCATGTCTTCATGTTTTTCTACATATCTTTGCACAATGCATCCCTAATGCAGTTGGAACTTTTTGGTATCACTGCAGCTGTATTCATAGAGAACAATTGATGGGCGGGGAGAAAAAGTATGGAATACATTATTAATTAAGGATTATTCTCTGGGCATTAAGAAACAGTGGAGCACAGTAAGCTGCAGGTGCATTGGTTAATCCTAATGACAAATTATGACAGGGCAACAGACACTAGCAAAGCCTTGAGGATGCAACATCTCTGATGCTTCATGTCTCTAACAGCAATATTTTTACCCCACAAATCTTGACAGAGAATCACTGTGCAAGACCCATTTGCTTTGGCTTTTACAAGGCAGGATTTATCCCTGTCTAAGAAAAGTTCAGATACTGTTTTCTATCCAATAGAAATCTAGGATAACCTCATGGTTAAGCTGAGGATGCAGGTCTAACAGGACTAAGCACAACAACTAAATGTGAAGTTCCTGATAAAGGAAACCTGCTTTTTGAAGGATTGTGGATGAACCTTTTAAATATTCTAAAATGGCCATTGAGATTCTATCCACACATGGACAAAATAAAATCAGTGACACTTTGATTTATCTTATGACAAACACTTCACCCAATCAAAGAAAAGCACAATCGGTAAAATTATAATTTTATTTCATTTTTTAAAAAAAAGTATTAATATGTGTTTCCTGATTGGAAAATTGATGGTTTTCACTGCACATTTATTGATTTTCTAATAACTAATTGTCTGAGAATTGTTTCTGGACACCTTAATAACCAGTTGCCTAATAAGAGTTGTTCACTGCATTGTATATTTTTTTATTGAACAATTTTGTCACTATGTTATATATGCACATGAGCTCTTAAATTATTTCACTTGTTAAACATATTGTTTTCTAATCTTCACTGAGGTGTTTTAAATTAGATGATTTAACACATGGATTAATTCAAAAGGGTTTATTTAACACAGTAAGGAAGTCCAGTTGATTTAATCACTGTCCTGACATCTAACTAGTCATTACATAAGCACCTGATTGTATCATGTATCAAAATGTTGATAAGGCACAGACAAAAGGCTGATAATTAAAATGTATGCCCTTGATTGTTCAATAAGAGGTCTGTGCCAGTAGAGTCCTCTCTCTTCTCTTTCAGATCTCTCATTAAAACCCAATCAGCAATAATATGTAATATCTCATTATCAGTAACCCCTATACTGTCTCTCCGCATAACTGCTACCTAGTACACTGTTCTATGTTTGTCTTGTCTTTCCCAGTGCCTTATGGGACCTCTCACTTGGGTAAAATACCTATATGCTTGCAGGATCCAGGACTTGTATAAGGCAGGTCTTTGATGTTCTGCCCATGTCTTAGAATTCATAGTCTGCTTAATATTGATCTCGTTAGTTAATATTAGGTTGTGCTATGTTTTTTCAGACACAAAGAACGTATAGCTATTTTCAGCAAGATGGGTCCTTATGTTACATTCAGAGAACAAAATGTGAAAAAACAAACATAAATCTTTATGAAAAAGCATGGAAAGTGCTTATTCTCTCACCTTCTGAACTCAACTCTGAGAACATGACTGCTGTTGAGCCCTACACACACACCACATACAGTGCTTAAACCATAGAGGTGAATCATACAGAAAACAAAACTATCACAGCTTCATCACCACATATACCACTTTCCTCCCCTTTAATTTATGTCAAAACTAAGTCTAGCAGTGTGGGTGTCTGCATTTATGTTGAGGAGGATACCTGTCAAGAGGACATTTGTCACTTGTTTCTCTTCCCATTCCTCATCTCTCCTTTGAGATTCACTTTCTACCGTAACATTTTCATTTATGTTTTCATTTACATTTTCAAGCCTGTAAAAGTCATAGTCATTTTCCTTACTTGACAGTAACTACAGGGCCACCAGCTTCTATATAAATTTATTTTCTCTTTCTGAGTTTTTGTCCTGTAACATCTGTCAGTGTACTTTTTCATTACTTCTCCTTTTATTTCTCATTGTGCCCAATGCCTTCTTGACAACTCTTCCTCACATCCTTCCTTGCCTAAAATTTTGCACCCAAGTCTGCTGGCTGATGCTCAGAATGATGGAAGGCATATGTTGATGGGTTCTTTATCCCAATATCTAAGTTATCACTAATATTTTCTTGTCTAGCAGTTTGTTCAGTCAGAAAAAAAGCTTGTTGGTCTAGTTGAATACGTGGACCTAGACTTTGCCACTGTCCTAGCAACATTCTGGATCTGTATAGTCTTTTTTTTCATCCTTTTTTTCAACTCTCTTTATTGAATAATACCCTTCCTGGGGACAAGTTTATTACAAAAAAAATTGTTCAAATGTTCGCAAACATAAGTCCCAAAACATAGTCCATTTATAACCCAGTGCAAGTAGACCTTAAAAATAACATATCCTTTCAGCCATTGACACAATACATACCACATTCCCATGATTTCTGCTGTTCTCAAACTCAGTCAGTCCTCCTCTCTCTCTCTGCCAGGACAACTGCTTCCACTCTTCTGGCGGGAGCGCTCTCTTCCCAGCATATATTCTGAATCATTATATAGACTTCTGCACCTGATTTAGAAATAAATAAAATAGCCTGGGACCTGTGGCTGGGAATGTAGTTGCAGAGGCTTCTTCACAGCAGCAATCCTGCAGGCTGACCTGAGGGATACACATGAGGTCAACTTGATGAGCAGGGATATTAAACAGCATCTGTCAAGCTTATCTTGCTATAGTACTGTATCTTGTATACCCTAACCATTAGAAAGGGGTAACTTAATACTTTATTCTTTGGTACAACTGATACAACTCAACATTTCTTTGCCCCTTAGGGGGGAAAATACCCAGAATGAAAGTGTGTAAACTCAGTCTAAATACTAGAGCTAGGTGGGAACTGGATTTTCTGTTTTACAGGAAATTCTGCAATTTTATTTTTTTTTCCATTCTGAAATGGAACTAGAACAAAATTTTCCATTTTTTTCTGTAAATGAAATAAAAAAATGCATTTTGGATCAGTTGATCAAATCAAAACATTTTGTTCCAATTTTGACCTTTAACATTTTTTATTTTTTTAACTATAACAAATAATTAATTTTGTTTCCAAAAGTCACTTTGAAAGGAAAAATAAAAAATTCCATTTGGAAAACATCAAAACAGGATGTTATGACATCATTAAATTTTCATTTTTATTTTCTAAAATGATATTTTGTCTTAACAAAACTTTTCAATGTTGAAAAAAAAATTTCCATGCAAAATTTCTAACCAGATCTATTAGTACTCGCTTCCTTGTCTGATAGAAATAAATATGCATCAGATCTCTCAGACCCAGTTTATTATTTATTTAAATTTTACTCTCCATATCTTTAGCAGCCTGACGCAGATCACTGTGATCAGGACATAAATGATCAGATTCCATGTCTCATCTTCTTGCTCTGTATCAGTCTCCTTCCTTTAAGATGCTGCATGTTGCATGGCAATATTTGCAATGTGCAAGCCAGAAACAAACAATTGATTTTACAAGGGCTGTGTAATGAGGTATTACCTGATATACCAAGAACCTGTGACATGCATTGTGAGAATATGCGGCTTCATTATATTTTTCTTCTTATGAACTCCAGGGAGGTTGAACCTGACTTATTAGCCAGGGCTTTATGGAGAAAGAACTGTCCCTTGGAATTGCAAATTGACTGTACCATTTTAAATTGATTGGCTCCTACCTAACAGGTAAAATGCAGCTGCTGATAATTGCCCTGTAGCTAACCTCACTCTATCTTTTGATCAATGTCAAAGAGATTAGCTAGACTAGATTGTCTGAGATAAGTATGCAGAAGTCATGATATGTCCCTGGGGACTTTGTGACTAGATCTGTGATGCTGCTTTTCAAAATGCACATTGCCATCATATTCATGATCTATGTGAATTTGTGGCTCTTAAGCTGTCTGATTTTTCTGTGTGGCCTCAGGGGGATGTTTGTGCAGTCTACAATACACAGGGTGTCATAAAACTTGTTTTATGATTTCTTTGTGCTGTCATCCCATTTGAAAACTAATACACTAACTAGCTCTCTTGAGGACAGCAGTGAGAAGAAACTGATCAGTACACTGTGAGGTGGCTGACTGGCTGATAACAGTGTTTCTGATATTGCACCAGTGTAACATTTCCATTGTCAGAAACTGTGAGGCAGTTCTTACCTTAACTGTGACCAGTTTTGCATGGTATGCTGCATCTGACTTTCCAGGCCTCCACTGACCCCGTCACACAGATTATGGATTATATGCCAAACATGTATCTCTGGATCATTCATCTGCCAGCTTCAGAAAGCTTGTGTGTTGTCTGTACACTTTCTTCCTCTCTAGATACTGATATCTCCTCTCTGTGCTCCTTATCTGTCTCTTTGTTCTTGTAAGCACGGTCTGAATGAGTTCTCCCCTGACATCTAGTGATGAGATGGGGGAAAAGACTTCAGGAGCAAAATGTGTTTACATACACACACCTACTCTACCTAGATGTACAGCAGATAGAGCTGCTTTACCAAAGCAATCAATTTTTGCTTGTTTGGGTTACAAATAACTCTAAGGTTTGGATGCAGGGGTAATGAAATGTTGTTATCCTTATTGTACAAGTAAAGGTCAATGGAACTGTGCTTAATAGGCCCTGATTGAAGGGGTCACCCTAAACTGACCCTCAGTTGCTAAGCAGGAGGTAGGGATGCCAAATCCCAGTGAAGGTACAGGGATGTGAATTCTGCTTAAAAGTCTTAAGCACTACTTGACCTTTTGTTCTCCAGTGTTTAGTGAGAGCTGATTAGACTCAATTAAGAGTTCTTCTTTCCAGTTGGTGATTCCTACAGATGACATCATTGCTGAGCAATTCTAGGGCTAACTCTTAGACCACATGGGGGGACTTTTTTTTAATCATGGGCCATTGACCCACAGAAAAAATCAATCGTGGGCCACACACAAGTAAAAAACAACTTAATTTAAGTTTGTTTTTAGAAAGAGAAATATAAAATGTTCAACTCACCTGCCTGGGGGGGGCCCAGAGGCTCAGGGCTTCCCCTCCGCAGTGGAGCGAGCTGGTGCTCGCAGATCCAGCCTCATAGGGGTGGGGGTTGGAGGTGAGGGGCACTGAGTTTCAGGGCTTCCCGCCTAGGCCAGGTGAGCTGGTGCTCGGGGCTCCAGCCCTGTGGGGGGTGGGGAGGGGGGAGCCAGAACTTGTGGGCTGGATGAAATTAAGCAACAGGCCAGATCCAGCCTGCGGGCCATAGGTTCCCCACCCCTGCCTTACACCTTGTGTTAGGACAGTAAAAGATGACATAGAGACTGTACTTATAGTGAGGATTCCTACTACCTACTGAAATCACTGAGAGCTTAGCTAAGTGGCAGAACCTCAGAACATCACATCGCAGAAGCAGTGGCAGCCTGCAGTAGTGGAGAAATGGCAGCATAGAGACGGTGGCATCTCTGAGCCAGTTGCCATTGCTCAAAACACCCTCTCCTCCAGAGATGGGAGCTGAACCCGGGAACGAACCTTTGAATTCTGGATCTTTGCTAACCAAGGACAGCCAACTGTGAGTAGGATGCAGCAGTGAAGAGGGGAGTTATGTGTTAAAGAGACAATTGTCAGACTTTCCCACTGCAAGATGGGAAACTGAGGCAAAGGACACTGCCCAACGCTCTGTGAGCTCTGGTTTGTTTATGGTCACATGCTCTTGAATGTGGTGTTTTCCCAAATTAATGCTGGGTTCCCTTTCCCTTTTAATAAAAGTTCTCTGTTATTATACACAGACTCAATGCTTTTGAGTGGGGAAGTATTGCCTCTTAGAGGCACCCCGGGGTAGAGTTAAATTTTCTCAGATTACATGGTGGGGGTTCAAGCAAATTCTGTTTTGTATTATTAAGAAATACTGAACCTGGCCCTTGCCGCTGCCAAGCCCACTCAGCAGAAGGGTTACATTCTTATTTGCTAAAAGGTTCACAAAAAGCATTTCCCCTTGAATTTACAGCAGCTACTAAATCCCACTAGATGAAACTACATGTGTGGATTCTGTCAGGAGCAGCTTTTTTTTTTTTTTTTTGTCTGAGAGGTTGGCCTCATAGCCCACTGATAGTTGATTGCAAACTTGTTCCATCTGCAATCATTAGTGTCTTCATGCAAATATCACTTCTAGGTGTAGACACTTTAATCAGCTTATCTGAACAGCTGCACTGGTTTGAATAATATATAAAGCTATAATGCTCCGGATTTGCTTAATGCTGAAATGTGTTCATTGAAATACGGTGAATAAGAAATGCAAAGGGGTTCTTTTAATGAATCTAACTGAGATGTGGTAGAGTAGCTACAAGAGTATCTAAATCCCACTTCAGAGGTAGTTTAGATGGCACTTTTCCCCCAGCTGCAACCAGAATTCCTCCTAAAATGTAAATGCTGCATCAGTAGTGCCACACCCATGCATAGGGTTCAGGCCAACCTCTCCCACACTGCTAGTACCTGTGAGGGCACTGGACTGGCCCTTGCTCCCCATAACATTGATTAATATTTTGAAAAGCTTGCACAGTTCAGTTTCACAGTCTGAATGGCACAAAGGGTGTTAGTGTTTTGATCCCTTGGGTATTTGTGGCATTTTCATAACAGGACTGTAAGTGGTCACAAGTTTCTGAGAACCTAAGAGGAAGCAGGGAGATAAGTGTACTGGTCCGAGGAAAATGGGCACTCTTTTTCCTTTAAGTGACATGAACAATATTGTAACAAGATTATATGTGCCAGAGATTGAAATACTATATTAATACCTCTTAGTATCCATTATTTTGTATGGTCCCTGATTCGTCCAAGTGGTGTGTCATATGCAGTGGGTATTCTTCATTGCTGAATTTTGCATGTTATCTCTGATTTAGTTAATTCATGTACAAAATCACATGTAGCTAGACAATCCCCTATTGATTACACATTAAAATAAA
>NW_020664372.1:13970328-13981817 GCF_002925995.2 Terrapene triunguis
ATCACATGTAGCTAGACAATCCCCTATTGATTACACATTAAAATAAATTCAAATTATTCCAATTAGTACCGTAGCACAAATCAGAGTTACTGTAAAATCAAATCATCCCCCCATATCTTCCCATTTGAGCTGATCTCATAACAATGAATATTTTGTTCTGATTTCAACAACTTTTGGTCCTCCCATCCTACTTCTTTTGTGTGGTTTATCATGATGAGCACAAGAAATTTGGAGCTCTGGAGTTCAGTCCTTTTTGGAAGATGGGAGAATACCAGCAGCAAAGGCTGCTGACACTCCATTAAATACACAAATAAAGCTACATTTTAAAGATCTGCAGTGCAGATCCTAGAGAAGAATTTGCCCCTAAGGACTCTAAATGATTTATGCCCTCTCCAAACTGAAATCATTCCTGAAGTATCACTTGCCCCACAGCAAAGTTATTGGAGTTTATATACATAGATGCAATGTACTGTTCTGTCACGTATATGTTCATTTTGTGCTCAGATTTTATGATGCTATTAACTTTATACTTGTGTGCCATAATTACATTAAATTAATTGTCTTAAAGGAATATAAATATGGCACACCGCTTCCAAGGCTGTTTGGGTGCTTCCCTAAAAGTGATCAAGATTACATCTTGCCAAAACCTATAGGAATTTGGACTTTGACAAAGAACTAAAACCACAGTGTTTCTGAAGTCATTAAAATCTTCCACTTCCCACCCCAATTCTACTATAATGATCTGCCTTGCATGGGTATATGTTTCTCGGTAGCAACATCATCATAATTGATCGTCTCAGAAGAAAGGCCAAATACTGAATCATCCAGAGAAATTTACCTACAAGCTGGCACAGTCTTCCCTATAGGCAGACACCAATCTGTTATAAATGAACCCAGTTCCTGTGCTTATAATCCCCCACGGGTCTGATAGTGACTGGGCACTGTTTCTAGCTCTGGGTTTCTTGGGCACACTCCCAGTTGCAGAACACCCTGACGTGCTTCAGACCCTGCACTTTAGCTACTTTACATCCCTAAACAAGTAAAACATCCTTCCTGACCCCCCAGTTGCTCAGACAAGTTCCTGTAAGGCCCTGTGGGTCTACACTGTGGGCCTGCAGAACTGCTAGGCATCTGATGTCTCCAGGCTGCCACACAGCAGCAGCCAACCAGCTCATGCTCCACTGCCCATTACCTGGTGTGGACACAGCCCATGGGAAGTCCTGCCTCAAGGGGTTTGATAGGCAATAGTGCAGAACGCCTTTAGCTGCCATGACCATTCCTGCTCCTGAACTTCTGGCTTCAAACTTGGCTTGATTTGGATTTTGCCTCTTGACCCAAATCTTGAAACCTGACTGGGGCTCAGACTCTTCATATCAACTTTGCCCTGGAACCCGACTACAAACTCCTCTTCTACTCCCAGCCTCAGGTTTGACCCTGCTCTGACCCTTGCTCCTGACTGCCTTTGTTAGGATCCTGACAGATCCTACAGATCCACAGAGACCACCTAACTGTGGAAGATCTTGTTTCTGAGTTACACCCTTCAGAAACAATGTGGCAGTAAAGCCCACTGGGCTAAAGGTTATAAACACATACACAGAGAGAATTTGCTGGACTGATTTTTTCTAATTTGATGACAAGTTCTGAACATTTTCAGAACCGAAACAAATATTTTTCTTATTTTATTTTCATTTGATGGCCCAACGGAAGAATCAGTTACTCACACAGATCTAGTCTTAACTCAGCATGCAGGTTATAGTACACAGGAAGTTGAAGTGAAAGTTACAAAACTGAAGTTCACAATTTGATGCAGACATACCCTCGAAACCTAGATGTTGCCCTTCTAAGTATGGGTTAAGCTGCATTGGCAGGGCAATGCGAAGAAGTTTGTATTGCCACAGCTGCTATCACAATTTTTGTAAACATACACAATAGACTTGACCTATTTGTTTGTTTGTTTGTTTTGTTTTATTTTTTCTCATCTTTTTTTATTTGTTTGTTTATTTATTTAATTCATAGGAAGTTTTTCCTTTCCTTCAACTGCTGATTTGTAGAAATCAAAATGTTTCATGGGAATGTATTGATTTTGCCAAAATTTCATTCTGATAAGGTCATTTTTGTTTAAATCAATGGAAGTGAGGCAACTGGGCACTTTTGAAAATCCTACTGGGTACCTAAAGACCTTTGTAAATCTAGCCCCCAGGTTCTTCTGAAAAGTTTACCCCTAGTCAAAGCTAATTATTTCTGTGCCACAGGAATCCTAGTTTTGTTTGTGTTCTTTTCCTATGAGATTCAGTAATTTTCTTTACTACACAGATAAAGATGGTAGAGAATTATTTGTAGGTGAGGCTCCAGGGTAAACCTCAGACACAGGGCCTCACACACAGAAGTGACTGTTTTGCTAATGTTACTTTGGTTTATGATAGATCATATACATTTTCCCGCGCCTCTGCTGTTATAACATCTGAAGCACACTTTAGTCTAAATGGTAATTGCCGTGTGCAAGAGATTCTAACAGTGTTACCAAAGGCCTATTGAAACTTTTGGTCTAATACATGGCAACTCATTGTGCTCTGATATGTGTGTGTGAATTTGGCTTGAAGACAAATGAAATGCTTAGAGACCAATTAGTAGGAAAATCATGCTGCAATAATTTATGAAAGGCTATTACTTGTACTTCATCTTATCCTAGAGAAAGTTTGTGTTCTAGCAGGCTAAATTAAATCACTTAGATATTTGCTGACTGAGCTACTCACTTGTAGAGGTGGAACATGCCAGAGGAGTCCAGAAAGCAGAATTCCGACAAGATAAGCAAAAGCTTTTGTACTCCTGCTAAAGGCTCTTCTCTAGTGAGCAAAAAAAGAAAGAGTTCCACAATCATGTTTCCACTGCAGTTTTATGACCTATTTAGTAAATGCTTCAGGGACTCCTGTAAAGAAAGTGACGTATAATAGTGGGGAAATTAACACTGTGTTTGGAGACATATAACAGTGTCTGTTTTTTCTAATGTCTGTTTGATGAAGGGGGAGGACAGAGCTTCAGGAAAAAGCAGGGACTATGTCATTGTAGGCCACCAAATCAGAAGAAGGAGATGGATGGCATTTTTAGAACAAATAATGGAAGTATCCCAACAACCTGGTAGTCATGAGGAACATTAACTATACATGTACTACCCACATAGCGGTTGGAAAAACAATACGGCAGGACACATACCACCCAACATGTTTTTAGAATGTGCTGGGAACAACTTTTTTTGTTTCAGAAGGTGGAAGTTGTAACTAGTGAGACAGTTATTTGATACTTAATTCTGACTAATAGGGAGTATCTGGTTGAGAATCTGAAGGTGGAAGACAAGTTGGGTGAAAGTGACCACAAAATGATAGTTCATGGTTCTAAGGAAAGGAAGGAGAGAGAGCAGCTAAATAAAGATAATAGACTTCAAAAAAGTAGGTTTAAACAAACTCAGGGAACAAGTAAATATGGTTCCTTGGGAAGGAAATCTTAGGAAAATCATTGTTCAGGAGACCTGGCAGTTTCTAAAAGACACAATATTAAAGGTGCAACAACAAACTATCCCAATGAAGAAGAAAGATAAGAAAATAGCAAGAAACCAATATGGCTGCAAGGATCTACAAATCAAAAAGGAATTGTACAAATAGTGAAAATAAAGAAAAATAGCTATGAATGAATATCAAAGAATAATACAAATATGTAAGGACAAAATCAGAGCTCAAAGTGAGCTCTGACTAGTAAGAGACAAAACACGCAATAAGTTGAGGTTCGATAAATAACGTAGAAGTGAGAGAATGATGAAGGAAAGTGTAAGTCCATTATTTAACAGGGAGGGAAAACAATTGAGGGACCACAATTAAAGCTAAAGTGTTTAATAATTTTTTACATCAGTCGTCTCTAAAAATGTTAATTGTGACCAGATGCTTAACACAATTAATATAAACAAAGAATAAGGAGCTCAGGCCAAAATAGGGAAAAACTGATTAAAGATTATTTAGAGTTATATGATTCCAAGTCAGAACAACCTGATGAAATTCACCCTAAAATACTTAAGGAACTAGCCAAAGCAATCTCTGAATTATTTGCAATAATCTATGAGAACTCATAGAGGACAGGTGAGGTTGGCTGTCCAGAAGGCAAACATAGTAGCTATCTTCAAAAAGGGGGGAAATGAGGAGCTAGGGAATTATAGACCAGTCATCCTAACTTCAATACCAAGAAAGATACTGAACAAATTATTAAACAATCAGATTGTTCAAGTCTGGAGGATAATAAGTAACAGACAACATGGAATTGTCAGAAGAAATTATGCCAAACCAACCTAATTTCCTTCTTTGACAGTGTAACCAGTCTAATGGATAGGTCAGATGTGGTATAAGTGATATATCTGGACATTAGCAAGACTTATGACACAATCCTACATGACATTCTCATAAGCAAGCTAGGGAAATATGGTCAAGAAGAAATTAGCGTAAGGTGGATGGACAGCTGGTTGAAAGATTGTACTCAAAGGCTATGTCTACACTCATGGAGGTGTCTAGAGTACAGGCTCTACATGAAATAGCTACACTCCATAGTGAAAGGCAGGCTGCATCCACACTTGTCACTGCAGCATGTAACTACACACCACAGTGAAGGGATGTAGCAGTGGGAAAAGACTCAGGCAGCTCCCCACTGCCATAGCTTTTCCCTGCTGCCTTCCCCCTGCCAGAGTCTTTCCCCACTTCCAGTACCTTTCACAGTGAAAGGGAAAGACTTTGGCTATCTTGCTAAAAATAACAGCATAGATGTGGGAGGTGCTGCCTGGGCATGTAGCTAGCCTGTGTTGGGTATATACTGTGGAGATTCAGATGTGTAGGGCACTTTACCCTCCTCTATTCGTCTAAGCCAGGCCTCATTGTTTACACAACTATTTATACCCATGTTAGCTGGGCATGCAGTGTCTGTACTCTACATGTTACTATAAGTGTAGATGTACCAAAAGATTAAATATCAGTGGTTTATCAAGATAGGATGATATATATCAGCTAGGGTCCTGTAGAGTATATCTTGGGTCCGGTACTATTCAATATTTTAATTAATGATTTGGCTGATGGAGTGTAGAGTATGTTTATAAAATTTGCAGATAACACTAAGTTGGGAGTAGTTGCAGGCACTTTAATATTAGAATATTAGATAGAATTCAGAATGTTCTTTATAAATAGGAGAATTACTCTGAAATCAACAAGGTGAAAAATCAAATGTACAAGTACAGAATGGGGGAGTTATAGCTGATCAGAATTTAAATAAGTCAACAGCGTAATGTTATTGCAAATGTCATTCTGGGATTTAAGAGAGATAAGGTGGGTGAGGTAATATCTTTGCATGGATGAACATCTGTTGGTGAGCGAGACAAGCTTTCGGGCTTACAGAGAGCTCTTCTTCTTCAGATTACTTCTTGTCCCTCTGTGGAAGTGGAGAACAATTGATCACTTCCCTCTTCATCAATGAAAGCAGTAAACAAATTGGAGAGAGTTCAGAGGACAGCAACAAAAATGATAAGAGATTTGGAAAACAAGACTTATAAGGAAAGTCTGAAAGAATGGGCAGATGTTTACTTTAGAGAAGAGAAGACAGATGGAGGAAGGGGCATAATAACAGTCATTGAATATATAAAGGACAGTTATAAAGATGCCAGCGATCAATTGTTCTCTGTGCCCACAGAGGGACAAAAGTTAAAGACTTAGTTTGCAGTAGGAGAGAGTCAGGTGAGATATTATGAAAAACTTTCTAACTATAAGTAAATTAATTACTGGAATAGATTACACTGCTCTACAGTCAAAATGCTTCTGAAATAAATGTAGTCAAACTTTACTAATTCTGGGTCACTGAGAACGAAAATGATGCTTAAAATTGTTGATTGGCTCTAGTTTTCAAGATATGCTATTGGGTCAGTATATACGACCCTTGACTTGGGAATGGCAGAGGATAAGTGAGTTATAAAGGGAAGGGATCTCAATTTAAACCAGAAATGACTAAAATACATCTTTGACTGGATCTATGAATAAATCTATGACTGGGTTTGGACAGTACTTGCTTTTTAGGCAAAACAATGAATGATGCAATCTGAAGCTGGTATTGCGTCATACATGATATGAATTGCATCATGTTATTCCTAGAAATCATGGATGATGCAATCATAATGAAGCTTACATCACTCTGCTGAACAAATTGCCCTATATCAGCTCTAGAAATCATACAGTGTCGTGCTCTCTTATTTGTCAGTGTTTGATTTTGCAAAGGGACACATTTCTGTTTAGCCAAAGTGAGCAGAGATGCCTCGTACTTGTGTGAACAGTGCAGATAACTTCTGCTATGTTTGTGGTGAAGTGACTTTTGCATCACAAAAGCGCAGTATAACTACTATGGTTAAGAAAGCCTATCACCTTTATTTTGGCTGCAACATTGGAGATCAGGACAAGAGGAGAGCCCCACACATATGCTGCAACACTTGTGCAACAAATCTTCGCCAGTGGTTGAACAGGAAAAGGAAATCTATGCCTTTTGCAGTGCCAATGATTTGAAGAGAGCCAACAGATCATACCAGCAATTGTTACTTCTGCATGGTGCCTCCAGTTGGGAAAGGTGTGTCAAAGAAGAAAAAGTGGACTGTGCATTATCCAAACATTCCATCAGCTATACGCCCAGTACCCCACGGAGAAGGACTGCCAGTTCCTGATGCACCAGAATCATTCTCACTTGAGTCAGACGAGGAAGAGGATGAAACTTCTGGTCCTGAACCATCAATGTCACAGGACCCACATTTTCTCCCATCCTCCTCCTCTGAACCACACCTCATAACACAAGGTGAACTGAATGACCTTGTCAGGGATTTGGAACTACCCAAGAATAAGGCAGAGCTGTTGGGCTCCAGACTATAGCAGTGGAATCTCCTGGCAGGTGATGTTAGGGTTTCCGTGTTCCGTGACCGTCAAAAGGATCTTGTCCCATTCTTCTTCATGGAAGGTGATCTTGTAGCCTGCAACAATATCGATGGTGTGATGGCAGCCCTCAACATCGTTCACCATCCAGATGAGTAGAGACTGTTCATTGATTCATCGAAGACGAGTCTTAAAGCTGTTTTACTGCATAATGGCAATGTTTTGCCATCAATTCCAGTTGGTCATGCAGTCCATATGAAGGAAACCTATGACAACATGAAACAACTTTTGAGGTGCATAAACTATGACTAACATCAGTGGCAGCTTTGTGGCGATTTGAAGGTTGTTGCTCTCTTGCTTGGTCTGCAGACTGGATACACAAAGTACTGCTGTTTTCTCTGCGAATGGGATAGTAGTGCAAGAGATTCCCACTACATCAAGAAAGATTGGCCACTCCGACAGTCATTGGAGCCTGGGAGGAAAAGTGTTCAGCATCCACCACTTGTTGAATCAAGGAAGATTTTGTTACCACCCTTACACATCAAACTGGGTCTGATGAAGAACTTTGTCAAGGCCATTAACAAAACACAAGCAGCTTTCAACTACCTCCGTGGAAAATTTCCAAGGTTAAGTGAAGCTAAGATAAAGGAATGTGTCTTTGTTGGTCCTCAGATTCGTGAACTTCTTCGAGATGATGCATTTGACCATGCACTGCGTGGCAAGGAAAAGACGGCATGGAAAGCCTTCCAGTTAGTGGCAATAAATTTTCTCAGAAACAACAAGGCAGACAACTACAGGTTGTTGGAAAACCTCCTCAAGGCATACAAAAGCCTTGGTTGCAACCTGTCACTAAAGATACATTTTTTGCACTCTCATTTAGATTTTTTTCCATCGAACTGCGGAGCAGTGAGCAACGAGCATGGCGAGCGATTTCACCAGGACATTGCAACAATGGAGAAAAGCTATCAGGGCAAATGGAGCCCATCAATGCTTGCAGACTATTGCTGGACAGTGACAAGAGATGCTCCATTTAATGAATACAAGAGACAAGCCAAGAAGCGCCGAGTAGACCCTGAATTGGACTAAACTATGTACAGAATCGTTTTTTGCCTTTTGTTTCATAATAAATTTTATTTATATACCCTTTTGCTGATTTTTAAAGTGTTACATAAACAGGACAGGTGAAATATTATCATGTAAAGCAACCATAAACACATGAAAAGACCTAGGTTTACAATTTATGATTAAAACTCTACTATCTACACAATATACATAGACATAAAATGTAAAAACTTAAATATCTTAGAAACAGTAGCCAATCAGTTGTTTTAATTGTCATATTTGAATTCAGCACATCAAAATACATAATAAATAGCACATTTTATCTCTGAAGCAGACGACTTCTCAAAAATTGTAGACCAGTGTTACTTAGGGAGGTTGTTGAATCCCTTTCATTGGAGGTTTTTAGCAATAGATTACACAAACACCTGTCAGAGATGGTCTTGCTATATTTGATCCCATCTCAGCATGTGGAGAATGGACTAGATGACCTCTTGAGGTCCCTTCAGTTCTGCATTTCTATGATTCTATTAATCCTGGGGGAGATTCTGAGGGACTGGAGAGGAATTTGATTTCAAGGATAGCTTGGGAAGGGGAATAGTGATTATCAGTTGTGGATGGAGGGAGAGTAAAATATTTGGTGTCCTTGAGGGTCTGAGAGTCAAATGGGGAGCCAGGAGGGAAGAAGTAATTGTTATAGGAATTTATTTTACTACTGTACCCTGAGAGAGCCAATATTGTTGGTAGATAATTTGTTAGAATTATCTGTTAGAGTGCCCATCAAGCTGCTGCAGCTCTGCTCACTATGAATTGTTAAACCTGTTCCTGTGTGTCTTACCTTCCTATGCTGTACTGTCAAAGTCAAGGTTATTTAATTGTTGTAAGAAAATGAAACACAACAAAACAACAACAACAACAAACCCAGAAGCATACTGAGAAGAAATCAAAGTAATAAACCAGAAGAAATCTTGTACAAAAGCGACAAATTTGCATTCAGACTTTCACCACATCAAAAAGAACAATTTACCCCAATTTTGAGGAGATAAAGTGAGAAAACTATTTATTTCTACATGTATAAAGCTAATGTAGAATCCCCATTTGGCTTTAGAACTGTGGCCAGCTGTGTTTGGGGGGGTAGGGGGTGGGGGAGAAGGCTAACAGGATACATGTGTATCCCTTTTGTTGACAGAAGCAGTACAAACTCTTTTGTTAAGAGTTATAGGAAGCAGTTAAAAAAACATCTCATAGAATTTCAGGAACAAAAGTATGCAGAACTAAACAGGGACATAGCTGCAATTGAAAACATTTAAAAGAGAATAAAATAAAGCTACAATAAGATAAAAAAGATACATGGAGTTAAACAATAAAGAGCAGCATGATGGTTGCATTAGCTGTATAAACCACATTTATTGTACACGAGGATGCAAAAGTTTTGCAGTGATGGCACAAATAGACAAGAACATTAAGAAATTTGTAGGTAAAATATAAAATGCACTTGCTATTGAAAGTTCAAAATCATAACGTTCAATGTTGCTAAACTGAATGGATGAGGAGGTAAAAGATACTTATGATTTACTGCTCAGTAAAACACCTAGCAGAGATAACAAGCCCCTCGAGAAAGCCCTTCTAGTTTTAAATTACTCTCTCTCTCTTAAAAAACAAACAAACAAAACATACACACACACAAACATAACATCTGAAGCATTTATCTTCACACAACCATGACCAGAACCAGACAGAGCATTGACCAATTTTCATATTCAGTTACATCAACTTGCAACTTTGCATAGATTAGTGTGCATTCTGAGCTCAGGATGCAAATTATATAACATTACATTCAACACTCTCCAGAGATAAACTGTTAGTGAACCAGAGCTTATGTTGGCCTTTAGATGGGTCAGAAAGTTGCAGTTTCATGGACAGTGCATATAAAAAAGAGTGGCATATTACTTCCCACAGAATGCATCTCTGACCTTCCTGGTGTTACCATATTCAGCAAATTGAATCTGAACCTGGGCTACAGCCTACAAATAAGAGGAATGTGCTCCAAATTCCTCTTAAATTACAATGTTTTCTACATCTATAAGATAGAGAAAATAGAGGCCTGAATTTTCAGATCTCTACTGCAACTTAGACTTTGCAAAATGTCATACATGAGACTCTGTGAGCTATAAGGAAATATCAAGTGGTGTTGAGGGGTAAAAGTAGTGGTAATTTTAATTTCCTTGTGCGCTAAATAGACAGTGCTAGAGCAGAGGTGGGCAAACTATGGCCTGCGGGCCACATCTGACCTGCAGGACCCTCCTGCCGGCCCCTGAGCTCCTGGCCCGGGAGGCTAGCCCCTGGCCCCTCCCCCACTGTCCCCCCTCCCCCGCAGCCTCAGTGCGCCACACTGCCGGCGCAATGCTCTGGGTGGCCGGGCAGGGCAGATGCAGAGTCCGGCCTGACCCGGTGCTCTGTGCTGCGCTGTGGCGTGCCTGGCTCCAGCCAGGCAGCATGGCTGTAGCACTGCCAGCGACTGGTGCTCCAGGCAGCATGGTAAGGGGGGATGGAGCACGGGGGGTTGGATAGAGGGCAGGGGAGTTCAAGGTGTGGATAGGGGTTGGGACGGTTAGAGGGAAGGGAATGGGGGGCTCAATGGGTGCACGGGTCCCGGGGGGCAGTCAGGAAGGAGGGGGGGTTGGATGGGGCGGCGGGGGGCAGTCAGGGGTTGGGGTTCTGGGGGCAGTCAGGGGACATGGAGCGGGGGGGTGGATGGGCGGAGGACCCGGGGGGCCATCAGGGAACAGGCGGGGTTGGATGGGGCAGGACTCCCGGGGGAGCGGCAGGGAGTGAGAGGCGGGGGTTGGGAATAAGGGCAGGGGCCGGGCCACGCCTGGATGTTTGGGGAGGCACAGCCTCCCCTAATCAGCCCTCCATACAATTTCTGAAACCCGATGCGGCCCTCAGGCCAAAAAGTTTGCCTGCCCCTATGCTAGAGTGTACCTGTATGTTGACATATATTATGTAATGTAACTGGAGTAAATTCCTTATCCTTGTTTTTGGTTAACAAGTTCTGAAATAAAAGGATTATTTTAACTGTAGGATGCTGATGCTCTATTTATCTTGATTCCAGATTAGTACAACAGGTCTGGGATAAGGACCGAATGGAATTTGTTGAGGTTTCTTCAGGGTAATCATGTGAAACAAGAAGGGGAACCGTAATAGCACTTTATTTTTTTCCACTCTGAGATCTACTGATCGGACCAAGTAAGAGATTTTGGATATATAATTCACAGTCATTAAAATTGACCTTTGTGTGAATAAAAGCTTATTCTTGTTACCAATGTCCATTAAAATTGCTGTTTAGTCAGAAATTGAGATGTCTGATTGTATTACAGACAATTATAATTACTCTGCTTTTGGCTGTCCTCTGTGGTAGTTATGCAAAAAATTTCAAGAAGTATTCTGTGTGTGTGTGTGTGTGTGTGTGTGTGTGTGTGTGTGTGTGTGTGTGTGTGT
>NW_020664372.1:13981827-14180712 GCF_002925995.2 Terrapene triunguis
TGTGTGTGTGTGTGTGTGTGTGTGTGTGTGTGTGTGTGTGTGTGTGTTAGTACTTTAGGAGAGCTAATGAAAAAATACACAGCGGATAATAAACCTGCTTTCACATATTGAAGCACTACTGTTTTCAGAGATACAAAATACCACAATGTTCTCTACTACAGATTTTACAAGCACTTATTTTCAAATAGTTTTGAATGAAAATAATAATGGCTGCTTTGCTTTTCTTACACATTTCTTTCTGTGATTGCCGTGTATAGTTTAGCATCTGTTCCAATGACTTCCAGAAAATAAGGGTGAGTATATTGCAGGGTTACCAGCTTCACAACGTTACTTTGATGTCCTTGGTTATGGTGTTACAGCTGCTGAATATAACCAAAATCTGTGTGCTGTATTTTTTTTTTTTTAGCACTAAATAGAGAATGAGGTAACATCTGTCAGAAAATCTTGAATTTTTGAGCTGTTATCTCGTTTGGAGGGATGTTTCTTGCAGGAGGACAACCGCCTCATGTCACTTCTGTATGCACCAATTTCTACAGACATCCCTTCATTTCTTTATTATTTATTTTATCTTCTTATTAATTTTATTTGTTTACATTTATATGCCATGAAAAGTTTACTAGGAACTTTACAGAGACATAAGAAGACAAATGCCCTCTCCTGAAGAGCAACATATAGTTGGATGATTGAGAAAATTATTGAGTAGTGATATTTAATGCCCATCGTATTCCTGTAATTCCATTTTTTTAACACACAAAAATCTTGCATTTCAGATGTTAAAACTATTTTGAGATGAGGGCTAGTATTAGGCTTCTTGGAAGCCTGCTTTAAGGAGGGGTTTCTAGGTGAAGGTATGGTAGACCTACACAAGGAAGGGATTCCAGACTGAGGAGGAGATGCATGGATAAAGACAGAGACAATAACCTGAAAAAAGGCACAGTAGCTAGTCTTGCATGGGTGGAACAAAGGCAGTGATTGGGCAACAAAAAGAGACAAAAGTGTAGAAGAAGCAGGGACAAAATGCAGGAGATAGGAGTTTAAAGACAGAAGGTGATGATGGCTTTAAAGAGGATAGGCAAGGTAGATGATTTTAGTAGTTGTATCTTGGATACATTGAAGAGGAAGAGGATGAGAGTCAAGAAGAGCAGAGGGCAGAAGCAGTCAAGGAAAGTGGTGATCAATGGGTTATATCAGTGGATATGGAGAGGAAAAGATGGATTTTGAAGCTGTTATGGAGGGAAAAAATACATAGGTGGGTTATGTGGCATTCACTGTGTGGGACAAAAGATAGAAGAGATTCGAAATGGCACCAAGGTTGCAAGATTGTAGGAGAGAGAGGATGGTAGATTTTCCAAAAGTGAGAGAGGCTTGAAAGGAAAGAGGAGAAGTCCAAGATCCTGTAAAAAAGTTGGCAGTGGAGCTTTGAAACAGCAATATTCAAGTTTCTGTAAATGTGTTGTCTTTCAGTGCAAGGAATAAAGATAGGAGATACTTCTCATACAAACAAAAGCGGGGGGTTCCTTTGGTTTGTTTTAAAATTTTGAGAGAGAAAAACCCAATACTTCCTATATTTGACCCTGCACTGTCAACACTTTAGATGCATCAGGATATTGTCTGTAATGCTGCTCTAAGGCAGACACATTTCAGAAACATAACTGTTTATTTTATTTCCCATATCTTGTCTCAAGTTGAAAAAAATATGGTATGATGGAGAACAAAATAAATAAATACAATAGAACGATAAGGAAATTGTCAGAGATATAAACCCAGAGTCTGATTCAAAGGCCATTGAAATGAATAAGACCCTTTCCAGTGACTTCTTTGGGCTTTCAGTTAGGTCCCAAATTGCCTTCTTTTTTTCTCTAATATTTCGTGTATTACTTAAATAGTATATGAAAGCTGTCTATGGATTATCCACACAATATAGAACTGACTTATTTTGGGAGTTAAATTGAATGCATTAAGGTTATGTTACTCCTGTCAAGAGTTTATGTTGCTTCATTCTAACCAACACAGTAACCTGATTGGCCTTGTCATACTGACATTGAGAGCTGTATTGTTACTGGCAACTGATAGCAAAATAAAAATAAAAATTGCAAACATTGCCTGTCAGTAAGATCCATTATATATTGTATATGTCAGTATAAATGACAAGATATTCTCCCCCCCTCCGCTCCTTCATATTGTTAGCAGTCAACTTAATAAAGACAGATATCATATGTCAGCTCCTATGGTAGGAAGTTTATACACTCTGAAATGGACCTTGGCAAACTAACAAAAAATGGTGGATTTTGTCAATGTTGATATGTGCCGTTTGACTATCCCCCCAAATGGAAGTAATTGTAAAAAGCTAAAATATCATACATTTCTGTACTGTGAACCAATTTCAGCAGGTGGCAACCTAGCCAGCAGTGACCATGAGATGGTTGAGTTCAGGATCCTGAGTAAAGTAAGAAAGGAGAGTAGCAAAATACGGACCGTGGACTTCAGAAAAGCAGGCTTAGACTCCCTTAGGGAACTGATGGGCAGGATCGCCTGGGAGGCTAATATGAGGGGGACAGGAGTCCAGGAGAGCTGGCTGTATTATAAAGAAGCCTTATTGAGGGTGCAGGAACAAACCATTCCGAAGTGCAAAAAGAATAGCAAATATGGCAGGTGACAAGCTTGGCTTATCAGTGAAATCTTCGGTGAGCTTAAACTCAAAAAGGAAGCTTACAGGAAGTGAAAATTTGGACTGATGACTTGGGGAGGAGTACAAAATATTGCTAGAGCATGCAGGGGTGTAATCAGGAAGGCCAAGGCATGATTGGAGTTGCAGCTAGCAGGGGATGTGAAGCGTAACAAGAAGGGTTTCTACAGGTATGTTAGCAACAAGAAGTAGGTCAGGGAAAGTGTAGGACCCTTACTGAATGGGGGAGGCGAAATAGTGACAGATGATGTGGAAAAAACTGAAGTACTCAATTTTTTTTTGCCTCAATCTTCCCAGACAAAGTCAGCTCCCAGACTGCTGCACTGGGCAACACAGTATGGGGAGGAGGTGAGCAGCCCTCAGTGGTAAAAGAACAGGTTAAGGACTATTTAGAAAAGCTGGACATGCACAAGTCCATGGGTTCAGATCTAATGCTTCCAAGGGTGCTGAGGGAGTTGGCTGATGTGAAATTTCATGGTGATCGGGGGAGGTCCCGGATGATTGGAAAAAGGCAAATAGAGTTCCCATATTTAAAAAAGGGAAGAAAGAGAACCCGGGGAACTACAGAATGTTCAGTCTCACTTCAGTCCCCGGCAAAATCATGGAGCAGGTACTCAAGGAATCCATTCTGAAGCACTTGGAGGAGAGGAAGGTGATCAGGAACAGTCAACATGGATTCACCAAGGGCAAGTCATGCCTGACCAACCTGATTGCCTTCTATAATGAAATAACTGGTTCTGTGGATATGGGGAAAGCAGTGGATGTGATATAACTTGACTTTAGCAAAGCTTTTGATACGGTCTCCCACAGTATTGGCAGCAAATTAAAGAAGTATGGATTGGATGAATGGACTATAAGATGGATAGAAAGCTGGTTAGATTGTTGGGCTCAACGGGTAGTGATCAATGGTTCGATTTCTAGCTGGCAGCCGGTATCAAGCGGAGTGCCCAGGGGTCGGTCCTGGGGCCGGTTTGTTCAATATCTTTATTAATGATCTGGATGATGGGATGAATTGCACTCTCAGCAAGTTTGCAGATGACACTAAGCTGGGTGAGAGGTAGATACCCTGGATGGTAGAGATAGGGACAAGAGTGACCTAGACAAATTGGTGGATTGGTCCAAAAGAAATCTGATGAGGTTCAACAAGGACAAGTGCAGAGTCCTGCACTTAGGAAGGAAGAATCCCGTGCACTGCTTCAGGGTGGGGACCGACTGGCTAAGCAGCAGTTCTGCAGAAAAAGACCCAGGGGTTACAGTGGATGAGAAGCTGGATATGAGTCAGCAGTGTGCCCTTGTTGCCAAGAAGGCCAATGGCATATTGGTCTGTATTAGTAGGAGCATTGCCAGCAGATCGAGGGAAGTGATTATTCCCTTCTATTCGGCACTAGTGAGGCCACACTTGGAGTATTGCATCCAGTTTTGGTCCCCCCACTACAGAAGGGATGTGGACAAATTGGAGAGAGTCCAGCGGAGGGCAACACAAATGATTAGGGGGCTGGGGCACATGACTTACAAGGAGAGGCTGAGGGAACTGGGGTTATTTAGTCTGCAGAAGAGAAGAGTGAGGGGGGATTTGACAGCAGCCTTTAACTACCTGAAGGGGGGTTCCATAGAGGATGGAGCTAGGCTGTTCTCAGTGGTGGCAGATGACAGAACAAGAAGCAATGGTCTCAAGTTGCAGTGGGGGGAGGTCTAGGTTGGATATTAGTAAACACTATTTCACTAGGAGTGTGGTGAAGCACTGGAATGGGTTACCTAGGGAGGTGGTGGAATCTCCATCCTTAGAGGTTTGTAAGGCCCAGCTTGACAAAGCCCTGGCTGGGATGATTTTGTTGGTGTTGGTCCTGCTTTGAGCAGGGGGTTGGACTAGATGACCTCCTGAGGTCTCTTCCAACCCTAATATTCTATGATTCTATTAATTGTAAACTGGCTGCACACTGAGCCAACAGATCCCAAGGGCAGTTGACCTGGATGTGCGAGGGGAGTGGATAGTCCTGTGCAGTTGGAATGGGGTGGTTGTTTAGAAAGGTAGAAAGCGTATGGAAATGAATTGCTCCCCAAGCATGTCTGTGCTCATCCCCAATCCTCTCTCTGGATTCAACTGGTGTTACAGAGGGCATGATGATTACTGCAGTCATAAAAATGCCCAGCTGCTATGGGTCACTGTAGACTGAGGCTCAGGGGTGGAGTTTCAAAAAGACCATAGATTGAGTCGTTAAGGGGGCTAGAGAAGCTACTGAGACATTGTCTACATATCTCCTCCTTACTATGGTGTATGCGTTTAATCTTTAACCACATAGTGCCTTATCTGCTGTTTCCGGATGATCCTTTTGGATCAAGTAGCCAGGTAAATTATGTTGGCTCCTTTAGAGTTCATTGTTACATATCTAGGTTGTGTGTGAAACTGTAAAATGGAAGGGAGTTTAACTGGGGAAGCTTGTGCTATAATTACTGCTATACATAAGTATGAAGTGGCTGCATTGCAATAAAGAATTAGTAGAGTTAATATATTGCAAGCTTTGCTTATTCTGCTAAGCTACTTGAATGGACACTATACCACTTTTCTTTTTTGGAGTACAAATGCAAACCTAAAAATATGTCTTCACCAATGTCATTTCAATCAGCAGTATCATTGCATCCATCTGACTGAAAGGATTAAAAAACCCACACTTTTATTTCAATTTGCTCAGCTGCATTTGTACTCAGGACTCTGCAGTTCTGCTAACATTTCTTTCCTCGCCCGGTACCAAAAAAGGTGACTTGAACATTAAAAGCAAGATCCTCAACTGGACCTACATTGGATAGAGCTATGACAATTTAAAGCAGCTGAGGATCTTGCCTATAGCTTAATTATACCTTGTATCATCTGTCTCTGATAAGGTATGAAGGAAATCAGTACACTTGAAGGGGAATTTTATATATATATATAGTTCAACTGAAAAAATTGTATTCTCATTTTCATCTCTCTTCTGTTTGTATTTTCTTTCCCCCCACCCAAGTTCTTTTCACCAGCCTCTATCGCCTGGCACTGTCCTTAATCTTCCGTAGGCAGCATGATTCATCTTCAAGTAGTCCAAAAAAAGTTCTATATGCTAAGGGCTCCAGTTTTTATAACATATATGTGTGTATTTCTTTTTTATAGAAAATATTTTATGCTTTAGTTAGGAAGGCTTTGGCTGTTCTGTATTCTCTTATAAAATATCTACAATTCTGTTGATTGAAAACTAACCAATGTTTGCAATAAAATTCATGCAAGCCGTTCTGGTCCTGTGAGTGACTCATTAAATATAGATAGGAGACTCCCTGAATGCTAATATAAACTGCCTCTCCAAAATTCTCAAAGGAAAAATAAATACTCCAAGCACATTTAAAAACCAAGTGTATGTGAGACAGAAACAGAGCCCCTGCAAGTCAGGAGCTGCAAAAATATTTCACACATTTTGAGCAAGCTTGTTCTACTATTTCGATAAAGCACTGTGTGCAACCAATAGGAGGTACATCACTTTACTACACAGGAAATAGCATTACGGCTTCAAGAATCCCCCATACTACAATTTGCTTCATGAAGAAATGAACTTTGGCAGTAACTTTCTTTCTAAACAGCAAACAACTCCCCTGGCTACTGGGAGTGATGCTGTAAAAATCAAACTCTGTTTACTTATTAGAATTAGTGAATTTATTTATGCAAACTTTGCTCATAGATATTGTCTGGGTTTTTTTTCCCCCTCTCAAGCCTTTTCTATCACTTTTGGCAAACTCTCCTCCCTCTTCCACAAGTTTGAAGTCCAAAGTCCTGCCCACGTAGCAGAACTAGATTCATGGTATTCTGTCACATCATGCTGTGACATTATATTAAACCAGAGGAGAAGCACCCATCAAAAGGATCAACCCTACCATTTAATGCAGCAGCTAGCTATTTACTTCTGGTCTTCCAGTCAAATTCTGATATTGCTTAGGTCTGACAAGAGCACAGCACAAAGAGGTGTGGCTATGAGCCCTTTCCTTTGAGAGAATGTTGAAGAGTTTTCAGCCTGCTATTGATAAGTCTATAGCAGGGCTTTATTAAATGTAGAGTGCAAGATGACCACAACTGACGTGGTGAGTCCTGGAAATAGAAAAGCTCTCTCTGTCTGGTGATTTAGTCAGCAAAGGGCTAAAAAGATCCACATGTGGTACTTGACAATTAGCAAAGACACAAAATAACCTAACCTATTTTTTCCACTTCTTGTGTGTTTCCTGGTTAAGATTATCTAAAAGAAGAAGGCCAACACCCACTATCTGTATATCTCTTCTGTTCTCAAGAGTGGCATGATGTCCCTCATTTTTTGAGCATCTATTATAACTGAATTGCAGTAAATCTGTTCCTTTGTTGATCTTTTCACATTGATTGAACAGAATAAGGGGATTTGAAATAATGGAGTGATTGGTAGTCCATGGGCTGTTTGTTTGGATGTTTCCAGTTTATTTTCCAATATTTTGTAGATTCATAGATGTTTGGGGCAAAAGATCATGTAGTCTAACCTCCTGTATAATTTATTTTTATTTTCTTTCATACAGTTTTCAAACGTGAGCACCTAGAAAGTTGGATGACTAAAACCACGATTAGGTATTTAAATAGACACAACCTGCTTATTTTTTAAATGGCTTTTTTTTCAAACATTGAATATCACTTGGTTATAAAAGAGAGTGTAACCTAGAATACACAGTTATGGTTTAAGTTTTGCCATATACCTTCATCCGGTCTTGAATATGCTTTTTCCATCCCTTGCTGCTTCTTCTTGTCCAACTTTCTCTTCAAGTTTCATTTTTCGTGGGGAATTATAACTTCAAATGTCTTATTCTTTAAACTGGAACATATTTTAGCCATATGCTCCAGACAGGCAGGGAGCTTATTGCAGATGCCTTCTAAAATGACTCTTCCATTTAAGTAGAAATATTAAATGCAATATGTTTTCATCATTTACACATATTTTCATGATTTCATGATCATCCTTTCTTCACTTTATTCCTTATAGCCCAAGAAACACTGGTGGGTAATAACACAGATTTGACAACACATTCTTTAAATCTCTATCAACATCACATGCCAGTGTGATCTAATAGGGAATGTACTCTGTTCTACAGTGAATCCATGCAACAAAAAGATGTGTAATCTGGAATTGGTACAAACGAGTTTCTGTGTATACAAGAGTAATATTTTCCTTTCACACACAGTCTCTCTTACTTGCATAGCCTGCCCCTCCGTTTCTTCATCTGACTCTGAACGTCTAATTTAATCTGTTCTTTAAAAAAAATGTTCTAGTAGTTAAAATAGTTCACATCCCTTTGAGAGACTGGACTCTTCTGTTACTGTAAATTGTTTTATTAATAACTAGGGCTGACATTTTCAGATTCATGGATAAATTGATGATAACACCAGGCTACTCTTTTTCTTTAGATGATTTAGATTATAGTAATTAACTGTGCAGCTGGGATAAGAGTATTAACCAACTATCTTCACAGTAGTCCATCTTTCTAACACCTCTTTTAATCTCACACAGTTTAATAGTAAGGATAGACAAGCGTCAAAGCTGTGGATCTCATGAAGTTCAATATTTTGAAAACTGACAGCTATTTTGGGGCATTCACAGTGTTTGTAAAAATGGCTTAATTTTGTGAACTTTTTCTTCCAGCAACTAATGCCATCCTTTATTTCAACTTAAAGCATTCAGCTAAGGTATATTTTGGTTAAAGGAAACAATTTACTATATATTAAGGAAATAATACCCCAAAAGCAAGACTGGGAGGAGGGGAGATTATTTATTGCACTCTACATCTATTTTGCCAGTAGATTTTTTCCCCTTTTTCTGTTTTTCCCTCTTTTTGATCAAGGACTCTCTGAATTTATTTTTCCATTATGCTTGACATATGATATATTTGTGTGTGTTTGTGTGATCTTTTATACTCTTCTTTCTTTACTCCACAGCAGGGGTCAGCAACCTTTGGCACGCGGCTCACCAGGGTAAGCACCCTGGTAGGCCGGGCCCATTTGTTTACCTGCCGCGTCCGCAAGTTCGGCCGATCGCGGCTCCCACTGTCCGCGGTTCACTGCTCCAGGCCAATGGGGGCAGCGGGAAGCGGCGGCTAGCACATCCCTTGGCCCGTGCCGCTTCCTGCCGCCCCCATTGGCCTGGGACCGCAAACCGCAGCCAGTGGGAGCTGCGATCGGCCGAACCTGCGGACGCGGCAGGTAAACAAATGGGCCCAGACGGCCAGAGTGCTTACCCTGGCGAGCCGCGTGCCAAAGGTTGCCGATCCCTGCTCCACAGTGTCTCCTAAGTGGACCACAGACCCAATAGTTTGGGTCAAACTGTCAAGCCCAGTATATTTGAGCAGCATCTATGTTAACACAAAAGCAGCCACTGCCCAAAATAAACTTCTATTTCCCTATTAACCCTCACTAGAAAAGGGTTTATTTTTTATACAGAATTTTCTCTCCAGCATGCCATTCTAGTGTTCGTGCTTTAAATTTGGCAATGCAAAACAGCTGTACCTCTAAACTAACTAACCATTTTGTAATTGAAAGCTGCTGGCTGTATCTTTGTTTTCTTTAGCTAAGAAATACCACTTATGTTTCCTCCCACTTTTTCTTTCTTTTTAATTGAGGAGGTGTAATTTTACCTATCACACACTATCAAATTAGGTAAGATTCCCTTTTTTGATTGTTAGGTTTCTTAATAAGTATCCTTGAAGATTTAAATTCTCCGGTGGATTAGGGCTCTGCTTGTTTGCCTGGAGTTGCTGTGTGGCACATTTTAGTTGTGCATGTGCCTTTGTGTCTTCCACTCCACATGCTGGCTTAATCTTCAAGCATTGGTGTTTGTTGTTGTTGTTGTTGAAGTTATTATTATTTTAAAGCTTTTTATACATCCATCCATGAACTGTACTGAATGAGACAAATTGTAGCTATCCAAGTCCAATATAACCTCCCCAGCACTCGCAACATTGGACTGCAAAAGGATTAAACCTCATAATGGTTCTTAGGGGTCATAATGAGGGATGGGTGAATTTTTTTTTTTTGGATCCATAGTGTATTTACTGAAAAATAGTTTCAGTCAACCCAAAACTATTCATGAATTTGGTCCAACTAATTTTGTCTGGGCAAAAAAGTTTTTGGGGCCAGCTACAGAAAAGTTAGACAGTGAAAGTGCTTTATAAAGTTTAGATGAAAAATGGAGTGCATGCATGCATCCTTTATAACCTTTAGCCCAGCAATTAGGGTATTTGTCTGGGATGTGGGAGATCAAGGTTTGTATCCCCACTTTAGAAAAGGAACTCTCTATCCCAAGTTAATAGACTAACAACCAGGCTACAGGATCTTCTACGTTCATTCTATCTACTTGAAGCTATTCCACTTTGAACAAAACATAAATATTCATTGGGCCAAAGAGATAGTGAGAGAGAAATACTCTGTTGTGTTGTGATTATCTTCTAGCTACTTAAAAAACAAAAGGGATACATACAGGAAATGGAGTGAGGGACTGTCATAACTATAAAGGGAAGGGTAACAGCTCTCCTGTGTACAGTACTAAAATCCCTCCTGGCCAGAGACTCCAAAATCCTTTTACCTGTAAAGGGTTAAGAAGCTCGGGTAACCTGGCTGACACCTGACCCAAAGGACCAATAAGGGGACAAGATACTTTCAAATCTTGGGGGGCGGGGGAAGGCTTTTGTGTGTGCTCTTTGTTTTAAGGGGTTGTTCACTCTTGGGACTGAGAGGGACCAGACATCAATCCAGGTTCTCCCCATCTTTCTAAACAAGTCTCTCATATTTCAAACTTGTAAGTAAAAAAGCCAGGCAAGGCGTCTTAGTTTTACTTTGTTTTCTCAACTTGTAAATGTACCTTTTACTAGAGTGTTTATCTTTGTTTGCTGTACTTTGAACCGAAGACAGAGGGGGGTCCTCTAAGCTCTTTAAGTTTGATTACCCTGTAAAGTTATTTTCCATACTGATTTTACAGAGATGATTTTTACCTTTTTCTTTAATTAAAAGCCTTCTTTTTAAGAACCAGATTGATTTCTCCTTGTTTTAAGATCAAAGGGGGTTTGGATCTGTATTCACCAGGAGTTGGTGAAAGGAAGGAGGGGGGAAGGGTCAATTTCTCCTTGTTTAAGATCCAAGGAGTTTGGATCTGTATTCACTAGGAAATTGGTGAGAGGTTTCTCAAGGCTTCCCAGGGAGGGAATCCATTGGGAATGGTGGCAGCGGGACCAGAGCTAAGCTGGTAGTTAAGCTTAGAAGTTTTCATGCAGGCCCCTACATTTGTACCCTAAAGTTCAAAGTGGGGATACAGCCTTGACAGGGACATCTCACCAAGAAAGTGTACATGAAATAGGAGTTCTTCAAATATGTCAGACAGAAAAGAAAGATCAAGGATGGTGTGGGTCCACTGCTCAATAGAGAAGGTGAGCGGGTAACAGAAGATGATAGGAAGGCAAAGCTGCTCAATGCCTAATTTGCTTCAGTCTTCTCACAAAAAATAACATATGGCCGGATGACTCATGAAGTTGCCATAGATCAGGATAAGTAAAGAATATGTCAGATCTTCAGACCAATTTGAATGAATTCAAATCAGTGGTGCCAGATGCTATTCACCCAAGGGTACTGAAGGAATTAGCTGAAGAAATCTCGGAGCTACAGACAATAATTTTTGCAAACTCATGGATGACAGAACAGGTCTTGAAAGACTGGAGTAGGGCTAACATAGCACCCATCTTAAAAGGGGGGAAAGGAAGAGCCAGAGAACTATAGACCCAGTCAGCCTGACTTTGATACCTGGGAAGCTACTAAAGCAATATATAAAATGTTCTATTTGAGAATACCTGGAGGATGAAGGGGTAATCACTAGCAGCCAGCATGGATTTATCAAGAACAAATCATGCCAAAGCTGCTTGATTTCCTTCTTTGACAGGGTAACTGATTTGGTGAACAGGAGGAATGCAGTGGGCATAATATATCTTAACTTCAGAAAGGCTTTTGACACAGTCTTGCATGACATTCTGATCAGTAATCTGGAGAAATGTGGGCTTGGTGGAACTACCATTAAGTAGATACATAATTGGTTAAACAATCACAACAAAGAGTAACTATTAATGGAATGATGTCACATTGGAGGGAGATTCAAGTGGGTTCAACAGGGATCTGTTCTAAGTCTATTATTGTTTAACATCTTTATTAATGACCTGGATTTAGGAATAGACAGCATACTGATCAAATTTGCAGATGACACAAAGCTAGGGGGGTTGCTAACACTTTGGAGGATAGAGCTAAAATTCAGAGGGATCTTGATAAATTGGAGAACTGGGCTATAGACAACAATATAAAATTTAACAAAGACAAATGTAAGGTTCTATACGTAGGAAAGAACAACCAAGTGCGTAAATACAGAATGGGGGATAACTGGCTTGGCAGCATCACTGCTGAGAAGGATCTGGAAGTTGTGGTGGATCATAACTTCAACATAAGTCAGCAATGTTATGTTGTTGTGAAAAAAGCAAATGCAATTGCAGGTTGCATTAACAGAGCCAGAGTATGCAAGTCACAGGAGGTTATAGATCCACTCTATTTGGCTCCAGTTAGGCCTCAGCCGGAATATTGTGTCCGATTTTGGTCACCAATATATAGAAAGGATGTAGAGAAACTGGAAAGGATCCAGATATGAGGAGCAAAGATGATTAGTGGGATAGAAGACAAGCCATATGAGCAAATGCTGAAGGAACTGGTTATGTTTAGTTTGGAAAAGAGGAGATTAAAGGTGGGGCACGATAGCAATCTTCAAATACTTGAAAGGCTGCCATAAAAAGATGGAGAAAAGTTGTTCTCTCTTGCCACAGATGGCAGGACAAGAGGCAATGGATTCAAACTACAACATAACAGATTTAGATTAAATCTCAGGAAAAAACTTCCTAACTGTAGGAACATTAGAACAGTAGAACAGACTGCCTAGGGAGGTTGTGGAAGCTTCTTCACTGGAGGCTTTCAAAAGGAGGCTGGGTAGCCATCTGTCTTGGATGGTTTAGACACAACAAATCCTGCATCTTATTAGGGGGTTAGACTAGATGACCCTTGCAGTCCCTTTCAACTCTGTGATTCTATGATTCAGACACTCTACTGGATTATAGGAGATATGGACTGAAATCTCTCCTCTGAATCAGAAAGAGAGAAGATTGGAATCCACATCTCTTACTTTCCAGATAAGAGCCTTAATCACCAGGCTATAAAGTCATTTTCACTCTCTTTCTTTGGTCCAATGAATATTTAAGTTTTTATACAAAGTGGAACAGCTTCAATAGGAAAGATTGAAAGCAACCTACCCCAGATTAGGCTATAGCCTGGTGGTCAGTATGCTCATATGGAGATCTGAGTTCAAGTCCCTTCTCCAGAGTGGAGATTCAAGCAGACTCTTCTGATTTTTTGACAAATTAAGAATATATTTGGAACTGAACAGAATATTTTTTCTGATTTTTCAGTTTATCGGCACAACAAAAAAATCAGTTGTTTAATTGACACTAGTCACAAGTAATATACATGAAAAGACAGAACAGAAAACAAGCAGAGAAAAATAGGTAGACATTAATAGAGGAAGGTAATATGTGAAAGGAGTCTTCCCCAGCTGAGTTCTTTCCACTACTTTCCCATTCCTTACGTTGTCTCCAGGTTGTCGTCTTTTTTACTTTCCCTTCCTCAGTTTGTCTAGCTCCCATGGCTGTGGCTCTTTGGTGTGAAAGACTATATTGTATGGTGACAGCCTATACAAGAAATCAGTGTAGTTGGGGCAGAATAGCATCTGCATGAGTTGTCTGTGTGTGGGGGGGTGGGGGTATTGATTGTTTTCCCCATGGCATTATGGTTGAGGGCAGTGAGGGAGATCAGTGAATCTCCCACTAACTTCAATAAGGGCAGGATTTTTCCTTCAGTATTTATGAAAAGACAGTGTTGGGTGAGCTACTGCAGTTACCTCAGACATCATGGTGTGTCGTAACTACTGATGAAACATGACCTATATGAATAGCAGAACTAGCATACTAAAGGGGTACGGTTAAAGGTCACTCTCCCTCTGTTGAGTGCCAGAATTATTTTCTGAAGGTGTTTGCTTTATTTTTTAATGTTTTGTTGTTTTGGGGTTGTTTTGTTTCCATGTCATTGGACATATAAACATTACATTAGATGCACATTCTCTGTAAAAGTCCTTTTAAAAATCTCTCTTAAGAGAGAGAAAGACTCTGTTAAGTGCTTAAACTCTCAAATCAGGTAATGCCAAAGCTAAGGTTGAATGCATCATACTCCATTGACTTCAAAGCAGTTTCTCTGGATGTGCAGCCATGTAACTGAGATTACATTCTGCTCCAACATCTCTGGGTGCAAAGTATTTCAAGTTTTGCTAAAAGGTGAGACAAGGCTTATTTTTACAATATTAACAAGATTAAATAAATAAAATGTCTGCGGTGCATAACATACACACAGAATTAATTTACATTTATATTATGATATTACATCCCTAGCTGCAGGTTCTAGCAGCAACAAAAAAGTTAACATACAATATTTTTATCAGAGTCAGAGCAAAAGCAATAAAACAGAGCCTTACCAAAAAAAAAGAGTCCATAATCCGTTCCATTTTCATACTGAGAATGTAGAGAGACATTGAAGGGATATGAAATGATTCTATCTAGATATTATAATTGCTTATTCTGATCTGATATAAAGTAGCAGCTGGCTCCAGTTCCTATAATTGGAATGCACACAAACAAAAGGATAAGCTGTCCGTATTTTTGCCCTTTTGAATGTCAAAGCATGTTTTAACCATAGCAAAATATCTCAGGACTTTCCATTATTTTCCTCAAGATTAGTCTATTCTGTATCTTATACAAAGTTTGAACCATGAGAAGGGAGGGGGAGTGAATCAAAAGAATGATGAGAACATAGAATTGTAATAAATGTATGAAATATGGTAGAGAAACAGTCTTAAATATCCTCAGCAGTTTCAACAGGAGCAATATTTATTTTCTCTCTGAAAATGTTGTGTAGTACTATGCAGTACTCTTCTGCTCCTGAAGTAGTTTCACTTTGTTGGGGGCAAAGTGACACTTGCATACAGAAATCAGGGTGTTAGGAGACTTAATTAGATGGACACGAACAACTTGAAATAGAGTCAGTTTCAAAAAGTGTGTTAGAAGTAGTTTCAAGTACAGCATATATCCTTAATCTCAACTGGTATTTTTAGGGGTTTTATCATTCTTATTAAAAAAAGTTTAATTTTTATTTTTGCTGTATGACTAACCTTCCAAACAAAGGAAACAGTTCATCTGACTATGAAAAAAATGATATCAAATGAACAATGTAAATTTAAAACAGCTTCATTTTTCTGAGGGGTAGCCGTGTTAGTCTGAATCTGTAAAAAACAACAGAGGGTCCTGTGGCACCTTTAAGACTAACAGAAGTATTGGGAGCATAAGCTTTCGTGGGTAAGAACCTCACTTCTTCAGATGCATCTGAAGTGAGGTTCTTACCCACAAAAGCTTATGCTCCCAATACTTCTGTTAGTCTTAAAGGTGCCACAGGACCCTCTGTTGCTTCGTTTTTCTGTAACCTTTTGGTTTCAGTGATCTTAGGAACTGATTGTAACAATCATGCAAAAATATCACTCAAGTGTGAAGGTTTATAGTAGACTATTAGTAAAGCACTTTGAGTTTACCTAATGAAAAGTATTACAGAAGTACAATGTAGGTACTAATGACATAGGGAAGGATAGGAGAAAGGTTCTAGAGGCCAAATGTAGGCTGCTAGGTAAGAGATTGAAGTTCAGGACCTCCATGGTAGCATTATCTGAAATGCTTCCAGTTCCATGTGCAGGGCCAGTTAGACAGGCAGAACTTTTTAAAAGGTTGTAGAGTAGTTATTAAACTAGGGGCTAGGGGAAAACCGACAGGTGTGGAGGAGCACATGGTTCAGTCAGAGACATCTCTTAGGGGAGGATTTATTAATGGAGATACTATATGTCCCGGTAAGGTGGAGAGGATGGAAGATGATAAAATATAGGTAGGATCTCATGAGAAACAATCAAATGAAAAAAAATCCCATTTAATTACATCATGTAATGGCAGACAGCTAAACAGTGACAAGTTTTTAAAGTGCTTATATACAATTGCTAGAAGTCTAACTAATAAGATGGGTGAACTAGAGTGCCTCATATTAAATGAGGATGTTGATATAATGGGCATCACAGAAACTTGGTAGAATGAGGCTTATCAGTGGGACACAGTAATATCAGGGTACAAAATATATGGATAGGACAGAATGTGTCATGCTGGTGGGGGAGTGGCAGTACATGTGAAAGAAAGTGCAGAATCAAATGAAGTAAAAATCTTAAATGAACCAAACTTTATCATAGAATCTCTATGGAATGTAGTTCCATGCTTGAATAATAAGAATATAGCAGTATGGATATATTACCGACCACCTGACCAGGATGGTGATAGTGACTGTGAAATGCTCAGAGAGATTAGAGAAGCTACAAAAAATAAAAAAATAATAAAAAATAAATACAATAATAATGGGGGATTTCAACTATCCCCATATTGACTGGGTACATGTCACCTCAGGTTGGGATGCAGAGATAAAGTTTCTTGGCACCTTAAATGACTGCTTCTTGGAACAGCTAGTCCTGGAACCCACAAGAAGCGAGGCAATTTTTGATTTAGTGGAGCACAGGGTCTGGTCCAAGAAGTGATTATAGCTGGACCGGTTGGTAATAGTGACCATAATATAATTACATTTAACATCCCTGTGGCAGGGAAAACACCACATCAGCCCAACACAGTAGCATTTAATTTCAGAAACGGGACTACACAAAAATGAGGAAGTTAGTTAAACAGAAATTAAATGGTACCATGCCAAAAGTGAAATCCCTGCAAGCTGCATGGAAACTTTTTAAAGACACCATAATAGAGGCTCAATTTAAATGTATACCACAAATTAAAAAACATAGTAAGAGAATCAAAAGGTTCCACCGTGGACAAATTAGAAAGTAAATGAAGCAGTGAGAGACAAAAAGGCATCCTTTAAAAAGTGGAAGATAAATCCTAATGAGCAAAATAGAAAGGAGAAGAAACTGTGGCAAATGAAGTGTAAAAATATAATTAGGAAAACTAAAATAGTATTTGAAGAACAAATAGCCAAAGACTCAAAAAGTAATAGCATTTTTTTAAAGTACAATATATGCAGGAAGCCTGCTAAACAGCCAGTGGGGCCACTGAACAATCTAGATGCTCAAGGAACACTCAAGGACAGTAAGCCCATTGCGGAGAAACTAAATGAATTCTTTGCATCAGTCTTCATAGCTGAGGATGTAAGGGTGATTCCCAAACCTGAATCATTCTTCTTAGGTGGCAAATGTGAGGATCTATGCCAGATTGAGGTGTCATTAGAGGAGGTTTTGGAACAAATTGCTAAACTAAACAGTAATAAGGACCAGATGGTATTCATCCAAGAGTTCTGAAGGAACTCAAATGTGAAATTGCAGAACTACTAACTGTAGTTTGTAACCTATCATTTAAATCAGCTTCTGTACCAAATGACTAGAGGATAACTAATGTGATGCCAATTTTTAAAAAGGACTCCAGAGGTGATCACAGCAATTACAGGCTTGTAAGCCTGACTTCAGTACCGGGCAAACTGGTTGAAACTATAGTAAAAAACAGAATTGTCAGACATGTTGATGAACAAAATTTGTGGGGGAAGAGTCAACATGTTTTTCGTAAAGGGAAATCATGCCTCACAAATCTACTAGAATTCTTTGAGCAGATCAACAAACATTTGGATGAGAGGGATATAGTGCACTTAGATTTTCAGAGGCCTATGACAAGGTCCCTCACCAAAGGCTCTTAAGCAAAATAAGCTGTCATGGGATAAGAGGGAAAGTCCTCTCCTGGATTGTTAACTGGTCAAAAGATAGGAAACAAAGATTAGGAATAAACGGTCAGTTTTCACAGTGGAGAGAAGTAAATAGAGGTGTTCCACATGGGTCTGTACTGGGACCAGTCCTATTCAACATATTCATAAATGATCCAGGAAAAGGGTTAAACAGTGAGGTGGCAAAATTTGCAGATGATACAAAACTGCTCAAGATAGTTAAGTCCCATGCAAACTGCGAAGAGCTACAAAAGGATCTCACAATACTGAGTGACTGGGCAAGAAAATGGCAGATGAAATTCAAGTTTGATAAATGCAAAGTAATGCATATTGGAATACATAATACCAATGATATATAGATATAGATATAAAATGATGGGGTCTAAATTAGCTGTTACCACTCAAGAAAGAGATCTTGGAGTCATTGTGGCTAATTCTCTGAAAACATCCACTCAATGTGCAGCGGCAGTCAAAAAAGCAATAAGAATGTTGGGAATCATTAAGAAAAGGATAGATAAAAGACAGAAAATATCTGCCTGTATATAAATCCATGGTATACCTACATCTGGAACACTGTGTGCAGATGTGGTCGCACAATCGCAAAAAAGTTTTATTGGAATTGGAAAAGGTTCAGAAAAGTAACAACAAAAATGATTAGGGGTATGAAATGGCTACCATATGAGGAGAGATTCGTAAGACTGGGACTTTTCAGCTTGGAAAAGAGACTACTAATGAAGGATATGATCGAGGTCTATAAAATCATGACTGGTGTGGTGAAAATAATTAAGGAAGTGTTATTTACTCCTTCTCATAATACACAAACTAGGGGTCACCAAATTAAATGAATAGACAGCAGGTTTAAAACAAACAAAAGGAAGTATTTCTTTACACAGTCAACTTGTGGAACTCTTTGCCAGAGGATGTTGTGAAGTCCAAGACTATAACACGTTTCAAAAAAGAACTAGATAAGTTCATGGAGAGTAGGTCCCTCAATGGCTATTAGCCAGGATGGGCAGGGATGGTGTCCGTAGCCTCCATTTGCAAGAAGCTGGGAATGGGTGACAAGGGATGGATCACTTGATGATTACGTGTTCTTTTCATTCCCTCTGGGGCTCCTGGCATTGGCCACTGTCGGAAGACAGGATACTGGGCTAGATGGACGTTTAATCTGACCCAGCATGGCCGTTTTTATGTTCTTACTTGTTGAAAGAATCAGATGATGCTCTGAGGAAAGAAGTATAGAGCATGTTTACATGGAACCCAGAAGTAATGATACATGGGAGTCTGACGGTTTCACTGCAGCAGCCAGGAATTTGAGAGGGGGAAAGGGAGGGGAGGGAAAGGAAGTGTTGGGTGGAGGTGGTCATAGTCTGAGTTCTAGGGTTCAGCAGGGGCTGTTAGTTTTCATTCTGTGAGATAAATAGTCCTACAACTTAGAGGATAGATATGATACTACTATAACTTGTATATTTACCCAGAATTTGGATGGGAACATTTTGAATAAATCAAAAGAAAGCAATGTAATATCTTGAGCTATTTTAGTTCCCAAGATGCTGACATTCATACGTCAAGATGCCCTGTTTGTTTATTTTACAGATATTCAAAAACTTGTGTTTTTGAATATTTTTCTTCCTCCTAATCTCTGCTATTTGGAAATTGGCTTATGCCCTGCAGCATAAGTGATTTTGTTTAACAATCTCATTTACTCATTTCAGTCTTGTATTAGCATCCCTATACTATATGTATTTGTAACTAGGTATATTCAGCTCCCTACTGGGGGCCCCATGATCCAATTACACCCTGTCCCATGTAGCAGCAAGCTGAAAGGAATGGAATAGGAAAGGCGTGTCCTCTAGGCTTACCCAGAGATTAAGGCATTTGTAAATCACGGGGACCTGGTCCTCCAAGGCCTAGAGGGGAGAACAACTGCCAATCAGGGCTCAAATAAATGGAGCTGCAGGGGCTTAGCAGGTTAATTCCCGACTGGCCTCAGAAGAGTGGAGGAGGGTGATCCTCTCTAACCAAAGGATCCCAATAATTAGTCAAAATCCATGGCTGCTGAATATATGTAGCTGAGATTTCAGAGGAAGGACCTGAGCATGCTGGTCCTGAGATGGGGCTGGAGATAAAAGGCATGGTAGGAAGAAGCCCAGGGAAATAGCAATGACAGACTGAAGTTGAGCAGTACATGGCTGCTGTTTACAGGGCTGGAACCTGGAGTAGTAGGCAGACCCAGGTCCCCTTACCAGCCACAGGTAAAGTGGTTTAAAACCCAAGAAGGGGACCATGATTATTTGGGAGCCCAAACAGGAATGTAAAAAGACCAGAGCAGGATTGAAGACCATAACAATGGCAACTAGACTGTTTGTTGTATAAGCTGGCCCCAATGTTGTTTTGGGACTTCATCTATTCTAGGTTACTTACCCTCAGTCCTTTCTTTGTGTCTGAAAATAAAGTACACACACCATCACAAAAACCCACACCAAAGTTCTGTTTTAAAAGCTAAAAGATAAATGTTTCACTCTCCACACACTTTCTGCTTTCTTTTGAATGCAGAATGAATGTCCTGAAAGGAAGCAATTTGTCAAATAAAGACACAGTTTCTACTGACTGCCATAGAAAAAAAATATGTAACTCTATAGGCACAAACAAAATATTTTGTTAGAGTTAAAATCAAACATAATGCCAATGCTACAACTTCAAACCAACCTCACAGACTGGGAAAACTATGTCCAGAATGAGATGATAGTTTGTATTTCAATTGTTACACATATAAGCTGGGAAACTGAGTCACGAGTCCACCCAAATCAGCCAAAATCAATGTTTGCCTTTATTTATAAATATTCAGAAATAATCATTGTCACCTATAGGCTCTGTCATAAATATATGATCAGATAAGATAGAACAGGTAGGGGCCCAAGTTACCAAGTTCCAGAGTATTGGGAAGCTTTACTCCACTTCATGATGATCATCTCAGTCTCTGATCCAGTATTCTCTCTCAGTTTCTCATATGGTTTTCTCCAAGTTGGGCCCCTGTTCACGTGGTTCCTTGTTACATATTCATTAGCTTTCTTCCAGTTGTTAACATTGCATCTTACATAACCCATACAATATGCATGTGCAAGCTTCAATTTACAGAACTCATGCTTTTATGTCTTCATGTCACCTCTCTCACGTTTTTTACTAATATAGGGATTTTTAGCACTATGTTTTGTGTATTTTATTATACTGATTAACTTCCTCTTTCTCTAATCCTCCAACACAACACATTCCATGAAGAAAATATCATATTTATTCTGACAGCTATAAGCATTACTTCAGCATGCCTACATAAGAAAAAGATTGGCAAGACAACACTCATGTCAAGCAAAGTCTGGTCCAACGTCTTGGCATAAGTATAAAAGGAAGTATTTCTTCACACAATGCACAGTCAGCCTGTGGAACTCCGTGCCAGAGGATGATGTGCAGGCCAAGACCATAACATGGTTCAAAAAAGAGCTAGATAAATTCATGGAGGATAGGTCCATTAATGGCAATTAGCCAGGATGGGCAGGAATGGTGTACTTAGCCTCTGTTTGCCAGAAGCTGGGAATGAGCAACAGGGGATGGATCACTTGATGATTACTTGTTCTTTTCATTCCCTCTGGGGCTCCTGGCATTGGCCACTGTCAGAAGACAGGATACTGGGCTAGATGGACCTTTGGTCTGACCCAGTAGGGCCATTCTTGTGTGCTTATGTTCTTAAGTACTATCATGACTTGTCCAGACGCATTCACTACACATATTCATTAACTATTAATATTAAACTAACAATATAACCCTTAATTTTACCATTCAACAATTATTCATTTTTCAGTATAATAATTCAATGCATCTGTATCATCCTAAATTATTCAGTAACACTTTATTATTTGACTACGAGACTTATGAAGAACAATGTAACTTTAATGTCAACAATTCCTTATTTTTTTTCCAAGCATGGACTTTCAGGGGACTTTTTGCTCCAAGTCTAGCATCATGCTTGTAAATTACTAGGAAGCTTTGTCAGTAATTTTGTCTGCTGCAATTTGAAGTAATTCAATTTTAGGGCCTTGGTATTTAATTGTTTGCAAAACATACATTATCAGTCATGCATTATTACATGTGCAGACATAACTAAGCTCCCCAACAGCTCTGAGGCATCAATGTTATATATATTTTTTCTTATTTAATCTTCGTGACAGGCATTGTGAAGATGTTCTAATGAAACTGACAAGTATAGCTACCAGATGAATAATAAAACACTTCCAAGATACATACAAACTTTTTGATGGTATGTAGCTATTGATATTTGAGATAATAGCCAAAACAATATGATGATGTGTCCCAGGGCTAAAGATTTGCAACATTTGAGAATTACAGATGACTACTTTTCTGCATGGATGTCAGGATTCTCTGTTGTGCAACCCTGATATATTTACATAGAGGAGATCTATGAGTCAGAGCTTTCTCTGTTTTATTGTAAACACAAATACATATCAAGATTATTTATTATTCATTGGATACTAAATTTAAAATGGGTGGTTAAGGTCGAATTTTAAGATAATCATGCTTAAAATTAAACATTGACAGTGTTTGAAAGGATTGTAAGAGATGAGGATCACTTGGATTAATGAATGTATTATGGAGGCGTTTGTCATCAGCCTTTTATGTTAATTCTGATAACAAGAGTATGAGAAGTTTAAAAACTTCACAGGTTACATCTTTTGTGGTCAATCTGTGTGCCTTACAGAATATCAATTAATTCTCCCTGTGCCCCTTTGAACTCAATATCATTAACACTGTCACTTAAATCAATGTAGTTTAAGGGTTTCAACCCCCTCCCCCATTTTTGGTTAGCAGGACATTTAGAGCTTCTAATTAGGGAAGCAACAGAGGCTCAGTCAAATTCCTTGTTCAGTTTGGCCATAGCTATTTTAAAAACATTTGAATCAATCTCAATACAGTCATTTGGGACCAACTTTCAGAACTGAGGCTTAAACAGGACTGGAGTTATGGTTATTTGCAATACTTTACTGATGCAAATTTAAGGGACTTTAAAAAAATAGAAAAGCCCTGGTATTTTTCAATATTTGGGGTTGGTTTTGCTTGGCTGATTTACTATTTAAAATATGAATATTATTTAACAGTTTCTTTTCTTGAGATGACTAAAAAAACCTTTTATTCGACAATAAACAAGCTGTTAGCTTGGGAACTTTTTATTAGATTTCCATTACAAAAGTTCACAAAGAAACACAAAATAGAATACTCTATTAATATGTGGAGAGAGAGACTTGTACATTCAATAATGATTTATATGGCAGAATCCCACCTACTGAATTGCCTGAACACTTCCTCTTGGATCATTTTTCCCCTTGAGTTCCCATCCACATTCCACCAAGGCTTAAACATTATATTCATGGCTATTGACATTTGAGATAATAGCCTAAGAATTATGGCTCTATAGCTTTCAAGAATCAAAAACTTCTTAGATTTTCTTATACTAGTATAAAATATATATGAAAATGCTATGTTGTTTTGCATTTATTTTCCCCATTTGTAATTGAAATCTATCAATAAAAGCAATATTGCATTATGTTCCTTTTGATATAATTGTGTTTTGTTTTGATTTTTAATTATCTGTTATGAAGGAAAAAATAAAGCTGTTTTTCAAATACGTATAGAAAAAAAACACTTAATGTTAGAAATTGCTACTTTTCCAGTTAAACTGTACCTGCTATAAAGTGGGTGAATTCTTCAATTCTTTGATGAACTACATACATTTGTCAAATATGAATGTGAATTAATGGGATAATTTGCAGAATTTTTTGTCTGTTGTAATGGATTAAAACTTTCAATATGTATTGAGTATGTTGTTTCTATGTTGCTGAATGAGGCACAACATTATATAAAATATAACCTCAAAAGCTTATTAAAAATAATAGGTAATGCAGAATTCCTGCATAGAGTTGTAGGGATTGATCCAAGGGGTTAAGGATCCTGGCCTTAATCATTAACCCAATACTACAAAATAAGGGTAGTTAAATGCAGTTGATCAGAAAAATATTAATAGGTGCCTTATTTTCAAAGATGCTGAGTGCTTATAGCTCCTGTGGACATCACCTGGAATTGTAGGAATTCAGACTTTAAAAAAAATCAGAAACCAAGTTTCCCTTCAGTCGTTCATATAAAGGTAAATACTACAGTCAATAGAGTATAGCATTGCAAAGCAGAAATGGGGACACCAGTCTAGTTGGAAGTTACCTGACTTTCACAAACTCATTTCAAAATTTCTTGGTATCCACAGTGTCTGAGTTTGTGAAACCTTCTGTCAACCCTCCCCCCCAGCACAACAAAAATAACCTTTTTGTTTTCTCAGGCATCTTTATTACAACATATGCTTTTTGTTTATCTGAAGGGAACCATGAGGTATTCAAACAATGACGAAAGCCAGAAAAGGTAACTGTATGGCTCTAGTTCTCTTTCAAGGACAGAAATAAAAATGCATCACTGACCAGATGGGGCAGTTGCTAAACTACATATTAATAGCCATTGAAACAACTCACCCACTCAAAGTAAAAAGAAAAAGCCTGGCAATTGCAATACTGTTCATATCCCCCTGCCACTTCATAAAGTTAATGAACTTTTATTACCTAGAAATCATCTGTTTTTCTATGTCAGAGAGAACCATATTATTTATCATTTAAGGTTCTGATCAATTCATCTGTGTTTAGAATATTCATTTGTTAATAGCCTTCATCTCCAAGCAAGGCCCATCCCATTTGGCTCATCCTTAAGGGAAACCCACACACTACTAATGTGAGAGGTGTTGAGCTGTTGGAATAATCATTCAGGTTTCTGTTTGCCCGCAAACAGCACAAAACCAGTAGTCAAGGGATATGTGAGAAACATTAATATTAGGGGAACTAGTGGATGGATACGTTCATGCAGAGCCAGTGAATGGATAATAAATTCATGCAAAGCTTTGATCTGGGCTTTGAACACATTGTTGCTGAACTGCTCTGCTTCTCAGTATGTTAAAAAAATAATTTTGATTGGTCTTACATAAGCATCTGAGTAGATAAATGCCATGTGACCCTGATATAGCGGGCACATCAATCTGTTGTTACCAGCTGTTGTCCTATTTTTAGGAAATAGGGACCTGGTGGGATAAATTAAGATGGGGACTCCTTGGGACAGAGAATGAGAAGTTTAGAGTAGGTATTTCTTTGCAGACAGTGCAGCTTATTTTAATCACTAGCAGTGTCTCTAGGTGGATTACACTCAGGTATATGTAAACCTAGCTAGGTTCACATTAAATATCCCTCAGGAAACTCAGCATTTTCTGATAGCAATCTGAATTTCAAGACTATATATCATCCTGTGCTAAACAGCCGTGCAGAACTTACATCTGTTAGTGGGAAGTTAAATTTGGAAAGTCAGGCCAGCATGGCTTCTTTAACAAGACATCTTGCAATATCCATTAGTGGTTCAGCCAGGCAGCAGTGCAAGAATGGATTGCTCTTATGGGTATTGGCAGGAGAGTGCTATTCCTGAGTAGGGCTGGACTTAAGCACAAGATTAAGTGCTTTCCTGAATTGGTTGCCCCATCTTTAGTGAAAGGGCAGCTAATTTGTTGTTGTATTTGCAAGCAAATGTTAATGTGAAATTAATCACTTGAGCTGCATGCTTGCCAAGTGTTTGATATATCAAATAATCTACAGCTAAAACTAGGACCCTGACCAAAGAAAATGAACATTCAATAAGGATAGGAATATTACTGAGACATTACAGTACCTTTATCAGAAACTGCAGATATACAAGTTGAAGAGCTACAGTGAACTGGATGGCGATAAATTCCTTCATAATCATCAAAAACCTTTAGTAAATCAAAAGCTCTTAGATAAGCTTGAAAAACTTTTATTTCAAACAAAATATTCCATTATTCCTTTTCAAAAAATAAATAAATCCAAAACATATTTCAGCCACAACATTTAGTAGCACTCAGGGAATTCATTAGCTCCAATACCCCCTAAGTATGGTGCAACTTCAATTCCTGAACACTACCCTCATCCCCATTTAATAATAGTAATTAAAAAAAGAGAGCTATGCCCACTATTTTATTATTTAGTATCAAAGTCCTGCTATGCTTAACAGGTTGCTAGATATGAAGACTTCTAAATGTATGCAGAAAATATTCCCACAGTAAATAATACAATCTCTTGATGACCCCAGCAAAATCCTAACTGATACATCTAAAAAGAGTGGTCCATTCCAAAAAGAACAACTGACAACTTACTTATAGTGGCACCCAGTAGGACGATGTTCTAAAATGGACTTAAAATGGACCATACATTCTTATATTTCCTCAGAAAGTAAGTTGTTTATTGGTATGAGCTTTCACAGAGATTTTATGCCTGCTGAATTTTTTATGTACTTTTTGTTGTGTTTCTCTTCATAAATTTATCATACTGTCAACCCCTTTGCAAAATTATCCTGTCCCAGCACATTACTACACCAAGCATCCACAACTAATAGGGTCAGAAGTGGATAGAGAAAGGAAGGTTGAAGTGCCTTTTAGGTGACTTAACTTTCTATTTCCTATTTTTGAGGATTTAGGTCAGGTTGGGTGTTGAGTGCACCTGGTTTGGAAACATCTGTGTGTGTGAGGTAAAATTTACTAGCACCAATGGAATTATTCAGGGGAATCATGGGACTCAAATCCAGAAATTCCATAGCTGTTTCACAACTTGCTGGCACAACCCTTCAGAAAGTCAGTTAACCCCTGTGATTCAGTTTCCCCCTCTTTAAAAGGGGAATGGTACTCTTTACTTATGTACTTTCCAAGGCTCATGTGAGGATTAATGAGTTAATGTGTGTACAGTGCTTCAGAAATAGAAACACTGTCTGTTATTTTCCTCAACAACTGGGACAATGATGCATCAGCTGAAACAAAAACAAAACAAACCAACCCAAAAGTAGCTATTGTAAACAGTGACCCAAAGTCCTACCAAACATCTACTAGCTTCAGTAGGCACAGAAAAAAACAATAAAATATTATCTATTACATGCTCATCACCATGGAAAATAATTACTTACACCCATCAATTAGTCTAATTAATATTGATCTATGGTTCTCTCCTTCCTACCTCCAAACTGATAGATGTTTGATTAATCATATACATATGTGATGTCTGCTGAAATAGATCAGTGGTTCATAGAATATTAATGAGAACACATTACTTATGAAAGCAGGCGTAGTGTATATGTATGAATGTTGTAACATATATCTAAATAACATTAATCACTTCCAGTTGGGATGAAAACTGTGACAGTGCAGGAACAGCAAATTACGAAGCATGACAAAATTCTGTAAACTAAGAGTAACAATGCATCAGAAATGACAAAATGCGAGAGATGGAGCTAAAAACACATGGGCCGATTCACAAAAAATGAATCACCATGATTCTGAATGTAACTCCATTTAGAGCAAAGGAATGACTCTGGGGATTAAGCTGGCTGAGTATCTGTGAGCTCTACAGTTAAGCACGGAAACAGGATATGGTCTGCTGATACTATGAAAAATCATTACACTTAGGTTCACTATGTGGTTTCCACTTCCCAGTTTGTGTGGATGCCTTACATCATAATCAGATCCAGTTATGTCTCATTGGCATTTTAAAAATAAAATTGCTTTTCTAACAAAAACATTTTTGGAGAGGGAGAACAACAGATACTTATTATTAGCAAAAGCCCTAGGTAGCTAAGTGGAATTGTTCATATTAATAACTTCAAAGCTTGTATTTTTGAATGATCAGCACATTTAGCTTTATGAATATCATTTTGCAATTTACAGCTACTTCTTACCTTGTATAGTTTTTTTTCCCCTTGTCTGTTGCAGAATAATATAATCTTAGAGAAGCAAAGTAAGCTATTGTTACAAACTAGATGTTTCAGGGACTATTTTAACCTTCATTCCTGTCCCCCTATTCAACTGCATCTTATTGAGATGCAGCTTTCACTTGACTTTTTAATTGAAAATGGGGGACAGCCTAAATTAACATTAGTGGCATAAAAGTAAAATAAATGTGGAATTATTTTTTTGTAAATAGGATGAAGGAAAAATCATCAAATTAGGTGCTGGTATAGATCTATGGCTCACTTTTTATTTTCAATTTTACTTAATAATCAAAGTCTCTGAGCAGGAAATCTATGGCAACATGAGAACCAGTAGGAGAGGCCCTTGAAGACAAAATGAAACCATCCATTTAAAAAAAAAATCACATGCTTAAATACACATTATATATTTACTCTACAGAAATTTACACTGGACATTACATTGATGTGGATATAGCAGCAAAACCAGGACAGTCACATGCATAGAATTATGTGGCTGGCCACAACTTTTATTGAACTTTACCACAATGGGAGAAGGCTACCTGCACATCACCCATACTCTGCTATACTAGGCATTTAATTGGTTCTGGTGCTGGGATTACAGGGCTCCTTATCATATAAACCATAACATGAGAGGCTCTCCTGAGCCTACACTCCAGGACACAGCTCTCTGTGAGTCCTAGCAGCCTCCCCACAGCAAGGGTATAGAGAGTACAACAGAATGGGAACCTCGTCCTGTGAGGGTCACAAAGTTGGACCTCAGCCCACGAAGGACACAAGGTCTCACGCTATCACTTGGGCCAAAGACCCATCATCAAAATCCCTAGTCTTTTACATCTGGGAACTGTTCATTTTATTCTCCTAACTGCACTGGAAACCAGCCAGAGGGGGTGACAGAGACTAGCTTCACCACTCACCATCCAACCACAATACCTGGTATCATAACACCCGCCAAATCTATGCAGTTGCATTCCATAGCCCGATGTCAGCACCTCCATCTGATAATTGTATGCCATCATTTCTGAAAACTTTTGGGTGATTATAATGGATGTCCCTGTGCTGTATCGCTGAAACCCTTATCTCCAAGAATATCTTGGTGACCTCCCTATTTACTTTCTTTCTAGCCATGTCCACGCAGGCTGGGTCTGCTTCCAGCCCCTGCATGTCAGTGAATGCAGAAGTGGTATGAGCTGATCCCACTGCATGCCTCTTCTGGATGCAAACATCTTTGGCCCTGAAGTCCAGCTGAGATACATCTGACATCCTGGCTGCCCTCTTTTGAGCCCAATGGACTACAGACTGCCTGCAAATCTAAATATTGCATATTCTCTGGGTAGCTTCTGAAACAAATAAGTGCATTGTGTTAGTTCCATTTTGTCACTCCCAGACATTCTGTTCCTTGGTTCAGACATAAGTCCTGTAACACCTTGATTTCCAGTGCCTATTACCTGCACCTGCCATGGGCCAAAACCCACTGCAGCCTCTGACATTACTGTCCTGTTCCTGAAAGAATGAATACCAAATCTACCTGGATCAAGACTGCAGTAGCTCATGGTTTTTCTCAGCACCATGGCAAATTAGTACTTCGTCAAGAAGCTGCCATCACCTTGTATAACAGCAGACTCAGCTGCTGTCCCTGGATTTGTAGTAAGACTTTTATTGGGCACAAGTGTTTGCACATTCTTTCAAGCCCCTTCTTCCCTTCTGGTCCATTTATGAGTAGCTTAAATGCAAGTATACTGCTCCTGCATCTAGTCGTACATCCTTTAAGTTCAGTGCATGCCAGGACCTGTCTTCAGCTGCCAAAGGAGGGACATTATGGCCGCTGCTTCCCTCAGCTCCCACTGGCTGGGAATGTCGAACTGTGGCCACTGGGAAATGCGGGGGTGCTGTGCCTGCGGACAGTCAATGTCAGCAAAATGTCTCGCGGCCTGCAATCAGATTGCCCACCAATGCTGTACATTAGCAAAAAAGACTTGCTTGAGTCAGCAAAGTATAGGACTGGAACATGTATTAGGCAATTAATGATTTATTGAAAAGCCTTTTCACATCTCTCATCCTGTCTGGTGTCCAAAAGCTTTTAAGGGGCATTGTGGCTCTGTTTGTGAGACTTCAGACTTCCCCTTACCCTTGGCCTTAGATTTGCTCTTGCTGGACTAGTATTCCCTGGTGAGAGCATTCAGAATACCAAATCTACCCAGGCCAAGATAGAAGTACCATCAGGTTTTTCTCAGTACCACGCTGAATTGGTACCATGTCAAGAAGTTGCCATCGTGTGCAAACAGCAGGCCTGGCTGCAGGCCTGGATTTTTTAGTAAGACTCTTATTGCCTTACCGGTCACAAGCGCTCAACTGCACATTCTTTCAACACCACATAAATCCCCCTTCCCTTATGGTCTGTTTTTGAGTATCTTAAGTGCAGGGACACCACTCCTGAAGATAGTATCACATTTGTTATAGTTAATGAACACAGAGTTGTTCACAGCTTCTCCACCAAAAATGTGACAGATTTATGTTACCAATTTGCCTGGGACTTCAGGTGATTAGGCTGAGGCTGCAGGATCTTTAGGGGAGGAGATGAAGGAGCACACCAAGTGACTAAGTTTAAAGCTTTATTAACCAAATAACAGTGTTGAGTACTGGGTGCGCCCCATGTTACTTAGAGGGAGGAAGAAAGCGTGAGTGCCCAAGCCCTAACCCACTTTTATACTTACACATGCACAACCCAAGGCTGGCCAAGCCTGGTTGTAACATAAGTAAAAGAGGGGGAAGGGTAGACAAGAGTTCTGCCCTGTGCACAGGTTGTTTAGGGTTTGCTGTAAAATTTTGACTTGCTTCAGCTTTCGGGAGGGTTTTAAGCCTTGGGTTTTTCCGGGGGCGTTTTTGTCCAGGGACCCTCATCCCCCAGGTGTTTTGTACCAGTTTGAACCAACCTTTTGTGGCTCCCTTAGGTTCCCCAAAACACACCGGCTTCAGGGTCATGAGGCTATTGTTTTTTAACTCCCTGGCCTTCACAATTTTTTTAGTTTTGCAACCCCGTTGGGTCTGTCTGACTTAGTTTTTCTTTTTTACAGGCTTTTGGCTGTTTGGCAGCAAAGAGTTCAGCGTGATGGGAAAACAGTTTCTCTGACAACGGCAAAGTTGGTGGTGAGCTGAATCTTAATTCTTGTACAATACTATGCTCACTTTATTGTTACATCATCCTCAATATCTCCTCTATTTCAATTTCTTTGTATTATTCATCTGTTATATCGTTGATATTCAGAACTGCTAATGCTGTTTGAGGAAATAAAAACATATTTTTCCAACTATGGTTTTAGCACATTAGTCATTATATGAATTCAGATTCAAGTAGGGGAATGTTCTAAATTTCACATCTGAAAGGAACGGGTCTCCTATACTGGTAAACAGGTTACTTTCCTTCCCGTCCTCATCCATTATGACCCACACACCATGGCAAGCTATTTCAAAACCTTCAGAAGTGAGTAGAGATTTGGGATGCCTCAAATTTTTGGGTATTGAATCTGAGACACCATAAGGACCTTGATTTTTCAGAGAGTGGGTGCACAGTATATTCTAAAAAAGTTCCAACCCTATCAACAATACATATGCAAATATGTACCTTATAATAAATGCAACTTTATGTTGCAAGCAGGATGTGAAGGGACCCTCTTGTGTCAGTTCATACAAGTATTCTAGTATCTAATTAGATTGTAACATCTCTGTGATGGAGACAACCATTTTTGTTATTTTTTGTACAGTAACTAGCACAACGACACTTTGTTTAATGGCCTCTAGGCACTGCAGTACAAATAAGTACTGAGTCTAACAACTCAGGGGAACCAAACACTGTCACATACACAGAATGTTTATAGAAAGTGATTATATTAATCCCAATTATATGCCAAAAACAAGAGAAGTACCAACAACTAATAAAATTCCAGAGGAAGAAAACTAGGCGTTCCAGCAGATGTAGAGAGTTATCAGAAGTGATGTGTGGAGTTAATAGAATTAATTCAAGAAGGACTAGCAGAGTAGTTTCACAAGATGATTAATGTGTTTGGCAAAAGGTCATTGACATGATTCATCACTGTGTTATTTTGGTTTTATATCAGATTTCAGTCGTGTTATATCCGTGTAAAACTGAAGTAAAACCATGGTGAACCGGTCCCCTGTGTTTGACAACAAAGTCAAAGAAGGTTATGAATTCAGATAAATACACAGTGCAGATGTTTTGTAATGAGACAGCATCACCAAATCAAATAAGGAATGCTTACATGATCAGAATCATCTTCAAAATATAATTTTGGAAAATACTTTACCCAGTATTTTCTTTGGGAGTGGGGGAAGAATTATTCAGCCAGATATACTTGACAAACATTTCAATTAATTAAAGTGTAGCTATAAAATATACAATCAAACACAAGGAAACAAAGAAGCAGCATGGTCGCTGCATCCCTTATGACCTAGTTCTTCAAAACAAAAAATAAGTAATTAAATTCAAATTGAAAAGAGTTGTTGAATCAAAATATTAACTAGTACAGTCAGAGACAATAGGTAAAATAAATTTAATCTAATAAGTAACTAAGTGAAGTCCATGTATTCATGTCTGAATAGCAGTAATATCATACGAGAATTTTAAGAAGCCTTTTTGGTCTATTGCTAACTGCACATACTCAGCAACAGACCTCCGGTCATCTGCCGCACACAATCTAGCAATCTCCTAGCTGGTCATCCCCAACTACAATGACCCATCATCATTCCTTCCATGATTACTTCCTCAAGGTGATTTTCATCTCTATCGTGATATGACCAAAGCACATAAACTTGTGCAGGTTAATATCCAAGAGCAGAGTCCACTTCTCACCAATAAATATTTCTAATACAATAGTTGGCCTTTTTTTCTGTCCAGGAGATGCACAAAAGTCTTCATGAGCACCACATCTGTAAGGCTTTAATTTTCTTCTTTTCAGCACCAGAATTCACATCCATAAGTTGTTATGGAAAAAATAATCTTTTTCACCAACAAAACACTTGTAAATTTTGAGATGCCAGAATTTCTCCACACATTCGTAATGGAAAGCCATGGCTCAATTTCTTTATAGCAGCCTTCTTCAGTGCATATACATGATCCCAGATAATTAAATTAATCTATTGTCTCTACAGCGCATCCATTAATTATGTTGTATGCTTGCATCCTGTTATTATTGAGCACATCAACATGCATGTATTTTGTTTTTACAAAATTCAGGAATAATCTGTATTCCTCACTAACTATTTTCACAGACTCCAACATTGCACTTTGTTAGATTGCCTTGATTGTTGCAGCAAAGAGCGTCATATCATCAATATATCTGAGGCTGATTAAGAAGTGCCCATCAATGGAAATCCCAGCTTCTTCCACTTTATCAAAACCTTCCAGTGCTTGTCTCATAATAAATTCTGTATACATGTTGAAAAGACTTGGGGACAGAATGAACTCTTGTTTCACCCCACTGCCCAATGGAAAAACACTTGCTGCCACCCACTGTTGTCTACACCATGCTCTGTTGTTGACAGTAGAGACTTGCAATTAGTTCAATGAGATGCTTTGTAATCCTCAAGTCTGCCAGTATCCTCCAGAGACAGTCATGTCAGACACTTAGATTAGTCAATCTATTGATTATGTTTTTCATTATACTCTCTGAATTTTTCAGTGATTTGACAAATATGTGTGATTTGATCACATGTGCCTCATCCCTCCTTGAAACAAACTTGTGGTGGTAGTTCTGCTTCTATCATTCTCTTTCTGGAATACTGAATTATGTAGAGAAGCATTTACTAGTGCAACATCAAGTAGCTGGTACGGTACTGCACTCTGTTATGTTCTGTGTCTTTGGTAAGGGAAGAAAGAGTCCCTTCATCTGGTTAATTTCTAGTCATCCATACATTGTTGCAAACCTTCTATATGAGATACAAACTATGGTCACCAATTGCTTTTAGCAACTCTTCTGGTATGTTTTATACCCCTAGTGCTTTCCGAGGCTTCATTTTCAGAATAGTATGCAGCACTTCCTCTCTCAAAATTGATGGCTCTGGCTCAGTATTCTCTTTTCTGTGATCCTGTATTGTAAATTGCTCTGATGAGGCATAAAGACTGGTACAGTAATCTCCCCACCTGCATTGGATATCATCACCTTTAATAAGAATTCTGTCATTATGATCTTTTATTATGCTTGGTCATGGGGAAAACTTTTTAGTAAGACCACTGAACATGACTTCTGTATTACTTTTTTAAAAATTATCAAATTCTTCACATTTTGACCTCATGTATTCACTTTTGTCTCATCTAATTGGCTTTGAATTTCCCTGCTCAATTCCTTGCATTCTTCAGTCTCCAAGCCACACTCTTTCACCCCTTGCTGTTTTTTCACCAGCTCAATTAATTATGGTATGGTCTAATGATGACTTTTTTTGAAAAGCATGCTTTGGCAGCTTCAAGTGTGATAATTTTCATTTTGTTCCAATGTTCATTTGGGTTGTTCTCTTTCACCTGGGACAATGAATTAAACTTTTTCTTTACAGAAGTTATGTAATTTAATTGTATTTTTTGGACAAATCCAGACAGAATGGACCTGCTGAACATCTTGTATTTGAAGCTAAAAGTTGATGGTCTGACCCTTACTCTGAACTCAGGGAAAGTCTTTATCTATTGGACACTTGATCTCAAGTGTCCATGTATCATTGCATAGTCCTTTTTGTTCTTTGTGAAGCCATCAGATACCTCCATTTGTATAAACATCTAGGAATTTGGGTGAAGATGTTTGTAATGACCAGATGATTAGAGCTGCAGAAGTCAACTAACACCTTCCTCTCTCATTTTGTAAACTCAGACCATTGTTTCTCATTACTTCTTTATGACAGCTTACAGCTCCAGCTTTTGTGTTCAGGCCTCCAATTATAAGAGCGAAGTCTTTGCTTAGTGTTTTAACAATTGTCTCTTCAAACTGTTCAGAGAACTCAGCAACTGCATTAACATCAGCTGCTGTTATAGAGGTGTAAACCAGTATGATTGACATATTAGCTTCACTCAAAGATGAATTTTAAAGATTATATCACTGACTGAATTGCATGCAAGCACACACTTTGATATCTCCTTGCATAAGTGTAACCCCATTTTCTGTCACTTTCTCCAAACCTGAGAAATTCATCATCATGAAATGATCCCTCTCATTCCATTGCAGCTCTGAGATTCCACACATATCTATCTTATATCTTTCCAATTGTTTGGCAACAATTCCCTTCATACATACTTCTAATATTCCATGTTCCTACTCTGATAATTCGTAGGAGAAAATACAGAGGCTAGCTTACCATTGCCTTGCCTCTATTTTGTGGCTGTCATTAGTTAAATTGTGGTTTAACTCTCCTACTTTTGATGACATTTCCTCCATTGAGGATCCCACTATCCTCCACAGATGCAGATCTCTCCAAAGCTATTAGCAATTCTTGAGGCTTTGGCCAGTTGCAAGTGGTACTGACTACTGCCATTATGGTAGCAAGCTAAAATGCAGCCTGACCTGACCTCAGTGTAATCTTGGAAAGGTGTAATTTTTGTTGATTTTGTTGGATTAACCTATTAGGTAACTTAAAGAGCATTCAGTAACAAGAACTTGAACATTTCTTGAACACTTACCATAGATTAGTAAATTTCATTGGACTTCTAGAATATAGAGCTCACATCCATCAAATCACAGTGAACTGAATAATGGCTTTGTTACAAGCCCTGTGTAAAGCAGAAGGTGCATCTGCTGCACCCAGGATAGATACAGAAAAGGAATTATGCCTCTGCCTGCTTGTCTTTGTGTCACCCATCTCCACAGTATTTGGGAACTAATCCCAGTGTTCTCTGTACAAATTCTGTATATGAAGATAGACTGATTAGATTAAAGTCTTCCTACTTAACATTAAAGTAAAATATAACTATAGCTCTGTTCCCAGTTTATCCATCTGGCTAAGTGGCAGCAGATTGCCTGCCACTTAGCCAGATGGGTTACCATCCTCCAGGGTTCAAAAATGGAATGGCTTGTTACACACTTTAAACCAGTATGAAAGAGATAGCAGTTGCTTTATTCAACAATCTGCCATGTACTTCCTATATAAATACTAAAATGCATTCACTTATATTCTGAACAGCTATCTAATAACACATACATTGAGTTCTCAAACCATCTAGTACATTTCTATAAATCCAATGTGTCAGTTACCTAGAGAGATTAGGTTCCGAGCACATCACTCTGGAATGAGTCTTTACCACTCACTTTCCTCAAATACACTTCTCCAGGCAATTTAGCGAGTCTCTATGAGTCTTTCAGGATGTTTAATCTCCAGCTCGGATCCTCTCAGTACTAGCCTTTCATAAGAGTCTGAGTTGTTCTCTTGTTCCTTGACAGTTTCTCGTTTGTGTTTTGATGATAAAAGATCAGTCAGATGGGAGATGGCAGAGTCCACACCAGCTGTCATTGTGTTGACAGTTTCTGGGATTACTCATAGATCCCTTTGATTACATTGAAATGTGTCCCCTGGTCTGTCTGAACTACATAAGATCTTGGATGCAGTTGTTCTTTAATGGTACCCCTTTCACCCTATATTAGAAGTGTGATTCCTTAGGCACACTCCATCACCTGGGTTAAGAGATAGGAGACCACGGGTCCTTTTGGCAAAATAATATTTCTGCTTCCACTTCTGATTTTCTTTCATCTTCCGTATGGTTTCATTGTTATGAGATTTCAGCAGGTTATCAATAACTGGTAAATTCTTCTTCTATTATTCTTCTTCTCATTAACAGCTGAGCTGGAGAAAAGCCATTCTCCCCGGGTGAGCTTCAGTAAGCCAATAAAGCTTTATCAAATCACCCCCACTGGCAAAACTGTTTTTCATAAGGTTCTTTACTGTCCGTATAGACCTTTCCACAAGTCAATTTAATTGGGGGTAACTTGGACTTGATATTTTGTGATGAAAATATTTTTTGATCCCAATCTAGGGCAAATTGCCTAAAATCTGCACTGGAAAATTGTGGCCCATTATCGCTAAAGACTTCACCTGGAATTCCATGTCTGTAGAAGATTCCCTTCATGCTGGCTATCACTGACTTACTATTAGTACTGTGCAGTGTGCAAATTTCTGGATACAGAGAATAATAATCTGTGACTATTAAATAATCCTTTGATTGCCAGGTAAATAAGTTGGTGTCTACCTTCCCACAGGACCTTTGTGGAATTTGATAAAGTCTCAGTGGCTCTGCCTGTTGGCATGGCTTGTATTTCAAGCAGGAAAAGCAGTTTCCTACCACATTCATGATGTTGTGATTGATCCATGGCCATCTTGTGCACATTGTTTGCACTTCTCAATTCCTAAATGAACCTGGATCTTCCGTAGCAATTCTTTTCAGAGGCTTGTTGGAATTACAGCCTTACTGCCCTTGAAAGTCGCCCCATCTATCCCAATAAGTTCATGTCTGCAGTTCCAATAGTAACTTATACTTGGACAGCAAATGGTTATTTCTTCAAGTCACCCTTTAATGATCACTTCTTTAAGGATTTTGAACAATTCATCTTTCTCCATTTGTTGCAGTTTCCTCTTAGCTATGGGTACTTACTTTACAATCCAATCTACATAGGCTTGCATATCTGTTTTTAAAGTCTTCTGTGATTTTGTGGGAGCCACTGATCTGGAAAGTGCATCTTCAGTAAACATGAATTGATCGGTCATGTAGGTCAAAGAAAATCATACTTTCGTAGCTTTATCATCAGTCTTTGAATCCTTAAGGTACAACCATTTAGTGGTTTGCTAAATAACACTATCAGGGGCTTGTGGTCCATTTCAACTTCCACTGTCTGTCTATAAATATACTGATGGAATCTCTCACAGAAACAATATTCCTAAAAGCTCCTTTTCGATCTGTGCATGTCTGGTTTCTGCCTCAATCCTCATGCTTCTGTAAAATCACTGTACCTAACCCAGACTGTGAAGCATCTGCTGAAATTTTAATAGGCTTTCCTGGTGCACAGAATTTCAACACTTGTTTTTGTATCAGTTTTAAACCTTCCCATGTTTCCTCCTGTTCGGCACCCCAATACCATTCATTTTTATTCTCTAGGACTTTTCTCAAAGCTGCTGCTTTGATAGATAGATTAGGTATGAATTTTCCAAGATAATTAACCATTCCCGGGAATCGTTGGACATTTTTCTTTGGTTGGAGATGTGGCATTATTTCAGTGGCTGAAATCTTCCTTTTATCAGGTTTTACATCTTTGTTGGAAATAATGTCCCCAACAAAAGTCAGTTCTGTAACCCCTAAAACACATTTCTCTAATTTAGTTAAAGGTTTGCAGCTCTAGTTGTCTGCCGGATTCCCAAAGTCTACGATCATGTTCCTTTTTTGTTGAGGCCCAGATGATGATGTCATCTATTGAGGTGTCAACACCATTAATATGTTCATAGATCATATATATGGTTTTGTGGTACACTTCTGGTGAAGCTATGCCAAGCATAAGAAACATCTTCCAAATGGGATATTAAATGTGCATCGCTTTGAGCTTTTCTCAGTTAATTTTAGCTGCCAAAAACCTGAGCATGCATCCAATTTACTGAAATATTAAGCATTTGAAAACTGAGCCATAATCTCTTCTCTGGTTGGTAGTTCAAAATGTTTTCATTTTATAGCCTTGTTGAGATCTCTAGGATCTAAGCATATGCATAGCTGGCTGTTACTTTTCTCCACAATCACAAAGGAGCTCACCCATTCTGTTGGCTCCTCACTTTTTTGTATTACTTACATTGCTTCCATCTTTGCAAGCTCAGCCTTGAATTTACCATGGAATGCAAAGGGCACCTTTCTACAGAAGTGGATAACTGGAGAGACATGGTTGTTTATCTGGATTTTAAATTCATCCTGCTACCAGCTCAACACTTGAAACAGGTCATGATATTCCTGAAAGAGTGTCTCATAGCCATATTCAGTATGATCTTGTAGACCCATTTAACCAGATTGAGTTTCTCACATGGAGCCAGGCCTAAAATTGATGTCACCTCTTTTGGCACTACAATGAACAGGAGTCTGTAAATGGTGATTTTATGGTTGATGCTGGCAATGCACCTTTCTTTCACTGGTATATTTGATCTAGAATAACCAGTTCTATTTTTGTTGGTCCCAGTTTGGGTCTTATTTTTAGTCTCTCATAATCTTGTTCAGACAGAATATTAACCTGAGCATCCCGTGTAGGGATGGTGTCCCTAGCTTCTGTTTGCCAGAAGCTGGAAATGGTCGATGGGAGATGGATCACTTGATAATTACCTGTTCTGTTCATTCCCTCTGGCCACCTGGCACTGGCCACTGTCAGAAAATAGGATACTGGGCTAGATGGAACTTTGGTCTGACCAAATATGGCCATTCTGATGTTATATTCTTATGTTCAGGTTCAGTGGAATAATAGTTACATTCACTGTCATAGGCAGTATCCAGTACCTGTCATCAGGCTTGCTAGATCTATGAAAAAACTCCTCAACCAGATTGTCTTTAACTGAATACACTTGACTTTTCTGCATTTGTGATCTGCAGCATTTTGCAAAATGATTATTTTTCACACATTTATAACAGAGTTTTACAAAAGCAACACTGTTTGGGGCCATGCTGTGATCCTCAACTTCCACATGAACATCTTTAACCAGTCTTCCCCCTAGCAGTAGTTTTCATGGCGAGTGGTTCCACTCTTTGATTTGACCTAGTCTGGCTATATTCTTTCGTACTTAGTACATGGATGAGCCCTTCTGGTGAACTCATCTCTTTGGTTTGTGCTTTAGAATAATAGAATATTAGGGTTGGAAGAGACCTCAGGAGGTCATCTAGTCCAACTCCCTGCTCAAAGCAGGACCGACCCCAACTAAATCATCCCAGCTAGGGATTTGTCAAGCTGGACCTTAAAAACCTCTAAGGATGGAGATTCCACCACCTCCCTAGGTAACCCATTCCAGTGCTTCACCACCCTCCTAGTGAAATAGTGTTTCCTAATATCCAACCTAGACCTCCCACACTGCAACTTGAGACCATTGCTCCTTGTTCTATCATCTGCCACCACTGACCTGACCTCCATCCTCTTTGGAACCCCCCTTCAGGTAATTGAAGGCTGTTATCAAATCCCCCCTCACTCTTCTCTTCTGCAGACTAAATAAGCCCAGTTCCCTCAGCCTCCCCTCATAAGTCATGTGCCCCAGCCTCTTAATCATTTTCATTGCCCTCTGATGGACTCTCTCCAACTTATCCACATCCTTTCTATAGTGGGGGACCAAAACTGGATGCATTACTCCAGATGTGGCCTCACCAGTGCTGAATAGAGGGGAATAATCACTTCCCTTGATCTGCTGGCAATGCTCCTACTAATGCAGCCCAATATGCCGTTAGCCTTCTTGGCAACAACAACATACTGTTTATTCATATCCAGCTTTTCATCTACTATCCCCAGGTCCTTTTCTGCAGAACTGTCGCTTAGCCAGTCAGTCCTCAGCCTGTAGAAGTGCATGTGATTCTTCCATCCTAAATGGAGCACTCTGAACTTGTCCTTGTTGAACCTTATCAGATTTATTTTGGCCCAATCTTTTTGGCCTTTCACAGTTTCTGCTTCCCTGCATATTTGAAGAGCTTTTTCAAAAGTTAAGTCTCCTTCACCGAGTAGTCTCTCTCTTAAAACATTGTCTTTAATGCCACAAATGATTCTATCTCTGACCAGAGACTGTCAGTTCACCCAAGTCACAGGTTTTACTGAATTTCCTTAACTCTGTGATATATTGTTCTATGGTGTCATCCAGGGATTTCCCTACACCCCCCCATAATTTTCCAAACACCTCTCCAGTGGTCAACTAGTTGCCAGTTTAGTCATTGGCTGGAAATTTGAATTGAAATTGAAACATTAATACACACTTTAAAAGCATATACAGTGTATAATAAAACACTTGTACCTGAAAAACTGTAATAGGTTTGAAAAGTATGAACAAAGACTAGATTCTTCATACAGCTGTTGTTTTTCTGACAATGTTGGCACATTTGTTTTGGCAATGTGGGCCACCCTTATTAATTCAAATTATGATTTGTAAGCAAGGTCTGAATGATCTCTCCCCTGACAACTAGTGATGAGCCATGGGAGGGGTGAAGACTTCAGGACCAGATTTTATTTACATGAATTCACCTACTCTGCCTAGGTATCCAGCAGACCGAGCTGTGTTGCCCAAGTGATCAATTTGGGTTGGCGTTGGGTTACAAATCACTTTAGTATTTAATGTGGGAGTCATAAAATGTTATTATACTTTTTGTATGAGTAAAGGGCAGCAGAAATATGCTTAGCCTGTCCTGATTGAGGGGGTCACCGTCAATGCTTAATTTTTGCCTTGGCTGAGCCCCGGCACCTCTAGGCTTGGCAGTTCATAACCCCTGGACCTCTGGGTTGGCCACATCAGTTAAAAAACTTGCTTGAGCCCTGGAACTTCTTTCATTAGAAATTAAGCACTGGTCACCCTCAACTGAACTGCACTCTCTAAGCCAGGGGTTTGGATGGCATATCCCAGTGGAGAGATAGGGAGCATAGATTCATAGATTCATAGATTCTAGGACTGGAGCAGGGACAGGGGTTTTGCTTGGTGATGTGGCCTATGCCTAAGAGTCACTATTTGACTTGCCCCTTTTCACTATTTAAAGATAGAGCTTATTAGGCTCCATAGAGAGTCTTTTGTTCTGTTAAGTGACCACTAGAGCTGAAATCCCTAATAATCAGGTCTAAGTGCTTACACCTGCTGCAGGACAGGAAAAGACAGCCCAGCCTGCACTCACTGCAAGGTTCCCGCACTGAGAGATGAAATCACTGAGAGCTGGGTGGACCCTCAAGAGACCGACTCGCAGAGGTCACAGTGGCAGGTAGAAGCAGAAGGTAACAGTGCTGGGCCATTGGCATGACAATCAACAGTAGCCAGAGTGACCAGCCCAAACAAGTGGTGAGCAGCTGGAAGAATGAGCAACGTGCCTTCTCCCCTGCACCCCACCCCAGGGTGGGAGGTGAACTCATGCGAAAGCACCTCTGAACTCTGGGTCTTCACTGACCAAGGACAACAATTATGAGTGGGGTACAGAGAGGGAGAAGGGACATTAAAGAAACATTTGTTCGGTGGACTACGTTTAGTGACTTTGCTCCGGAATGCTAGCATTTCTGACAATGCTATACTTGTGTCGGGGACTCGAACCCAGACGGCACGGTTCGTTGTCTGACCGCAGAGAGACAGGCAACATCAGCAAGGTCCAGTGACAAGCTTTTTATTGAGGAGTGCACACAACAATAGAGAGTGGCCAGTCTCCAGAGAGAACCAGCCACAATTACAATAACTAGTGAGGTTATATAGACAGTTCCGTCACGTCATAGAAATTTGCTTAAAACAACCCAACCCCCTTGATTAGTTAGAAACTTTTAATATCCATGCATATCTATCTTTCTTGACACTACAAACCATTCGTGATGCTTCAGCAACTTCTTATCAGCTTTGTTGTCATGCACCAGAAATTAGGAGAAAGGGGGAGTTAAGAACATACAAAGAACAGAAACAGGGAGTGAAGGCAGTATGTCTCCTAATCTATCTTCTGAGCACACTGTTCTTAGCACACCTGGTACAGGAATGCAACTCCCCTTTTATCTTACTTTTTTAGCTTAAACAACTATGTGTTCGATTCTGCCCGGGGACTACCCAGAAACCTCTGTTGGCCTAATTCTGGTTAGGTTGGCATAACTGCTCTACAATTTTCTTTTTGGGCCTAACAATCCCCTCTTTGTCCCTAGAGTACCTTAAAGGGACTCTTGGGACATACTGGCTGCAACTTTTACTGAATTTTAAACTAATTACTACTGGGTGGAGCACAACTTGGTGCCTATTGAACACCCACGTCGGAGAATAACATACAAAACTATTAGGCCACAAATAATTACCACAGCACTGCGAAGCAACTTATGAAGCCAGCCACCTATGTCTGGAACCCAATTAAACAGGTTGCTCCACCAAGAATCAACCCGCTCCCCTCCACGGTCCTTTGCTACTTATGTGAGGTGGTTTGCTCTGTCCCAGGTGGCATTATAAACATCAGGAACATATACGCAGCATTCTTGCCCAATTAGTGCACATGTTCTTCCCTGAGAGGCCAGTAAGATATCTAGAGCCAAGCGGTTCTGGAGAACCATCTGCCTTAGTTTTCTGTGTGCGGTTGCCAAGTCCACCAGGGCATTGGAGGTAGTCTAATTTCCCAGATGTCTCGGTGAATTACCCAATTCCACATGCATCCTCCCCATGGACCCGGCAGGATTCGGTATGTGGGAGCCCACACACCCCTAACCGGTCCATATGCTTGGAAGGAGCATTGAGAACGTCTGCTCTTTCACCCAGAAAGTCTCCAAGTATGTCTCCATGGCCACAAATCAGATGGTACTCCTGATGTGTCTGTAAGGGCAGTGGGCCAAGCCTGAACATGCTAGATCCCACTGCAATGCCTTCCCAGCCTCAGTGATATTCAATACCATCTCTGTCAGCAACTTCTGAGTTATAGAACCAAGGGCGGAGATAACATGTAACTCACCAATTCCAGCCTGTACCTGGGTTAGTTGTGCCCCAGAAATAAGGCTAGTGGCCTTCTCTAGTTGCCCCAATTTCTTATCATGTTCTTGGTTCTTAAAAAATATTCCAAACTGCTGCTTCACTATTGGCCCCATCCCATAGGGATCCGGTCAAGTCTTTTTTCTTTCTAGAGGAAATAACCCAAGCCCTCTGTTGTGCTAATTTAATAGCAGCCCCCTTTGAACAATTTGGGTATATAGAGGTTATCTGGAAACTGGATAAGGGCAATAAAAATTTAACAGTCCGTAGTGTAGCGTTAATTACAGTCCATTGATATCCTAATACATCTCTTTTCCGTGTAGTACTATACCACATCTGTTGGTTGAACACCTTTATGTATTTCCAGGAGGCATTGATATTAATGGCATAAGAAGGGGTGTATTGCAATAAGGTAACATTATTAGTTACTGGAATAATTTCTATGCAGGTAAAATTTCCAGTGGCAGAACAAACTCTTTGGGTATTCGTTTGATTATTCACTAACTGGGTGACCAAATACCAATCAGGGCCTCTCTCATTTAACACAGTGCAAATTCCAGGAACAGCCATTATATTTACTTCACTATAGAACCCATTAATTTCAATTACAAATTCTTGGGGTTCACTTGTAGTGATATTATGTATTTTTATCTCCACTGATTTATTTTTTTTATTTAATTGTTCACTTATATGGGATATCCTGAACCTTAAAAATAATTTTTTCAAACAATATTTAAATAAATCACTAAAGTGTGAAGGCCTTGGCCATTGGTTTTATTAAATATATGGCATTGTCTGTATTTGGATGTGTTACAGGGGTAATAGTGTAATGGAGGAGATGGCAGGGGCAGTGGCAACAAGGTGCCTTTGGTACTTGTCATTTAAAATCCAATTAGGGAGGGCAATACATGCTGAAGGACTTATTCAAAACACAGGGCACAGCCTATAGAATAAACCCCAAAATCCAATCAATACCACATTCCTAAGCATGGGTCCCACAAGTTTTTTCCTGCCAGTGTATAATTCTTTGTTTCTTTACCAGGGTCAGTTCTTAATGTTTTTTGTAGTCAGGAATCCCTGGACTTTGGTGGTTTTAATGGAGCAAGTGTTCCTTCTTCTCTTTTTCTGAAACAGTGTGGTTCAGCACTATACAGGGGAGAGGTTACTAGCACATTACCCTGTAATGGTTTTGCTTTTTCCAGAAAAATCCAAAGGCACAGTAGGTCTGTCAGTGGACAAGGGAGAGGTTACTAGCACTTCACCTTGTCTTTTTTTTCTTTTTCCTGCTGTCCAGAAAGCACAGCAGAGCTAGAAGGAGGAATACGCTGATCATTAGTTGGAGAGTCCTCCTGAGGTGGAGGGGTCTTTTTGCAGTGAGAAGCATGGGTCCAGGTAGGCAGTCCTTGGCACTTCACAGCAGTGGTTGGTGGTTAATAGGACTTGGGAAGGCCTTTTCAGCATGGAGTTAAAGCAGTCTTTCGTTGATGGACTTTACGTAGACTCAGTCTTCTGGTTTCAACGAATGGCAGGGCTGCTACGGTCTTTGGGTAGTGCTTCTTTACCTGTGGAAAAAAACCCTAACACATTGCATTAATGCCTGGCAGTGTTTTGCAGATTTTACAACTGCTTGGGCTTATTCAAGCCCCCTTTTTCTTAGCTGTCAGCCAAGTCTTAGCTGTGGGCAGTGTCCTTGGATGGGGCCAGCGTCTTATCTTTGGACTGCGCTTGCTAGCTATTTTTTTCCAGTTAACTCATTCTGTTCTTTTTTCTTCTCCCCTTCTTGGCTTCTTTTAACCTACAAAGGAAACTTCCACCCTTCACTCATACACCTTTTTCCAACAATGAACACATACACATTGCCATTATACAGTACATTAGCCTTATTATTTAATGTATGCCATATATACCCTTCCAGTAAAATAACTTATATACAGAGCTTTGGAGCAACAAACCAGGACAAGCACACCCACTTTTGAGGAGTTCACTCGGTACAACCTCTGGTGTCCAATGGCTTTCCTCCCTTCCCACCCCTCTGGCTAGAAATCTGAGATAGCCAGAAGGATCCCATGTGCAATATGGGGAGTGGGTTAACCTTCCATGTCCTTGCTTCCAAAGACTGTTGATATGCAAATTTTAACAACAATTTTTTTCAATTAAAAGATCTGACCAATGAAGGTTTTTTTTCTTACTTAAGCAAATGTATTAGACTTTAGTATATTACATTTTTCCTGATTTATCCAAACACTTTGTATTCCAAGTTGAATAAAACAAGTACCTGCTTTTTTATTTAACCCTTCTATTTAATTTTGAACTAGACTGTCTTATGAAAATATTAAACACAACAATTCTGGCCACAAGACAAACACCACAAGACAGGACATAGAACACAAAAATAATTCCTATTGTACCAGTAAATGCATGGTACGTTGAATGCTGTTCAGCTGGCATCCGTTTTCTCTGATGATCTGAAAGACAAAAGAATACAGGTCTACCCCTTCTGGGCAGTCAGTCATTTGCTTAAAATATTTCAGGCAAAACAGAGGAATTACCCCAGATTACCTTGTATTTGTTTCATAGGCAGCCCAGGTTTCAGTGGCTTCTACCTTATCAGTTAGATAATTTGTATTAATACGGATGCTTTCTGGCATGCTTCCAGATCCAAAGCTATTCACAGCTTAAAGATTCTTACTTTAAAAAAGGACACAATTAACTTTCCCAGACTGTTGATTGCCTTTTACTTCTAACTCCTGCTTTCAAACACACAGTGATCTGAAAAAGACAACACAACCTATATTGGTAGGTTTGCATTTCTTTTACCTCTGCTTCAGTATACACTGCACATGTTCTGGGGAAAATGCACATCCTCTCCACAATTCAATTTCCACAACGCTAGCCACATCAATTTCTACACAAGCTGTAACTGTTTTTTTTTATGCTTACAAAATCTCCATGCACCCACAGCAAAGTGACAGCTCGACCACACAGAGCCAGGGGCACTGTCCTTCTCTCTCTTCACCAGATCTTTTATCTGCTATTTTGTTACCCAAAAACAAATTTAAATCTTTTATTCTCCTGGCTTTGACTACCCTGCTGCAGCCACAACCTTTGGTCTTTATTTAAAACATTTTAAATCTTGTAAAGCATTAAGTCACCTTAAGGATTCAATGCTAAATACCTTAAACAACACTAGTTTCCTGTGCCTGGCAAAAGTATTCTCAGTTTTGCAACTTTAAACAATACCAATTCATCTCAAACTTATAAAATACAGATTGTACACAGCAGGAGTGTTCTTCAGCAAATTCAACTAAATTATTCATAGTCGAATAATTCCACTTAAATAACCTCTTGCCTGGATTACTTACAGACATTCTTACCAAGTTTCACTGCTTAATTCCCTTTAGCAACTACAGAGTTAACTTCTCACTCTCTTTTCTTAAATCACTTGCTTGTCTCCCAAAAGGACACCCAATCAACTCAGATTTTACCATTTCAATTATTGTCCTGGGGATTTGAAATCCCCATGCTTATAATTACTTACTCCTTTCCTTCCACTATGCCCACAAAGTTTCCAACCTGTTTTCTAATCTCTCTATCTGTTGCCTGCCCGCTTGGGCCCGATACTGCTTTTCTCGCTGAACCGTCCCTTCCATGGACAGCAGCTTGTTCCACTATCAATTTAGCTAGCAGGGTGGGCTTCTCAACTAGCCCCCACCCTTCCTGGTCTCTTCTCTTAAACATTCTTACAAGGTTACCCGAGTCCTCCCTCGTGAGGCTTGCAACCAGGGCAAAAACGCATGGCCCATTGGCGTTTAACTATTCAATTTTCTTTTGTGGCAAACGCACTGCTGTTACAGCATATGCAAACACAAATGGTTAAATTCTGACAAGTCCTTGAAGGACCGGTACTTGCTTAGCTAGTGCTTCCTTTTCTACCTGGTAGTCCATTCTCAAGGCTTGCAACTTGCCCTGGGCGTAGGTTTGAGTTGCTGCCTGGTTCATGATCTATGCTCTTAATTGCTTAATTCTAGTTATCAAGTTCACAACTTTTCCCTTTTCTCCAACTTCTTTATTGCCCAATCCTGCTACGACTGGGGTAGATCCACCTGACACCCTTCCCAGTCAACCGGGGTGGAGAAAGGAATGCTAAACCCCTCTCCGGTTCTCAGACTTACTGCGGCTGAGAGTGGGCACACTTTCATACTCGCACACGTACGTCCAGACTGGCCACGTCTTTGTATAACGTCCAGAGAAGTGTGGAGAGGGGGACAAATGAGCAGTAAAGGAAGGCCATTGAATTTGGCATAAATTTCTCATCTTAGATTTAGTCAGACCGGTTGTTCCAGAGATTCCCTTTCAATCTCTGAGTATCAGAGACAACGGGGCTTCCCCGGGCATTTACTGCCAAACTGTCCCATTTAGACGGTAAGGGACTCTAAACCCACCTTGGGGACTCTAACCCCAATCCAGGGACTCTAACCCCAACCCGGGGACTCTAACCCCAATTGAGATGGAAAAGGGGACTCTAACCCCATCTCTCAATATCTAGTGATTGCTTACCTCCCCAGGGACTCGAACCCCGAAGACCTAACCTCCCCAGGGACTCGAACCCCGAAGACCTGGATCCTACTCAACGGGTAGATGGACGTTGCTGGGTTTCTACTGTCTTCAGCTGGTTTGCAGAACATGCCTTATCGCCGACACAGGGATCAGGTCACCGGGCAAGGCTCCTCGAAACCGGAGGATGCGTGCTGCGTTGCTTCAGAGCCTGATCCCATGCTGGAGAGTCAGACGAGTCCCATCTGGGGTGCCAAATTTGTCGGGGACTCGAACCCAGATGGATAGGTTTGTTGTCTGACCGCAGAGAGACAGGCAACACCAGCAAGGTCCAGTGACAAGCTCTTTATTGAGGAGTGCACACAACAATAGAGAGAGGCCCGTCTCCAGAGAGAACCAGCCACGATTACAATAACTAGTGAGGTTATATAGACAGTTCTGTCGCATCATAGAAATTTGCTTAAAACAACCCAACCCCCTTGATTAGTTAGAAACTTCTAATATCCATGCATATCTATCTTTCTTGACACTACAAACCATTCATGATGCCTCAGCAACTTCTTATCAGCTTTGTTGTCATGCACCAGAAACTAGGAGAAAGGGGGAGTTAAGAACATACAAAGAACAGAAACAGGGAGTGAAGGCAGTATGTCTCCTAATCTATCTTCTGAGCACACTGTTCTTAGCACACCTGGTACAGGAATGCAACTCCCCTTTTATCTTACTTTTTTAGCTTAAACAACTATGTGTTCGATTCTGCCCGGGGACTACCCAGAAAACTCTGTTGGCCTAATTCTGGTTAGGTTGGCATAACTGCTCTACAATTTTCTTTTTGGGCCTAACACTTGGATCAATCAGAGACATATCCATTTAAAACATACTGGAAGAAGGAAAGACTTCAGTTCTGAAGCTGACTAATTAGGGGACTTACATTGACTCCTTAAATGAAGAGGACAAGAAGTGTTTGTTAAGCCAGCTGAAAAAGTAAAGTACACAGACTTGATCCTTACATCTCTACAATAGCAACTTCTGGATTATATCAACTTCTACATTGTTTTTACAAATGTCTGTCTTATAAAACATCAACAGTTGAGTGGAGTGAGGCACTACTTGCAATGGACAGAATGGATCAGGACAGAATAGAGAATTTGAACACAGAGTGGAATATCATGTGATGAACGAATAAAGATTTGACTTCAACTTTTTCTTTATCATCACTAGTGCTGTTTCCTGGGATGAAAGAAGTAGGAATTCATCTCTTTCCAGTCCCAGTTCTTTTTCCTCATTGAATAGAATTTTGTGTTCTGAAAGAAATTGCCTTCTGTGTGATCATGAGCATATCATGAAGGAAAAATCACCAAAAATGAAAGCACTGCATTCAAGAAGTTCATTAACAGAGTTGTGCAAAATTGCAACAAGAAACCAAAAAGGATGTAGATACAATGCTTCATAGTAGGCTTTGTGACAGCGTACCCCATAAGGCTTTATGGGTGGGTGTTTATAAATGTATGTATGATATAACTGAAATATGTTTTGTGCTGCCTGTGCCATGTAACATATCTCCGTAAAGGTTATGGTCTACTATATCTATTCACCCTTTGTACATATATACCATTTTCTGCAACAAATCCTACTGTCTGTATTTAATAAAATCACTTTTTATTTAGTAATTTACTCAGAGTATGTATTAATACCTGGGGGAGCAAACGACTGTGCATATCTCTCTATCTGTGTTATAGAGGGTGAACAATTTATGAGTTTGCCCTGCATAAGCTTTATCCAGGGTAAAACGGATTTATCTGGGTTTAGACCCCATTGGGAGTTGGGCATCTGAGTGCTAAAGACAAGCACACTCCTGTGAGCTGTTTTTGGGTAAACTTGCAGTTTTGGGACAAGTGATTCAGACCCTTGGTCTGTGTTGGAGTCAGACAGGAGTGTCTGACTCAGCAAGACGGGGTGCTGGTGTCCTGAGCTGGCAGGGAAAACAGAAGCAGGGGTAGTCTTGGCACATCGGGTGGCAGCTCCCAAGGGGGTTTCTGTGATCCAACCCGTCACAGTATTGTTCGCCCTCTATAACACAGATAGAGAGATATGCACAGTTGTTTGCTCCCCCAGGTATTAATACATACTCTGAGTAAATTACTAAAATTACTAAAATTACTTTAATTTTATTAAATACAGACAGTAGGATTTAAGTGGTTCAAAGTAGTAACAGACAGAACAAAGTAAGTCACAAGCAAAATAAAATAAAATGCGCAAATCTATGCCTAATCAAACTAAATACAGATAAGTTCCTCACCAGTTCCAGAATGCTCCCTTTCACAGGCTAATCTCCCTTTAGCCTGGGTCCAGCAATCTCTCACAAACCCTGTAGTTACTGTCTTTTGTTTCAGTTTCCTTCAAGCATCCAGGGGGGTTGGAGAGGCTCCTTCTTTAGCCAGCTGAAGACAAAATGGAGGGGTCTCCCCCAGGTTTTTATAGACTCTCTCTTGTGGGAGGAGACCCCCCTCCTCCCTCCTATGCAAAGTCCAGCTCCAAGATGGAGTTTTGGAGTCACCTGGGCAAGTCACATGCCCCTGCATGACTCAGTCTTTACAGGCCGACGCCATTGTCCACATGGTATCTTGCATGTCTCCAGGAAGACTTCTTATGTGGATTGGAGCATTCCAAGATGCATTGTTCCCCAAGTGTTTCCCGATCAGGTACTTAACCTGGCAAATTCCTTCCTAAAGAAGCTGACCAAATGCCTCACCAAGCTTACTTAGAAATCAAGCAAGCATACAGCCCATATTCTTAACCTCAAGTAGAAAATGGTATATATGTACAAAGGGTGAATAGATATAGTAGACCATAACCTTTACGGAGATATGTTACATGGCACAGGCAGCACAAAACATATTTCAGTTATATCATACATACATTTATAAACACCCACCCATAAAGCCTTATGGGGTACGCTGTCACAGGCTTGTGTAGCCAACTTTAATTTGTGTGATGATTTAAAAATATGAGTTAAATCTAATAAAATTGTAGTGAAACATTTTTCAGTTTTACTATGGTGCCATACAGCCCACCTTCACCCTAAAAGTCTCACCCCTCATCAGTCCTCACCCCTGTATTTTAAAACAAACCCCTAATTTCAATTTCTGGGGAATATACTGGTGTCTTCAGTTTTTTTGCTTGCATGTAAAAAATTGCGTCTCTCAAAGGTTTCATTCCTTTTTGGCATGCAATGGTCCTCAAATTTTGTCAATATTTTACTTAACTTCATGCTTTCACCTTCTTCAAATTTAAAGTTGTTCTAAATATTCAATGCTTCCTCTCCAACAACATTCAAAAAGATTGATGATTTCACATTATCATTTTTCTCCTCTACCCCATGTCTGCTAAATACAACTCAAATCTCTGTCTGAATGTTTTCCAGTTCTATGCAACATTGCCTGACAATTGCAGACTGGATGGAGGTTACAACACATTCATTTTTTCTTTTGTTCCCCTTCTTAAGCTAATCATGCTACTATTATGCTCACCAAAACCTCTGTGCTTGGTGCTCCACTGCTTCTCTGGTGCCTCTCTTTGTGTCTGCGTTCAGTTGCAAACACAGGAATTAACTTCAAAATGATTGCAGGTTTTTTTTCCCCCTCATTTAGCACTTCTGACACCATTTAATGATCGTGGGATTCATTACATAGCAAACCAGTGAATGAGAAAGGAATAAAACTTTAATAAAGCAAACTGGCTGACTCCCCAGAAGTCCTTCCTGACTTGTAAGACAAATTCCTTTTGGAATATAAGGAATAGAGAGAGGTTCCAGCTGTATCCAGCACCTGAGGAGACAAAGTAATCAAGCAATTTTACCTCTATGATAGGTGCTGGGCCAAGACTGCCAGTAAAATGCTGGAAAGGAGACAGTGGGTAAAAGAAACCTTCTTGAACAAAGACTGCATCTTGCTCGATCAAGTTTTAGACTTTTAGATGTGCGTTTACACCTTTATCTGCTTATACCATCTTTGCATTTATTCTTTAATTCAGTGGCTCTCAACTGTTCCAGACTACTGTACCCCTTTCAGGAGTCTGATTTGTCTTGCATACCCCAAGTTTCACCTCCCTTAACAACTACTTGCTTACAAAATCAGACATAAAATGCACAAGTATCACAGCACACTATTATTGAAAAATTGCTTGCTTTCTTATTTTGTCTGTATGAAATTTTAGTTCGTACTGAATTTGCTAGTGCTTTTTATGTAGTCTGTTGTAAAACTAGGCAAATATGTAGATGAATTGATTACCCTCTGAAAGACCTCTGGGTACCCCCAGGGCTACATGTACCCCTGGTGGAGAACCACTGCCTTAATTAATATCATATCATCCATGTTCTTTTTTTAATAAGATGGTTTTGCTTTTACTATAAACCAAATCAACAATGGATTTGAAGGGAAAGGTCTATTTAACCCCACTTAAATTAATAAGATGTGATGTACTGACTCTTTAACAGAGCAGCAAACTTAATATCTTATGAGACTGTACAGTGTTAGGGGCTGTACATTTCAGAGAAACATCTCTGAGGCGCTCGGGGACTGGAGTTCACTAATTGTTATCTTCTAGGTGAGGTTCAGGCTGGGAGAGCGTTGAGGAGGCTGCTGATGAGGAAGACAGACTGGTGTGGCAGGGAGCTGACAGTGTCTAATCTCCAGCAAAACTCCCTCTTGCTGCAGCATAGGTAACACAGTGGGTCAAAACTCTGGTTATCCCCAGTAGCATGTTTCAGGTATATTAGTCCATGATTGTACATTCCAGGGATTTCTGCCCAACCTGGTACTGCCACTGTCAGAGGCATGTTGCTGGATTAGATGTATATGGCATTTCCTGGGTTCCAAATCCCTGATGTCTATGTTCTAGCATGAGGCTAAAGTAATTCTTGGAGCATATAATGCTCTATACATAAAACCATTAACATGTATCAGTTCTTTAAAGTTATTTGGATGTCTTCAACATTTAAATAAATGTCTTATTGAAATTTTATTCAAGATGAAATCCTAGGAATTTTACAATAGGTTCACTGAGATATGTGCCAATCATAGGCTGATTATGAAGTGCTGCTTCTAAAGATAGAAACCCTTAAATTGGTACTGTTCTTGAATGCTTACTCACTTTGAAAATTAAAATAATTAAATGTGGCAAAAGACAAAGCCAGCATCCATATGCAAAGGTGGGTTTTGTCAGGTTGTGTCAAGTAATGAAACATCTATATTCAGCACTTATTTTTTTTTTTAGTTAAATGTACTTTTCACCTAAGAAAGGGGTGGATTCAGAAATACTTGTGCTTTCTAAAGTTACCCATTTGAAGAGATCCCACGCTTGGGTTTGTGGTGCTGTGTGAAACAAAAGCAGGAATTTCCCAAAGCCAACAGAGAGCATTTCATGCCAACTTCTGTCACAAAAAACAATGGCCCACTGATGCCGCAACTACTGATTTCTTTCTTTGGGTCAGACTAGCCAGAGGGATTAAAAATCTCCCCAATACATCCAATCATTCTTTGAATTTTCTTTTAATTTTATATTTACATTAATCTCTTAAGGGAACACTGTATACAATCTATTTATTTACCTCTTTGGCTTGTTGTTTTCTTACATCTTTTAAACCTTGATTCTAATGCACAAATTGACAGCTACTGTATATCAGCATAGTGAAAATCACTGAAATAATTTTCTACAAAAAAAACCTAAGTGCATTTTTGAAGCCTCGGGAAAGCAGTCTCCAAACAGCACATTCCATTCTGTGCTTTTTGTATTGTATAAATTGCACACCACATACTTTTACCTCATACACATGCCTCTGGAAAGGATATTACATAATAAAATATTTCTTCCAATTAGATGTCAGATATTAGTCCCCTTTATATAATCTTGAATGCATTTTTTCCTTGTTTAAAATATTTTAGGAGGAAAAATACATCTACATTATATCTTTGTTTGCAAGTATGCCTGGGATACACACAAAGAATGTAATACTATGACATTATAGGACTGATTCGCTACTCTTGTTCTGGCAAAACTCCCTTTCAATTAAATAAGAAGGTTTTTTTGGGTTAGCACTAGATAGCTCCAGTAACATCACTCCATTTCTTTCAAGCCTTCAAATATTAATTCGCTTCATGCCAGTTAGTCATATAAATTTCGTCCTTCTAGGGTCAAGAATACATTGTGAAAAAAGAATACTAGCGTAAGAAATGAACTGACAGATGTATTAGTTGTGTTCAGAATTCATGGAACACTGGTAATTTGACTAGGCAACTATCTCTGCTCTAGCAGATTGCCTGCCAGGTGGGATATCACTCTCTAGGATTAAAACATGAAATGGGTATAAACCAGCAGGAAAAAGATAGGTTGTTGAACAAATAAAGGGCTTTGTAGTTAAAGAATGATGTGTTCCCTTATATTGTGAACCCATTGAAACAGAGCCCCTCCTTCTTATATTTCAGGGCCAGAAGAGATCATTGTGATCCTCTAGTCCGACATCCTGTGTAACACAGGCCATAGAACTTCCCCAAAATAATTCCTAGAGCATATCTTTTAGAAAAACATCCCAATGTGATTTAAAGATTTCCAGTGATGGAGAAATCCACTTGATAAATTCTTCAGGATTTGGAAATTACAGTGCACAGAATAAACTACCATAAATAAATAATACTTATAATTAACATAAGAACATAAGAACATAAGAACGGCCGTACCGGGTCAGACCAAAGGTCCATCTAACCCAGTATCCTGTCTACTGACAGTGGCCAATGCCAGGTGCCCCAGAGGGTGTGGACCAACAGGCAATGATCAAGTGATCTCTCTCCTGCCATCCATCTCCATCCTCTGACAAAGAGAGGCTAGGGACACCATTCCTTACCCATCCTGGCTAATAGCCATTAATGGACTTAACCACCATGAATTTATCCAGTTCTCTTTTAAACGCTGTTATAGTCCTAGCCTTCACAACCTCCTCAGGTAAGGAGTTCCACAAGTTGACTGTGCGCTGCATGAAGAAGAACTTCCTTGTATTTGTTTTAAACCTGCTGCCTATTAATTTCATTTGGTGACCCCTAGTTCTTGTATTATGGGAATAAGTAAATAACTTTTCCTTATCCACTTACTCCACATCACTCATGATTTTATATACCTCTATCATATCCCCCCTTAGTCTCCTCTTTTCCAAGCTGAAGAGTCCTAGCCTCTTTAATCTCTCCTCATATGGGACCCGTTCCAAACCCCTAATCATTTTAGTTGCCCTTTTCTGAACCTTTTCTAGTGCCAGTATATCTTTTTTTAGATGAGGAGACCACATCTGTACGCAGTGTTTGAGATGTGGGCGTACCATCGATTTATATAAGGGCAATAATATATTCTCAGTCTTACTCTCTATCCCCTTTTTAATGATCCCTAACATCCTGTTTGCTTTTTTGACCGCCTCTGCACACTGCGCGGACATCTTCAGAGAACTATCCACCATGACTCCAAGATCTTTTTCCTGATTTGTTGTAGCTAAATTAGCCCCCATCATATTCTATGTATAGTTGGGGTTATTTTTTCCAATGTGCATTACTTTACATTTATCCACATTAAATTTCATTTGCCATTTTGTTGCCCAATCACTTAGTTTTGTGAGATCTTTTTGAAGTTCATCACAGTCTGCTTTGGTCTTAACTATCTTGAGCAGTTTAGTATCATCTGCAAACTTGGCCACCTCACTGTTTATCCCTTTCTCCAGATCATTTATAAATAAGTTGAATAGGATTGGTCCGAGGACTGACCCTTGGGGAATACCACTAGTTACCCCACTCCATTCTGAGAATTTACCATTAATTCCTACCCTTTGTTCCCGGTCTTTTAACCAGTTCTCAATGCATGAAAGGACCTTCCCTTTTATCCCATGACAACTTACTTTACTTAAGAGCCTTTGGTGAGGGACCTTGTCAAAGGCTTTCTGGAAATCTAAGTACACTATGTCCACTGGATCCCCCTTGTCCACATGTTTGTTGACCCCTTCAAAGAACTCTAATAGATTAGTAAGACACGATTTCCCTTTACAGAAACCATGTTGACTATTGCTCAACAGTTTATGTTTTTCTATGTGTCTGACAATTTTATTCTTAACTATTGTTTCGACTAATTTGCCCGGTACCGACGTTAGACTTACCGGTCTGTAATTGCCGGGATCACCTCTAGAGCCCTTTTTAAATATTGGCGTTACATTAGCTAACTTCCAGTCATTGGGTACAGAAGCCGATTTAAAGGACAGGTTACAAACCTTAGTTAATAGTTCCGCAACTTCACATTTGAGTTCTTTCAGAACTCTTGGGTGAATGCCATCTGGTCCCGGTGACTTGTTAATGTTAAGTTTATCAATTAATTCCAAAACCTCCTCTAGTGACACTTCAATCTGTGACAGTTCCTCAGATTTGTCACCTACAAAAGCCGGCTCAGGTTTGGGAATCTCCCTAACATCCTCAGCCGTGAAGACTGAAGCAAAGAATCCATTTAGTTTCTCCACAATGACTTTATCGTATTTAAGGCTCCTTTGTATCTCGATCATCAAGGGGCCCCACTGGTTGTTTAGCAGGTTTCCTGCTTCTGATATACTTAAAAAACATTTTTTTATTACCTTTTGAGTTTTGGGCTAGCTGTTCTTCAAACTCCTCTTTGGCTTTTCTTATTATATTCTTGCACTTAATTTGGCAGCGTTTATGCTCCTTTCTATTTGCCTCACTAGGATTTGACTTTCACTTTTTAAAGGAAGTCTTTTTATCTCTCACTGCTTCTTTTACATGGTTGTTAAGCCACGGTGGCTCTTTTTTAGTTCTTTTACTGTGTTTCTTAATTTGGGGTATACATTGAAGTTGGGCCTCTATTATGGTGTCTTTAAAAAGTGCCCATGCAGCTTGCAGGGATTTCACTTTAGTCACTGTACTAAATTAACACAATATGTAGCTATTCTACAACAAAAGATAAATAATTATATTTTTGAACAAGGCATTGTTTTCTATTTAAAAGAAAAAAGTGAGGGCTATATCTCCCATGATGCACCGTGGTCTCCTCCTGTTACTGAGCAGTGGCAGTGCATTCTGGGAGATGTAGTTCAACTGGGGATCCCTGTCCACATAAGAGAATGGGACATGAGGCACCTGAATTACCACTCCCATGAGGCACTGTGGCAGCACTTCTTAAACAAATGTTTCAATTTTCAGGGGAAATATTTCAGATTTTAGTTGGAAGTCACAATTTTTTGTTGTTTTTTCATTAGAAGTTGAAATTTTCACAGAAAGTGGACATGCTTCACAAAGCACTTTGTTTTGCTGAAAACCCTTTTTCCATTGGAAAACAGTTGAAAAAAAACAGCCTTAAAGAACAAGATTAGTTAAAAGTTACCATAAAACAAACAAATAATAACAAATGTACTTTCATATTCAAAGAATTCAACAGTTGGCCAATTTAAGGCTTATATACAAATTATATAGTGTGATTATCCACCATTGAAAACAAAACACAAATGAATGGATGAGGATGCTATTTAAGTTTGCACAGTGCTACGCAACAGATTAAGAAAGGAATGAAAGAGTACTATATTCCCCTGAGGTATCTAGGGAAATTTAAGTAGACAGAACATCATGAGTTTAAATTTTAACTAGGACACAAATACCTTGGTGAAAGATGCAGAATAAGAGCCAGAATAGAAACCCTCCTACATTCAGATAAAAATGGTTCCAATGTGCACTGTGATTCTGGCAGACCAGGTGCCAGTTCATGCCAAGGCCCCTAGCACTCACTGCACACTGACAAATGCATAGCTGAAAACCAGTTTGGCTCACGTGTGTGTTAGTATCAGGGCCGGCTCCAGGCACCAGGCACCCAAGCTGGTGCTTGGGGCGGCAACTGGAGGGGGGCGGCGCGGCGCTCCGGCCGCCGGGGACAGCGGGGCCACAGCCGGGCTCGCCGCCCCCCCGGGGCTGGGCGCGCGGGCGGGGGGGGGGAGAGCCGAGCCCCAGCCGGGGCTCGCCGCCCTGCCCCCGGCGCTCTGGCCGCCGGGGGGAGAGCCGAGCCCCCGCCGGGGCTCGCTGCCCTGCCCCCGGCGCTCTGGCCACCGGGGGGAGAGCCGAGCCCCCGCCGGGGCTCGCCGCCCTCCTCCCAGGGCTCCGGCCGCCCTCCCCTCCGGCGCCCTCCCCCTGGCCACCGGGGGGGAGAGCGGAGCCCCTGCCGGGACTCCGGCCGCCCCCCCCGGCTCCGGACGGCCGCCCCGCCCCCCCCCCACGGGGTGGGGGGGCCGAGGCTTTTTTGCCTGGGGCGGCAAAAAAGCCAGAGCCAGCCCTGGTTAGTATTGTTACAATAGGTATTAGATTTATAAATATGTGTTAGTGTTTGGACTTTATGAAATGCATGTGAGTTGCTGCATGTATTAATCTCACTTATAATATCTGTATCCCATGTCATAAGTGATATTTAATACAATAAGGGATAATTGACACAATATTTAAGTGTTTGCTCTGTAACTATAAAAGTGTTTGCTATGAAACTGGAAATGGGAGAAGCATTACCTAGTGTGAAATACTAGTTTACCACAAGAAGTGTAATTTCCTGCCCAACAAAAGAAGGCCTATAGACACCAGATAAACCATTGTGAAACATCAGTGGACAAAAGACATTTTTGAATGTTTCCCCCACAGCCATGAAGAGGGGACATGCACAAACAATCATCCCATCAGAGCTTGAACTCTGAGGGAAGGGAATAAAAACCTCAGTCAAGAAGAAATTGTCATCAATATATTGCTTGGAATTTCGACAGGCCAATATTTCTAAGCATAAACAAGGTATCCCCAAGCTGCTTAGCCTGGGTTAGCCCTAAATAACATGTAGAGCAGGGGTTCTCAAACTGGGGGTTGGGACCCCTCAGGGGGTCATGAGGTTATTACATGGGGGGTCGCGAGCATCACCCTCCACCCCAAACCCCTCTTTGCCTCCAGCATTTATAATGGTGTTAAATATACAAACAAGTGTTTTTAAATGTATAAGGGGGGTTGCACTCAGAGCTTGCTGTGTGAAAGGGGTCACCAGTACAAAAGTCTGAAAACCCCTGATATAGAACTTGCACATTTACCACAGCTTTTATTACTTTTTGCAACCTAAAACTGTAAACATAGACTCACCAATGAGTTATTTGCTTTAACCATGTAAATTACTCTAATTTCTTTTTCCTAGTTAGTAAATCTTTAGTAACTTTATTACAAGATTGGCTGCAAGTGTTGTCTTTTGTGTGAGATCTGAGGTACAATTGAGCTGATATAAGTGACTGATCCTTTGGAAGAAACCTGAACATTCTTGTGATTTTTGGTATAGTGACCATCTATCATAAAGGCAAGCTTGCCTGGGTCGCAAGATAACCATTTGGCACTCCAGTTTATCTCTGTGACTCCATTTTATTATTATAGTGATTGAAGAGTTCACACTTGTAATTTTTTGGAGAAATATAATTATAGAACACACAGCTGATTTGGTGTTTGTGCCCTGGTTTGTAACAGTCAGTCATGAGGTTGGCTCGAATGTTTGTGATTAGGGTTGCCAACTTTCTACACGAACAAAAACGAATACCCTTGCCCCGCCCCCTGTCCTACCCCTCCTATGAGGCTCCACCCCTGCCATGGCCCTTCTCTGAGACCCTGCCCCCGCTCACTCCATCCCCCCATCCCTCTGTCACTTGCTCTCCCCACCCTCACTCACTCGCTCATTTTCAGTGGGCTGGCTCAATAGGTTGGGGAGCAAGAGAGCTCCATCTGGGTGTGTGGGCTCCGGGATGTGACCAGAAATGAGGAATTTATGGTGTGGGAGGAGGCTCCAGGATGAGGCAGTGGGTTGGGCTGTGGAAGGGGGTGAGGGCTCCGGCTGGGGGTGGGGACTCTGGGGTGGGACCAGGGATGAGGGGTTTGGGGATCAGGGTGCTCTGGGATGGAATCAAGGGGTTCAGAGGGCAGGAGGGGGATCAGGGCTGTGCCAGGGTTGGGGCACAGGAGGAGGTCCAGGGGTGCAGGTTCCGGGTGGCACAGCAAGCAGCTCCCGGAAGCAGCAGCATGTCCCTGCTCTGGGTCCTATGCAGAGGCATGGTCAGGCAGCTCTGCGTGCTGCCCCGTACGCAGGCGCCACCCCCGCAGCTTCCATTGGCCATGGTTCCCAGCCAATGGGAGCTAGAGGGGCAGAGCTTGGGGCGGGGGCAGCATGCGGAGTCCCATGGCTACACCTACGCATAGGAACCAGAGGGGGAACATGCCATTGCTTCCGGGAGCCGTGCGGAACCACGGCAGACAGGGAACATGCCTTAGCCCTGCTGTGCTGCTGACTGGACTTTTAACAGCCCGGGCAGCAGTGCTGACCAGAGCTGCCAGGGTCTGTTTTTGATCAGACGTTCCAATCGAAAACTGGACACCTGGCAACCCTATCTGTGAGCCACTCCAGACAGCCCAACATACACATTCAAACAAACCGTACAAGGAGCCTCTGTCTTTGTGCACATCCATGCAGGTACAAGTCACAGTCAGAGGTCTTGTGATCATTCAGTGCAAAGACCCTGCAGGGTTAGTGCTGAGCACTTAATGCTATGCAAAGGGGACACCAAGGACTGGTTTAGTGTACACACTCCATCCTTATTAAGATCCAGATTATTTCAGAACTCCCACTAAGAAGAGCAATCCTTGCCAGTAGATATAGATTACTGACATTGCAGGAATTGGGAAGATCTCACGTTAGCAAGAATGAAATTTGGATGAATGTGCATGTAACAGACGTGAAGTTGCTATTTAATAATTTATGAAAATTTCATGTTGACCTGGTTATTGGGTTGTTCACTGTATGATTATAATGAGTTATATTGAAAAGGCTGATGGAAAAACAGAGTACATTCAGAGAGCCCAGGAAGGAGACAGAGGTGCAGCTAAACCTGCAATATTGACAATGCAGCATTGTAAACAGAGTTAAGATCCAAGATTTTACCTAGGAGCGATATCTCCTGTTTCAGTACAGCATATGGTATATTATACACTCGAATAGATGTGACAGAAGGATTTAGTTTATATTCTTGTAATTAAAAAAATTATTTGCTATGGAAAAAAAGCATGCTGTTTGGGGGAAATGTGTATCAAACAAAAATTCTGTAACATTCAATAAAGATAGTGTTAAAAATCTTTAGATTTATGTTGAAACATGCGGAAGTGCAATGATTCAAAAGATAAGTTTGCCTGAGCAAAGTTGCCTCTGTCATGATGCATATTGCTTTGCAATATAGTGCTATATGATCCAGTACTATTCTCTGTAGGACTTGTGCCTGCATACTAGACTGCACAGTGAATGAGACAATTGCTTATTATTAATTAATTAATTAATTATTATTACTTAATATTTTATGGAATCAAAATGTATTAGGCACTGCACAGACAAATTGGAGCATACAGTACTTACCAAAGCCGATTGTCATAATTCCCTGAAGTAACAGTTTCTGGTGTCTAGAATTTCTGGAAATAATATCAAAATCATAGAATGTCTATCAGCTTTGAGGCGTTAGAGCTCAAGATGACTTTTGAATATCAGTTGGTTCCGATAACCATTATTTATTAATATGTATGTTCTACCCAATTACATTTTGCACTAGAACTCATAAAGTGTCTGTATAAATGTTAATATGGCTCATTTTCACCCTTACTTGGCTTTGGTTTCTCTTTACTTGTTCATATTTACTTCTCATACATGTGCACAATAGTGTAGTCTACCACAGGCGTGCATCTAAGGGCAGAATTTAATGCTATGGGTATGATGTTGTGCCAGCCTCAACATGGCCTCTTTGTATCCTTCCTCAGGTGCAAATAACTACATCCACAGTTTTGTGCCTACATTTATTTGCAGACATAATTTAGTAATCTATGCCACTGATTGCACAGGTAAATCACATATTTAAATATCCAGTTCACATTAATTAATAAAATCCATAAATAGTTTCATCCATAATTGTATTCACCTGCAATTTGAGGATGAAAGTGTGGAGGCCAACTTTCAAAAATAAATATCTGGTGCTACTGTGTATATATGTGGAATTAGAACAGATGAATTATGAATAGGGATAGCATTACCCTAAGCAAGTCTGTCCCAATAGTGGATCTGAAAACAAAGTATAGCATATATACAATATAGATTAAAGCTTTTTTCCATTGACTGATTACAACATTTCATTATATTGAAGTCTCCTTGTTTAGAAGATTGCTGTGTTTTGTGAACATTTAATTAAAGTGAGATTTAAGAAATAACTAAATATTTCTAATATTTTATTAATTCATTGACATACCAAATACTGGACATGAGCATAATTACCTAGTCTGGTATAAATGTAGGTTTGTAGAGCCTGATTTTGAGCCCCCTGGCCTCTACTTGTGCTTATACAGGACATTCATCTGAAGTGTGTAGGTGCAAATAGAGCAGAATAGTGCTACCTGTCTCCCTCTGTGATACACAGAGGATATGGATCTGTTACAGTTCTCAACTTGTGAGCCTGGCTCTTCTGATCAAGCTGTAAAGAGAGTCATACTTTTAGCTCTGTATGTCCTCAGTTCAGTCTTTGATGATGGCTGTCACATAAACACTAGTGCACACTTGAACAGTTTTAACACCTACACACCCAGGCACCATCTCATGCTTCCATAAGTGGGGGCAGAGTACAATTCTGTCCTATTAATAAACAGCCAGAAACAAATGATCATAGAATATCAGGGCTGCAAGGGACCTCAGGAGGTCATCTAGTCCAACCCCCTGCTCAAAGCAGGACCAATCCCCAGACAGATTTTTACCCCAGTTCCCTAAATAGTCCCTTCAAGTATTGAACTCACAACCCTAGGTTTAGGGGGCCAATGCTAAAACCACTGAGCTATCCCTCTCCCCAGGAAATGTACTCACAGATTCTGTTCAGAAATTAGCTTGGAATTCTGCTTTACAGATAATCACATCTATCTAATGTGTATCTAAGTGTCACATACCCAAATTAAAAGCATTAGTTCCTTCTATCCATTGTCTATAGCATGTTTAAGAAAACAGATAACTGGATTCTGGCAATTTAGGACCAGCTCCCCAGCTGGCATAAGTCTTCATAGCTTCATTGATTTCAAAAGAGGTACACCAATTTACATTAGCTGAGGATCTGTTTCTTTACATTTGAAATGTTTATAATTACTGTAATCCCAGTAGTAACACACATCAAGAGACGAAAAAGCAAAGTCCTTACATAAACCATTGCTAAGTAAACCACAGACTAAGACTTGCTATTTATTTAGTTTACAGTACAGTGAAGAGGTTCAGGCCTGATCTGATGATGATATTCCATCAGTAGTGCTGAAGCTTAGTTACTGTACAATATAAAGCCCCTCAGTAACAGCTGAATAATTAGTGCTGCTTTACTCTGGCTCAACCAGATCTTAACCAAATAGGAATGAAATATGGTACTCTTAATAGTGTTGAAGTTGTGAACAATTCAATAATTCAGTACCAGAACATAAGGCATTTTATACCTGAGATTTAAAGGGCCAGATTTTCAAAAGTATTCAGCTTCTATTTAAACTAAATACAAATTAGACTAATGCTTCTTTAACAATAACTGAAACTAGTCCCATTACTATATGGATAAGGTGTCTGGTACTGTTACTCCTCCTTTACATTAGTGGAATTCCCTTTGGTTATATCAGCATGGAAGTGGAATAATGCACTAGAGAATAAGGCCCAATTTCTAACCTCTAAGAACAACCATCTCTCAGTACCCAAAAAATAATTCAACAACAGTAAAACCCCTTCTGCTTTATTTATGTAGATAACCGTATAACCTTCATCTGTAAAATTTAGGATGATAATGTGGTTTCTGACTTTCAACTGAGTATTGCTTTCAGATGAATTTCATAATCACAATAACTGTCCAGCAATTGAGTTTATAACCTTCACAGACTCCTTTAGGCAGCCTAGCCTCACATAATTTCTGACAAGTTGCTTAATTGTTCGTCTAGATCCGTAGATTAGTTCGTCTTGCTGGTCTGTAAACTCCTTGGGGCAGAGACTGTCCTCTATTTTTTCACAATGCCTATTGTGATTGAGTCCTGATTGTGGTTTCTGGGTTATACCCAAAAACAAATAAATGAATAGAATACTACAGGAGCTGCGGCTTTAAGAAAAAAAATGAATACTGTGAGACTCATGAAAAAATCATCAGAGTTGGCAACTTGTATCCTCGCCTGAGATTTTTTTAATTAAAATATTATTTGTTGCATTTGGAAAGTAAATCACTTGCTTTTACAGAAATATTTCTATGAGCCCCATGGTTGTAATCTCTGGGAGGGATCTCTTAGAATTACCCAGAGAAGGAGTCGGCCCATTGAAGCAGAGAAATCATTCCTATCCTCCCCACAGTTAGTGTTACCATATTTCAGGTTCCCAAAACTGCCCGGGAGTGGGGGTAGGGGGAATGGAGGGAACGAGGGAGGGGAAGCTGTAGCAGAAATACAGTTGGGTGTGCTCGAGGTGGGGGTACTCACTAGCAGTGAGATGCAGTGTCACTCCCTGTCATGATGTTAGGATGGCTGGCACAAACCCAGGATGCAGTGACAGCCATCAGTCAGTGCCTCTCTGTGGAACCCCATCCCCAGGGCTGGGAGGTGTGACCTAAGTGGGCTGCATCCAGCAGCTTTGACTGCAAGAGAATCGACCAATCAGTTATGGATGCAGGGGATGGACCAATCTGAAAACAGACCAATCAGAACTCTTTCTGAGCTACAATATATGCTCTGCAAAAAATCCCAGACATTTCCTGTTACCTGAAAAATTCGCACAGTCGGAGGAAGGATCCTCAAAAAACAAAAAACAAAAAAAAACAAAAAAAAAACAGTCGATGTCCAGGAAAACCCAGATGTACAGTAACCCTACTTGCAATGCTATGGTAGATGGTGACAGTCCCCAAAGAGGGACGTTTAGATCAATCATGAATTTCCAGATCACCTCAAGGCATCGTAAGCAGGCAAAATCAGTAGGAAAGAAATTCAATGTCAAGTCTTTTGAAGACATAGTGGCTCGGGACAAACTTCAGCAGTGTCTCCAAGAGAAGTTTGCTGCTATGCCTACAGCTGATGATGATAATGAAAATTTCTGGAAGGGATTAAAGACTGCCATTCTCTCAGCATGTGCTGTGTCCATTGGCTATATCACCCAACACCACCAAGATTTGTTTGATGAGAATGATGCTGAGATTCAGGGCCTGATTGACCAGAAAAGAAAAGCTAATTGCATGTGGCAAAACGATGTATCAAACCAGCAGAAGAAAGAGTCATACAAGCAACTCAAGGCAGAAGCCCAAAAGAAAATCCATAACATCAAAAATAAGTGGTGGCGAGAAAAGGCCAAGGAGATTGAACTTTACACCGATAAGCATGACACCAGGAGGTTTTTTTTCAGGCAATAAATGACATTTACGGTCCATACGCCCATGGATCCACACCACTCTGAGCCCAAGACGGGTCAACATATTTTAAGGATAGTGAAGCCATCAAAGCCAGGTGGAAGGAGCATTTTCAGTTATTCCTGAACCTTGAGTCAACTGTCTCTGATGCCACTATAGAATCTATACCTAAACGACCTGAAAGAACATCTCTTGCTGACCCCACCACCCTCGAAGATGTAACAAGAGCCATTATGCAAACTAAGAACAACAAGGCAGCAGGGCTAGATGGCATACCAGCTTAAGTCTACAAGTTTAGAGGTGAAGAACTGATAAGGAAGCTCCACAATTTTTTCCCCCCATATCTGGTGTAATGAGAAGATCCCAGAAGACTTGAAAAATGTTAACATTGTTACAATCTTTATGAAAGAAGATAAGTCGGAGTGTGAAAACTATCAAGGCATTGCCTTGCTATCTGCAGCAGGGAAAATTCTTGCCTGTATCCTCTTAAACTGATTACTTTCTGAGGAAATATTGCCAGAATCTCAGTGTGGTTTTAGACCTTCCTGCGGGACAATTGACATTATCTTTGTTGCCTGCCAAATCCAGGAAAAGTCTCAGGAACAAAATCAGGACCTCTACATCACCTTCATTGAGTTGACAAAGGCTTTGACTCTGTCAATCGTGAAGCCTTGTGGAAGGTGCTGGCCAGATTTGGCTGCCCTCCAAAATTTATTAAGGTCCTATGTCTTCTCCATGATCAGATGACTGCCACGGTTCTCTGTAATGGCCTTGAGATGGAGCCTTTCATCATCAAAACTGGGGTTAAGCAAGGATGCCCCAACCCTGTTCTCCATCTATTTAGCAGTCATTTTGGTCCTCATTAAAGATCACCTCCCCAGTGGAGTTGACATTCAATACAGAATCTTTAATCTTTGACGTCTGTGCTTGAAGTCTAAAGTCTTCAGGGCGTCCATTATTGATCTTCAGTATGCTGATGATTGTGTCATCCTCATGCACACTGAGAATGACCTTCAGTCCATATTGGATTTTCTTGCACAAGCTTACTGAAACCTAGCACTCTCACTCAATATTGGGAAGACTATCAACCTGCTTCAGGCTTTGCATATGACCAACTACAAATCACCATTGAGGGTCAGACTTTGGAGATAGTTGAGCACTTTTGCTACCTCGGTAGCTAACTTTCTCAAAATGCAAAAATCGACAGTGAGTTCCAGCACAGGATCCAGTGTGCAGGTGCTTCCTTTGGGAAATTGCTCCGACACATTTTCACGGACCATGACTTATGGCAGGACACCAAGATCCAGGTCTATAAGACAATTGCTGTTCCTACACTCCTCTATGGATGTGAAATCTGGGTGATCTATCGACAGCACCTCAAGAGTCTGGAGAGGTACCACCAACAATGCCTCTGGAAGATTCTTCACATGAAGTGGCAAGATCGCCGCACTAACGCCAGCATCCTTGCTGAAGCCAATGTCACCAGCATTGAAGCAATGATTCTCATGCACCAACTTCACTGAGCTGGACATTGTGTGCAGATGTCAGACTCTCACCCCCCCAAAACAAGTCCTCTGCTCTCAGCTCACCCATGGTGAGAGATTCTGTGGTGGTCAGAGGAAACACTACAAAGACACAACTGAAAGTGTATCTTAAGAAACTGATGTGGACATCACAAGCTGGGAGGAGCAAGCCACCAACCGACCCCAATGGCGCCATATCCTCTATCAGGCAGTGGCCCACTTCCAGGAGAATCGCCTTGCCCTCAAAAATGAAAAGAGAGAGAGAAGGAAGGAAAAAGAAAGAACATTCTCCCAACAGGCAGCTGGCCTGCCACAAAATGTCTGTGCCTATTGTGAATGGATTTGCGGTTCCGGGATCAGACTCCTGAGTCATCTCAGGACCCATATGTAAATCCGTGGTAGAGATCATCCATGAATCGCTATGGTAGATGGCAGTTTATCAAGGAGCTGTCATTGCCCTCTACATCCTTTTCCAGCATTTAACCAATCTCAGACAGAACTTTTCTCATCATCTTTCTGGGCCAGGCTGAAGATGATAAAGCATGGCTGCTCTACTTATAGAGACCCTCCCAATTCCATATGTTATAGATTTTCCCTCTGAGTACATGTAGACTAATTCTGGAAGCTCTAGCTTCATTGATTTTTTCTGAGAGTGTATAGGATTGCTGGTATCCTGGGAATGACTCCACAATGTGATGTAGGTGGTGCATTGGACAACATATCATTTTTCCTGTACATATATTAGCTTTTTATCAGTGAAGACTTACATACTGGAATAAATAAATAATATGCTTTACTTGGTTTGTACTGCAGTAAAGTGCATTGTATTGGATATCACAGAATAATTATAATATTGCAGTATATGCTGTGACAAAGTTCCTCCTCTATCTTGGCAGGTCCTGCGCTTATTGGCGGATTTTCTTGCCTCAGAGATTCACCATGTGGGTTGGGGAACAGCCCAGAGACCTTCCCCTCTGGAAGAACCCATAGTCCAGGTCAATTGGGAGGTTTGGGGGGAACCCAGGCCCACCCTCTACTCCGGGTTCCAGCCCAGGGCCCTGTGGACTGTAGCTGTCTATAGTGCCTCCTGTAACAGCTGCATGACAGCTACAACTCCCTGGGCTATTTCCCCATTGCCTCCTCCAAACACCTTCCTTATTCTCACCACAGGACCTTCCTCCTGGTGTCTGATAACGCTTGTGCTCCTCAGTCCTCCAGCAGCTCTCACTCTCAGCTCCTTGCGCCTCTTGCTCCCAGCTCCTCACACTCGCACCACAAACTGAAGTGAGCTCCTTTTAAAACCCAGGTGCCCTGATTAGCCTGCCTTAATTGATTCTAGCAGCTTCTTCTTAATTGGATCCAGGTGTCCTAATTAGCCTGCCTGCCTTAACTGGTTCTAGCAGGTTCCTGATTACTCTAGTGCAGCCCCTGCTCTGGTCACTCAGGGAACAGAAAACTACTCATCCAGTGACCAGTATATTTGCTCTCTACCAGACTCCTGTACCCCACTGGTCTGGGTCTGTCACAATGCGTATCATCATTGCTAGTTGCAATAAAAGACATGAAGTAACTATATAACACAAAATACTGCATCTAATACATAACTTTTTGAACCACTTAAAAAGCCACATTGAAAAAAAGGTGAAAGGCCCACACAGATCATAAATATTTGTGACCCCAAAACCTTTTGTGTTTTAATTGTTATGTATTTTTGTTTAACTAAATCAGTTACAGTAGTTTGTCTACTGGTTACTGTCTTCGTATAAGACTGTACATATTTCATCCACTTCAATGCACAGTCAATGAGTCACTGTTTATGTGGGAAATGATAACTTTGTATCATGTAAATATTCTATTATGGGGGAGCTGGAATGTGTACTTTCTAAGGGCTGGGCCTGCGGTGACTACATACTGCACGAGGAATCACAGAAGCAGACAACCTCTCTGTTGCTAAAGAAGCTATGCCAAGGGAGAGAGGGGGGAACTGGGATAGATTATTCCTATTCCCTGGACCCAGAACATGGCCCCAATCCGTTTTTAAAAATACACCCTGGGATAAAGTCTTCTCCTGCTGACCCTTGTTGTAGTTAATTCTGTAACTCAAGTAGTAGCAGTTTGTGTTTCAATGCTGAAGGTTTAGAGTTTCAATCATGATGATGCATGAGGAGGGGTTGTTATAGCTGCATGTAATATAATTTGGTTTGACCTTTTTTTAAGGTACCTAGGAAGTTACATATAAAAATCTATGTTAAAAGTACATTATTTAAATTGCAAAGACAAGCACTTGAAAATAAAAAAAAATGTCATATTATGGTAGCCCATCAAACCATAATTTTGCCCCCTCTGTATATGATGCAGCCTTTCTACAGCATAAAATCTTTGTCCAATCTGTCTCCTTCATGTACAGTTCTGTGACATACCCCTACATTTCTTACAGCTAACTGGAAAGCAAGCAAGTCAAGTTGTACACTACTGATTGTAAACAATGTTCTTGAATATTTTTCTATTAACCCAATGTAAATTTCAGTACCTAGTGCTAACTTTTTATGTAGTATCTCTTGGTAATATGTTCCAAATAGTTAATGAAACTGTAAAATGAGCTCTGCATACATTTCCTCTGATCAAGTTCATTTTTTAAAGCCAATGTTTGCCTTTTGGAAATTCAAGTGATGCAGTCGTTATGAAATGCAAACCTTGCAAATACATACCATCCCTATGAACAAGTTTTGCTACCAGCTCTTCTTGTTTTACTTTTTCATAATCCCAATAAATATTTTTAAAGGAAAATGAGATTTTCTTGACTTCATGCAACTTCTGTCTGTATGACATTGCCTATTTTTCCATATTCATATTTCTAGAAATCAATTCTCTGAAATGATTATTACTCCTAATATTAACACAAGAGCTAGTAAATATCGTATAAGCACTACAAGATAATTATGTAGTTGGAATGTAGACAGTATTCCACAAACATATAACACAACAACAAAAAATAACTTCATTGACATCCTCCTGAAATATTTTTCATTTCAGAAGTAGTCTATAAATTTATGTTCTCCAAACTGCATTATACAGCAGGGCAAACTAGAAGATAATAGTAGTCCCTACTGGCCTTAGAATGTATTCTTCGGCCTCAGGTTGTCCCAAGGCTTAACAGAGAGTGGACAAACCAGGCTCTTCTGCCATCAGGGGCGGCTCCAGACACCAGCGCACCAGGCGCGTGCCTGGGGCGGCAAGCCGCGGGGGGGGGGGCGGCCTGCCGGTGGCTGTGAGGGTGGCAGGCAGGCGGCTTTCGGGGGCATGCCTGTGGGACCGGCGGACCTCCCGCAGGTATGCCGCCTAATCTGCGTTACCAGCGAACCTCCCACAGGCGAGTCGCCGAAAGCCTCCTGCCTGCCTTGCTTGGGGAGGCAAAAAACATAGAGCCGCCCCTGTCTGCCATGCATTTAGTTTTAAATGATTTGATTAACATTCTTTGATAAAAATCATGCCTTAATAGTATTTAGCACTCTTGCATGTACATATGATACCGTGAAGTATTTGTGTTTAGATAAATGTGCATCCACTCTGTGTTATAATTAGCCATGCAGAAATGAAAATAGAATTGGTACATAAACAAGCAAAAAGAAAACATGAAAGCAAATTGCCAGTGATTGTGAGTCACATGTAGATCTTTTGGACTTCAGATCTTTGAGTCTAATTTGGTGGTGTATGCCTTTGGCATTCTTTATGGATGAAGTATCATCCAGACCAGATATTTGTTGCTGGTATATTGAAGACATTATGTCTTAAAAACCTGCATCTACTATTTCATCATACTTTACAGATTTTTTTTTTTTGGTAATCTTGAGTTGATTTTTGTAGCCATGACACTTTTTTTCCCCTCTCAGGGTCATACTCTGGTTCCAACAGAGTCTATCCCAGGGGTCAGCAACCTTTCAGAAGTCTTCATTTATTCACTCTGATTTAAGGTTTCGTGTGCCAGTAATGCATTTTAACATTTTTAGAAGGTCTCTCTCTATAAGTCTATAATATATAACTAAACTATTGTTTTATGTAAAGTAAATAAGGTTTTTAAAATGTTTAAGAAGCTTCATTTAAATTTAAATTAAAATGCAGAGCCCCCCGGACCGATGGCCACCAGGCAGTGTAAGTGACACTGAAAATCAGCTCGTGTGCCGCTTTTGGCACGCGTGCCATAGGTTGCCTACCCCTGGTCTAGCCACTAGAGAGCTCAAAGGGAGCCCACTTAGACACAATACTTTCCTCCCAAGTACTCAGAGGTCAGCTAGAGGAAAACACCCTCCTCACCAGCAGCTATCCCAATATATTCCACCACAAGGTATGAGATGTTTGTTCTTTTGAGCTTTTTGGAGGACATCCAGATTCTGGGTGCTGTCTGGGGCCCAAATGCTCTCCCCATTACTTCACTAAACTTGCAAATGAAGCTAGCTCAGTGTTAAATCAAATGCTGTTTCAAAAGAAAGGATGCCAGCATCTGTCCTCAGTGTTGCTAAATACCAGATTACACTAAGACAATCGTGTGCTGCCAGATCATTTGTTTGAACTGACTATAATGGAACAGCCAAGAGAACTTTAGTATTCAGAACATTGCTGAGGGCAATATGGGCACTGAAATATATTTTAAATAATGTTAGTGTTGTGTTTTCTGAATAGCCAGGTGAATATTAAATGCATAGGAACACTGAACCGAATAGAATGTTAGGAAACATGCTGGCCAATTAAATGTTTACCAATTTGCTGTTTGAACAAAAGATGTTGTCATAACATAACATAACAACAAAGATGCTGTTCTTGTATTAGGTAACTTTTTGTTAATGACCATTGCTGGAAATTGTTTAGTGGGAAAAACTCAGAAGAAAGACAGTGTGCAGAAGAAAGGAAGGATGAGTGGTTCCACCTGATTTATGTATAATCCACATGAGAAAACATAAGGTATTTATTGCTATCTCTGTCTCAAAATAGACTTTTACCTATTCCCCATGAAAACATTCTCAGCATGTCTAAATATCTCTTAAGTAAAACGACATAACTAGTGAAGTGGCATCATGCTACTTTGAAGGTACTAATAATGAGCCAAATCCTGTTCTCTTTTTCATAGATGATAATTAAATCACGGAGTTATTCTGGATTTATGCTGGTAGATAAGATTGGGAATATGTCACATACAGTACCAATGTTCTTGCTACTAGAATAGTGTATAGTGAAAATTATGGGCCAGAATTACAGGAATTAATTTCAGCATTTTGCTCAGTTTTGGATGAAGTGGTGCAAATGTGGCTTTAAGCCACTTTTGTGATTCCCTGATGTGATGCGGCAGGATGGCAGCCCCTGAAGTGCTGTTCCAGCAGCTGGAGACTTCCCTGGTGTAAGGATTTCTTAGCCATACCCCCTTTCTCCTGGAAAAAAATACCCTTTGCTGAAGCCAGAATATGTGTGTTCAGATCCCTAACCTAGAGTCTGCTGGTTGCTACAAATATGTCCTTATCAGGTTCTGCTATAAGTGATATCATCTCTAGGTAGAGATAATTTAACATACTCTGGATAACGGAGGGGTCATATCCTGGAGCAGAACTTCACACTCTTCACATTCCTTGCAGGAACTATTGAACATATCCTAGAAATAAGGGCTGACTGAACCCAGCAGCACCTGACACTGTTAAAAGGTGACTTTCAGGGACTATCATGCCCCTCAGGTCTCAGCTAGGGATGGTCTAAGTCAGTATTTGTATGAAAGGAAACAGGAAACTCAGTCCTCCATCAGTTGGTCTCTCTCCCCCAGAATCAGGACTGAACACTAGTTCAGTTCACTAGTTCAAATAGTATAATAGCATAGTTCTAGCAGGAACTGTACTTCTGGAAGTGCTCTCCTTGGCATGAGATGTCAAACTGAAGTCCTGACCACGCATGGGTTACTGGGGATTTCTCATATATTAGAAAGTACCACATTAACTCTCAGTTTGAAGGACAAATTTGTGCCGCTTCTGACCCTTATGTAGAAAAAAACAAACCAACAAACCTGTTCATATTTGTAAAGAGGACAGATCTGATTTATAATTAAAGAGAGGATGAACTTTGGGCCTTTTAGTGTTACCATTACAGAATCATTTTACAGATTGGAGATGCTTTTTATAAAGCAGGGTCCTGTAACTGATTTGCTTAGATGTTAAAGATCCCAAGGTTATCTTTTTATAAGAATATCGCACTTTTGTCTTTGACTACAATTTCCCTTTTCCCCTGAGAATGGTGCATTTCAGTCGTTGACCAAGTGACTCCAGGAGGATCCTTTGTGGGGAAAAATGCTTGATATCCATCTTAAGTTATTACCCTGCTATTAATGAAACTTCTAATGCTGATATGGGCTCTTTGGACCAGACCTCCCTACTTACTCTCCCAAATGAGTAGCATCTGCTTCCCTCTGTGATGGCATGACATTTCTGGCTCCCCTCTTCAGCTCCTACAGCATGGAGCAGAAACCCACTTCTGACAGAGGAATCTTCATCCTTCAGCCATCTGAGCAGCATCACAGAACTACTAGTCAGAATTACTATAATCTCCTCTCTCTTCCAGATGTTTCTGGTCAGTATATTAATAGGAGTCTTGGCTTTTGTCTTCCCCATTTTTGCAGGTTTCAAGAATATCCCTTATGTCTCATGTCAGCCAAGCTTACTGACTATGTCCAGCTCCTATCTCACAGACTCAAATGCCATAATCCCTTGCTTCTCCTAGGGTTCCTAAACCTCGGGAGGCAGCCTGTGCCAAACTGCCCATGGAGGACCTGACTGGGCTGAGGAAGCCAAGCCCAGCACATTGTTGGACTTACAATCACTGTCCTGAGACCACCTGAATCATTCTGAGATTCTTAGTGGGAAGACGCTGTGCACTGAATCCTGCTGATTATGAACCTCCTGTGTTTGGCCTCTTGAAAAGGAAGGTTTAAGTTCCTCCCAGTCATAAACTGAACATGCTTGCTAAGCAGAATGATTACTGAACCACGGAGCAGCCTGACATTCAGATATCAGGAACCAACTGAACCTTTCAACAGCTTGTTGGGGATCCTGGAGTGTGAGAAAGTTTACACCTCAAGCTGGAAAATATGATTCCCAACGGGAGGAGACATACACGCATGAGCTCTGATACAGCTAGCACACTAATAACAGCAGCTAAAACAATCTAAAACAGCCAGAGTAGCATGCATGATGGGAGGGGCTACACATCCAGAGTACATGCCTAATGTCTCGGACAGGTAGGTACTTGGGGTGGCTATTCTCTTGTTGTAGCCCAGTGACTCAATCAGAGATAGTGTGGGTATGTCTTCTAGAGCTGAAAATTATGCCTCTAGTTCGAAGTGAGTCTACAGCACCCTGGGCTTATATAGAAGCCAACCTGACTCACAAGGATTAAACTGAGAAACCACTGGGCATTATGATCACTTATGTCCAGTACTATGGAGCAAACCAGTGTTCAAAGAGTGCCAGAAACAGTATTAGCTGTTGTAACAGTGCTTTAGCTCTCTCCCCTCCCACCTCTGTGGCTGCCTCTGGCCATTTAGAATACTAATAAGATGTTAATATCTCAAACAGACATTTTTCTCTCCCTGTGAATCTGCTGCATGTCTCCGCTGCTACATTAACAATCAACTACACTACCCTCTGATTCTCTGCCTGCTATTACTGACTGACCTTTTCTTCCTGTTTCACTGCTCAGTGGACTCTGCTTGCTACACTATGTACTCTTTTCTATTCCTGTGCCTTGTACTGATTGAACATTCCCCTGTGTCACTTGTAAATAATGTTCACCCAAAGCATTTCTACTTGTTGATTCAGTCTGTTAGTCCATCAGGTATCTATAACACAATGACAAGAAAAAAAATTTCCGTGTAAGAGTAGATGTTATAAGTTCCTTAGCCCTTTTCATATGAGTTCAGCCTGGCCCCTAACTGGTGACATATCAGTCCAAATTCACCTCTAGGGTAAATCCCCCAAATTCAATCAATGAATTAATTTCAGGGATGACTCTGGCTCACTGTGTCCTAACGGTTTATATCTAGAGTGGCATTGTGCTTATTGTTTGTACATACGGAAAGTGAGTAGAATGGCCTAACTAATGCACCATACCACTCTTCTAATTTCACTTGTGTTTTACACTTACCAACAGCAATTATTTCTCAACTTGAATCAGCCAGTCACAAAGATCTTAGACTTCTACTTTTGAAAGAGAGTAGACTCCATCCCATTTGCAGAGAGCAGGACAGTTTCATGAATTCTTACTTAAACTATAGAAAGTTATAGTACACTTTTGTAATCCTTGCCCCTTGCAAGGTCTATGTTGGATTTTGCAATATAGTAGTAACTTCCCTGAGGGAACAGAAAGCGATCATGGCCTTCCCTTTGTTTGGGCCCTCAGAGTACAACCAGAGAAAATTCTCCAGTCTCTACTTTGTATTTCTGATCTCTATACTGGATAAACAAAAATCACTCTACTTTTACCTCAGGAAGACCAGATTTGTGGGGATGTATAGCTCCCGAATCGTCAGCTCATGGGCGCGGCAAACTGCTCCCATGGCAACGAGGCTGGAGCTGTTTATACCCCCGCGTCTGTGCTTGGGAAACTTATTTGGCTGACTTGATCATCACCCTCGCAGCTGGTTTTCACGTGCACAAGATATGGGTTCGTTATCTTATGTGGCTGTACACTGAATGCCTTTTCTATGCGCAAGAATTTAACCACTGAGAAGTGTTGTAAACAGAGTAAGGAAAGAAATAAAAACCCCAGGAAAAGTTTTCCTGGGAGGCTTTTGGCTTGAGGCTTTTGAGCTTTCTGGCTACCACAGACCTGGTGTTCTGTTTCCTTTCATCTGTCGTCGCCACAGCTGGTGACCCCGACGTGATAACCCCCTGCTCACCGGCTGGACATGCCGAGTGCACCCCCGCGGCCGTTTGCCGCCCCTGATTCGTGAGTATGGGGGGGGGACTTTCCAGTGCCCAGAAGGAGCACGCAAGAGAGTTACAAAAGATTATACGGCAACGATCATGTGTCGTTGTCCCGGTCGCTCATATTGAGGACCTTCTAAGGGAAATAGATTGCCAGTGCCCCTGGTATCCTGACTGCGGGTCGTTACGGCTTCTTGATTGGATACGGATTGGGATCACCTTGTATAGTGAGCCCCGTGCCCCAGTTCAGCACCTGCTGCTCTGGCAGCGTTGTAAGGAGGCGCTGGAGGGGTTTGGCCCCGACGGCCCCAAGCTGGTTTCCCTTTTGCCCCCAGGTGATGGGCCGCCCCCCTCCTACCCGCAGCTGACCCTCCCTGCGCTGCCGCCCACGGCGGCGCCCCCCTGCCCACCGGTCAGGCGGGGGGACGCTGTCGCCGCGGCGGTGCAGTGAGCGCACGAGGCCGGTCTCTTGACCGACGAGGAATCCAGCTGTGGGTTCGAAGCGTTTCCCGTCTCTTGGCGGGATAATGGAAATGGGGGGCAGATAGTGGACTGGGAGGCTCTCCCCTACTCGGTTCTGCGCGAGCTCCAGGGGATCTTGGAAGGTGTGTCAAACGGTTATCACTTGCTCCCCCAAGATTGGAAAGACATGTGTCGCATGGTGCTGTCTCCCGCACAATACGTTGTGTGGGATAGCGAGTACCAGCGAGAGGCGCTTGCAGCGGCAGCACAGGGTGGGGGGGCCTATCTCGCTGAGCAGTTATATGGCACGGGGCAGTTTTCGGGCATCCCCCAGCAGGCGGAGGGCATGCCCCGGGCAGCTTATCCCTGGTGGTCTAGTGGTTAGGATTCGGCGCTCTCACCGCCGCGCCCATATCCGGCCTATCATTCTCCCCGTCCACCTCAACCTGTGGGGCCGTGATTTATTAACACAGTTCATTGCCACCATCCATATTGATGATTAGGCGTACGGCCCTCCCCCTCCGTTGGCTTACTGACGAGCCTGTATGGGTTGTGCAGTGGCCGCTTCCTCTGGAAAACCTGGAGGCCCTCCAGCACTTGGTCAGTGACCAGCTACGGGCAGGGCATTTGGAGGAGTCCACTAGCCCCCTTAATACCCCCGTGTTTGTAAGCACAAAAGAAATAGTTACACCTTGTATAGAAATTGATGTGGCTAGTGTTGTGGAAATTGAATTGTGGATAGGGTGTGCATTTTTCCCAGAATATGTGCAGTGTATATTGTAGCAGAGGTAAAGGAAATGCAAACCTACCAATATAGGTTGTGTTATCTTTTTCAGATCACTGTTTGTTTGAAAGCAGGAGTTAGAAGTAAAAGGCAATCAAAAGACTGGGAAAGTTAATTGTGACCCTTTTTAAGTAAGAATCTTTAAGCTGTGAATAGCTTTGGATATGGAAGCAAGCCAGAAAGCATCTGTATTAATGCAATTTTTTAACTAATAAGGTAGAAGCCACTGAAATCTGGGCTGCCTATGGAACAAATACAAGGAGATATGGGATAATTCCTCTGTTTTGCCTGAAATCAACAAGAGTATGTGTATATAAAGGAAATGTATTAAATAATGACTGACTACCCAGAAGGGGTAGACCTCTGTTCTTTTGTTTTTCAGATCATCAGAGAAAACGGATGCCAGCTGAACAGCATTCAATGTACCATGCATTCACTGGCACAATAGGAATTATTTTTGTGTTCTATGGCCAAAATTGTTGTTAAAAGTTGCATACCAACAGTCTTTGGAAGCAAGGACATGGAAGGTTAACCCACTCCCCATATTGCCCATGGGATCCTTCTGGCTACCTCAGATTTCTAGCCAGAGGGCTGGGGAGGGAGGAAAGCTATTAGACACCTGAGGTTGTACCGAGTGAACTCCTCAAAAGTGAGTGTGCTTGTCCTGGTTTGTTGCTCCAAAGCTCTGTAATAAAGTTATTTTACTGGAAGGGTGTACATGGCATACATTGAATAATAAGACTAATGTACTGTATAAAGGCAATGTGTATGTGTTTATTGTTGGGAAAAGGTGTATGAGTGAAGAGTGGAAGTTTCCTTTGTAGGTTAAAAGAAGCTGAGAAAGGGAGAAGAGGAAAAAGCACAGAATGAGTTAACTGAGAGGAAAATACAGCTAGCAGGCTCATCCAAGGTCACAGCCAAAACTTGGCTGACCCCCCCAAAAAGGGGGGGGGGGGCTTGAATGTGCCCAAGCAGCTGTAAAATCTGCAAAACACTGCCAGGCATTAATGAAATGTGTTAGGTTTCTTTTCTCACAGGTAGAGAAGTGCTACCCAAAGACCCTAGCAGCCCTGTCATTCATTGAAACCAGGAGACTGAGTCTATGTAAAGTCCATCAATGAAAGACTGCTTTGGCTCCATGCTGGAAAGGCCCTTTCCAAGTCTGTTAGCCACCAACACTGCTGTGAAGTGCCAAGGACTGCCTGCCTGGACCCATGCTTCTCACTGTAAAAAGACCCCTCCACCTCGGGAGGACTCTCTGACTGATGATTAGCCTATTTCTTCTTCTAGCTCTGCTGTGCCTTCTGGACAGCAGGAAAAAGGGAAAAAAGACAAGGTGAAGTGCTAGTAACCTCTCCCTTGTCCACTAACAGACCTACTGTGCCTTTGAATTTTTCTAGAAGAAGCAAAACCATTACAGGGTGATGTGCTAGTAATCTCTCCCCCGTATGATGCTAAACCACACTGTTTCAGGAAAATAGAAGAAGGAATACTTGCTTCATTGAAACCACAAAGTCCAGGGATTCCTGACCACAAGAGACATTAAGAACTGACCCTGGTGAAGAAACAAAGAATTATACACTGGCAGGAAGAAACATGTGGAACCCATTTTTGGGAACGTGGTATTGATTGAATTTTGGGGTTTATTCTACAGGCTGCGCCCTGTGTTTTGGATAAGTCCCTCAGCATGTATTGCCCTCCCTAATTGGATTTTAAATGATAAGTACCAAAGGCACCTTGTTGCCATTGCCCCTACCATCTCCTCTATTACACTATTACCCCTGTAACACATCCAAATACAGACAAAGACCCAGAAGTTGCTGACAGAGATGGTATTGAATATCACTGAGGCTGGGAAGGCATTGCAGTGGGATCTAGCATGTTCAGAAATTCAGGATTTCCTGAATGACTAGCTAATGGCCATTCGAAATGATCTAGAGCATCAGGCTTGGCCCACTGCCCTTACAGACACATCAGGAGTATCATCTGATCTGTGGCCATGGAGACATACTTGGAGACTTTCTGGGTGGAAGTGCAGACGTTCTCAGTGCTCCTTCCAAGCATATGGACCGGTTGAGGGGGTGTGGGATTCCACATACCATATCCTGCCGGGTCCATGGGGAGGATGCATGTGGGATTCGGTAATTTACCAAGACATCTGGGGTGTGAGACAGTAAAAGAAATGTGTTGTTTTAAGCTTACTGATAATAGTAACCGCATGCAATAGCAAATTGATATGCTGAAATGTTATGCTCAAGCTATCCGCCAGGACGTTTTCCCTCCTTGGTGGAATTATATCTAGTCATAGCTACCCTTAGAGTGGATAAAAACCCTCTTATAGTATGGGGTTTTAGTTTTGATTCTTGATGCTTCATTTTGCTGCTTTGTTTAGTGTATACCCAATCTAGTGGCATTGTGTATGCTACCCTGCGAGGGTGCTCCGTCTAAACACCGCATCTAAAATAAAATAGGGGGGGATGTGGGGATGTATAGCTCCCGAATCGTCAGCTCATGGGCGCGGCAAACTGCTCCCATGGCAACGAGGCTGGAGCTGTTTACACCCCCGCGTCTGTGTTTGGGAAACTTATTTGGCTGACTTGATCATCACCCTCGCAGCTGGTTTTCACGTGCACAAGATATGGGTTCGTTATCTTATGTGTCTGTACACTGAATGCCTTTTCTATGCGCAAGAATTTAACCACTGAGAAGTGTTGTAAACAGAGTAAGGAAAGAAATAAAAACCCCAGGAAAAGTTTTCCTGGGAGGCTTTTGGCTTGAGGCTTTTGAGCTTTCTGGCTACCACAGACCTGGTGTTCTGTTTCCTTTCATCTGTCGTCGCCACACAGATTAAGGGGGCAATAGGCAGATTATTATAGCAGCATCCCAAAATTGATTTGTTTGGGGTAACAACGATCAGCATCCCAAAAGCACTGGCCAGGGAAGATATAGGTAGGTCATATGGTGGTTTGAATTTATTCACAAGGGCTTTGAATGCATTTTAAAGCTATCTTTCCCTAATCTTTGGAGAAGAGTGTGAGGGGATCCCCAGGGCTCAGCGTGGGACTGTGGCACCGCTGTGCCCCCCTGAACTCTCTCTCACCTGGATTGCCTCTCACAATGCCTTGCTAGTGACCAGCAACAAACCCCTCCTGGCGCTGTTATCACTCAGCACAACCATATGTGGAGACCTCCACACCCAGCTACATTACATGAATGCTCCCAGAGCCACTTGTGAATCACACAGAGAAAGGCACCAGAACCAAATCCCCCCAGCTCCCAGCACTGTACTTCAGGAATATACTGTCTTGCACTGTTCAAGATGGGCAGTGCAGATTTATTAATTGGTTCACCATTTCAGCAATGGAAAGTGGAGATACACCAGCCTTTGCAAAACCTGAGCAAATTTGCCCCACACTTCATACAAACTCACTGGTAAAGATGAACAATTAACAAATTTATTGACTATAAAATGTAGATTTTTAGTGATTTTAAGTGATAGGCAAAAAGTCAGAGTTAGTTACCAAAAGAAATAAAATACAAGCTTGCAGTCTAAACTCTCAACCCTATTAGACTGGGCAACATCTAGATTAAGCAGTTTTTCTCACCCCACTGGATATTGCAGTCCTTAATACACAGCTTTGTTCCTTAAACCCTGGCCAATCTCCTTTGTTGGAGTCTTGTCTTCTTCTCAGTGTCTTAGTTGCTTGCAACATAGGTGGGGGCAGAACAACGGCCCAGTATGTGTCCACTCTGTCTGTTTTATACACTCAGTCCATGTACCTGGAAAACACAAGTCCAGGCATGTCTGGGGGCATTGCTGAGTCTCCAGGCAAGGTTGAGCAATTCCCCTGGTGTGGCCTCATGCAGGTGAGTCATTGAATTGTAGCTCCCTTGCTGGACAATGGTTGTTGATGGGTTGATTGACATCCCACCCGGGTGCTGGTTACTTTCCTTGCTGTTGCCTCTGGGGAGCTAATATCTGGCTGATTCTCCAACTTACAGCATGTTTTAATGACCACAATACAACACAATTCTTATAACTTCATATGCATTAATGATACACATATATGGATAGAGAAATGACTTTTCCCCTGATACCTTACAAGGCATGCTTTATATGTAATATTATGATTATATGAAAATGAAGAATATGGGGGTTCCAGGATGCTCCCCCAAGGTATAGAATGTCACAAAGAGCATCTGGTGGTAAGCAATACTGTCTGTCCTATCTATTCCTCCCTTGTGCCATATTAGGTGAATCTAATTGTAGCAGTATCATATGAAAGACTTGTGGAAAATAGTCCAAAGATTTATTTTTCTTACATTGCATTTCCTAAGTATAGTACATTTACTGAACTCTAAAATAGTCAGATTAAGGTGATCCACCATTTTTTTAAACACCATGTTGCCGGCACAGAGGGCCCGAGTGGGGCAACAGCGGGGTTCGTTGCCCAGTGTGCTTCGCGCCAATGAACACACCAGGGTGGAGAAGCAGACAAAGTTTATTCAAGAGCTCTGAATAGGCACTAGGAGACCAGCATGTCTCAAATCAAGCGCGCTGATACAAGCAGTTTTTCCCTTTTTATCCTTTCCTTCCTCCCCCCTCTTCCTTCCCTACCTTCCCCTGTAGCAGTTACATTAAATGACCTTGGCTGTGTAGCTTGTTCGCAATGTTCCCTTCTGCAAGTTATTTTGTCCTTCAGCTAGAAGCATGTAGGTTCCCCTTATCACTACCGCTTTCCAGCTGCTGGCCTGTGAGGTTAGTAAAGTTTAACATGGAGGGGCTTTGGTTCACTTTGGCCTAGAGCGGGGGGGCTTCATCGACTCTCGTGGTCTTCCAACCCCCCGAGTTACCTAGGGTGATGCCTAGTGACACCAACAACCAGAAATGACTCCATTATTTCACTCAAGCTTTGCTAAGGTAATTGCAGTTATTCTGGCTTAACATACTGAAATAAGTACATATCTTATTTTTGTTTTATTGAGCAGACTACTTCTCATTTTATGGTGTGGGGTTAATATACACCTCTACCTCGATATAACGCTGTCCTCGGGAGCCAATAAAATGCATTATATCGAACTTGGTTTGATCCGCTGGAGTGCGCAGCCTCGTTTCCCCGGAGCGCTGCTTTACCGCATTATATCCGAATTCATGATATATCGGGTTGCGTTATATCAGGGTAGAGGTGTATGTCTGCCACAATGAATGTAGTGCTCACATGAGTGCCATTCCTAAATATAGGTATATTTCTTAAAAACTACAATTAACAACATTGCATGTTCTGTGATTATCACCATTTCTTCTCTCAATTCATCCCTCTCCTTTGTCCAGAAAGAGCCAGCAGCTGGAATCTACAAGTAAAGGAAATGAATAACTTCTTCAGAAATACTGTCAGCAAAGCTTTTTCCTCAATTAAGAAACAAGTCAAGCTGGAAAATAAAATAAGATGCCTTTAAATAATTTTAATTTATCTTTTTCCAGTCTCTACCTTTTTATTACAGAATGAAATCCCACAGTCACCTTCTCTCTCCTGCCCTCCTAAATCCTCCCAAACATTGTTTGTTTTATGCAATAATTATTTATCTGATCCAAAGCTTAGTGAAATGAATGGAATTCTTTCCATTGACTTCAGTGTTCTTTGAGTTAGGCCCTTTGGTCCTGATCACTTTTCTTAAGCAGTTATTGTTGTTTATTATTTGTAATATCATCTAGGGGTACTACTAATGGACCAGGACAAACACAGAACAAAAAGACAGTCCCTGCCCCAAAACGCTTAGAATCTAAGTATAAAACAAAAGACAACAGATGGATACAGACAGAGGAGGAGGCAGATGAAGAAAGTACTAGTCAGCATGTATTATGTAGGCATCATAGGTAAAGAAGAGTTTTAAGGAAGGTTTTGAAGGAGGATAAAGAGTTAGTTTTGCAGATGTTTATGGGGAGCTTCTCTTAGGTGTGAGGGACAGCATGGGGGAAAGCACAAAAGGTGCTTCTTTGAAAATGTAACAAGTAGGTGATGGAGATGGGCACCATTGGCCTATTGGCGATGGGAGTTGACCTTTTGATATTGAATGAAAGGTGATAGGTAGGATGAGGATAGGCTGTTAAGGGTCCTCAAAGTGACGACAAGTAGCTCATGTATGTAAGATAGAGAAGGGGGAGCCAGTGATGGGGTGCTAAGAAATTAGTAGCAAAATTCTCATTTGTTTAAGCAAGATCAGGTTCTTTAGCAGTTCTTTTTGACTTAAGTATAAAGCAATTGTAAAATAGACTGACCTCTTTGAAAAATTCTTCCCACTAAGAAAGAATTAAAGCATTATCACACTTCATAAAGGAAGCAAAGTAAATTTCTACATCTGTTTGTCTTTATTTTCTTCTCTCAAAAGGGAGGACTGCAGGACATGTTTTGTTTTCTTTCTTTTGTTGTTATCTGGAAGCTTCATTCAGTGCTGTATTCATAGCCTTTGAATGCATTAATGTATGTGTTAGATACATTGCTGTCATTTTTTGGTTCATCTGAACAGCATGAGAAAGCCTAGTCCATTTGTGGTTTGAACTAGATTTTGACAGAACTGTTAAAGCAAGACACCATGTACTAAACACATAAACAGAGTTATCCAAGCATAGGAGTAAACTCATTCTATGATTGGCTCAGGAAATTGTATAAATCCCACCATTTGCCTTTACCACTCTTATAGAGCATCTGCAGATTTTGCCAATTGACAGCTCCTATTTATGGATTGTGTGCAGAGTTGTTTTTATTTCTACTTTATACCAGTTGTTGCTTGTATCTGAAGTACATGCATTTCAGTTTCTTTTTTGTTGTTGTTGCTATCAGCCATTTCATGTTCAATGCTGAATGTAAAAGGAATTTTCAGTTTTATTTGATGGCTCACTAAGCAATATAGTATTTCTATAGAGCAAAATTTTACCTCTTCAAAACAGTATTTTGATAGGAATTTTTTTTTTAATATTATTCTCTTCTTTTCACATTGAATTCTTATCTTAATTTGTTTCAAACAGTTATTAACTGGCATGATGGTCCTTCACCTCAATAAAAGTACAAGTCTATGTTTGTATCATTAGACCAGAATAAAAATCTACGTTGGACTATGTTATTATTTTTATTATATTTCAATTGGCAAATATATTCCCTTAAATGTGGGTCACAACCCAGTACTGGTCCGGTTCCTAGGCAGGGGGACAACAGGGCTCCACACGCTGCCCTCACCCCGAGCACCAGCTCCGCATTCCCATTGGCCGGGAACAAGGAGGAGGAGGGGTGTCTGCAGGTGAGAGCTGTGTGGAGCTGCTTGTGTGCCTCTGACTAGGAGCTGGACCTGCTCCTGGCCGCTTCTGGGGCATAGTGCAGTCTACAGTGCCAAGACAGGCAGGAAGCCTACCTTAGCACCCCCGCTGCGCCGCTGACCGGGAACCACCCAAGGTAAGCCCATGTCCCAACCCTGCACCCCAATCCCCTGCCCCAGCCCTGAGCCCCCACCCCAAACCCAGAGCCCCTTCCTGTACCCCAAACCCCTCATCCCCAGCCCCACCCAGAGCCTGCACCCCCAGCCCAGAGCTCTTACCCCCTCCCACACCCCAACCCGTGCCCCAGCCCTGAGCCCCCACCCAATACTCGGATCCCCCTCCTGCACCCCAAACTTCTCATCCCTGGCCCCACCCCAGGCCTGCACCCCCCAGCCCAGAGCCCTGAATCCCTCCCCGACTCCAACTCCCTGCCCCAGCCCAGAGCCCCCTCCTACACCCCAAACCCCTCATCCCCAGCTCTGTTGGGTCGCAGGCATCAACAATTTTCTTCAACAGGAACACCAGAAAAAAAGTTTGAAAACCACTGCCCTATACTATACAGCAGGGATTGGCAACCTTTGGCATGTGGCCCACCAGGGTAAGCACCCTGGTGAGCCAGGCCGGTTTGTTTACCTGCCACGTCTGCAGGTTTGACTGATCGCGGCTCCCACTGGCCGCGGTTCGCCGCGCCAGGCCAATGGGGGCAGCGGAAAGTGGCGGCCAGCACATCACTCGGCCCGTGCCACTTCCCGCCGCCCCCATTGGCCTGGAGCTTCGAACCGCGGCCAGTGGGATCCACAATCAGCTGAACCTGCAGACGCGGCAGGTAAACAAACCGGCCCGGCCCGCCAGAGTGTTTACCCTGGCGGGCCACGGGCCAAAGGTTGCCGATCCCTGCTATACACATTTCAGAGAGGAGACCAGCGTTTCTCAAGTGGGGAGTCCTGATCCAAAAGGGAGTTGCAGGGTGGTCTCAAGGTTATTTTATGGGGGTCACGGTATTGCCACCCTTACTTCTGCCCTGCCTTCAGAGGTAGGTGGCCAGAGAGTGGCGGCTGTTGGCCAGGCGCCCAGCTCTGAAGGCATCACCCCTCCAGCAGCAGCTCAAAAGTTAGCATGGCAATACTATACCATGCCACTCTTAGTTCTATGATGCTGCCTTCAGGGATGGAAGGCTCAAAAGTGGCGGCTGCTGACTGAGGCCAAGCAGTGCAGGCAGCAGCGCAGAAGTAAGGATGGTTATGCCATACCATTCCATCCTTACTTCTGCACTGTTGCTGGCTGCAGCTCTGCCTTCAGAGCTGGGCTCCCAGCCAGCAGCTGCCACTCTCCAGCTGCCCAGCTCTGAATGCAGTGCCGCTACCAGCAGCAGCACAGAAGTAATGGTAGCAGTACCACAACCCCCCAACAATAACCTTGTGTCCACCCCACAAGTCCTTTTTGTGTCAGCACACCCCACAATTCCTTTTTGGGTCAGCAACCCTACAATTACAACACCATGTAATTTCAGATTTAAATAACTGAAATAATTACCTTTACAATTTTTAAAATCCTATGACCATGACATTGACCAAAATGAACCGTGAATTTACAGTAAATTACATTACAAGACACCAAATAGGAAAATAAAAATAAAGTAGAATGTCATTTTAAATTCCTCAGCACTTTCACATGTGTAAGTCATACATCTTTCCTAATCATTGTCCTGCATTTCAGTACAATCCTTTGAAAGTTATATATGTTCAGGTGTCAGGGAATTTGTTACTATCAAACAAAACTGTAGTTATAATTCTCAGTTCTTCCTACCAAAGATGATGCGCACAAAACATGTTAGTGCACTTTAGATGAAGTGCTGTATACACATGATAGACCTGATGAAGGCATGAACTCTAGGTGGGCAGACTCCTACACCCACATGGATCCTCACTGCAGGATCAAGATATAAATTACCCTAAAGTAGGAGAGATGGGGAGTAAGGAAGAGAGCAGATTAGTCAGTTGAGAGAATGTGTTAGCTTAGTGGGCTGTTGTAAGTATGAGGATTCTACATTTCTCTTTTACAGAAAAGCTAGTTCGAAAACGGTTTATAGTTATTCAAGTTTATTAAGATGAATTTTCCCTGTACTTCCACCTGTAAAGTCACCCACCTTATATACACAACCTCCGTGGATGTGAATAGGTCGCATCTCTTTAGTTACTCCGCTGCTGGATAATAAGTAAGAAAAGATCAAACAACATGTCTTACTGACATTTACAAAGTAAAGAGGAAAAAGATCAAAGTTACTTCAAGTTAATAGTTCTAACATTTTATTTGTCCTCAAAGTCTTTTTTTTAATGGGTAAGTAAAATATTTTTCATTATGAATGTTCCTGCTAAAAGTCAAGTATATGGCATGCCTAGGCAGATTAATTTTCATTACAATTTTACAAAGCTATTTGTACTAGTGTTGAAAGGCCATTCCCAGAAGCAAATCAACTTAATAAATGTAAAGACAATACCTGTGATTTGTGTCACCTTACATGTTGAATTTGGCACATTATAGTTTTTAAACAGTGAAAACATCAGGCCCATATTCACAGTATGTTGGAGATGGCTGAGAATGGGTGTTTAGGGCATTCAACAGGCAAGTTCTTTTTTAGCATTTGAGCAAAAATAGGTACTTTGGAACCTCAAACCCAGTCATTCTTGCTAGCCATTTTTCCATCTACCTACAAACCAATTTAACCAACAGATACATGTAATGCTGTTGAACATTAGCATAGCATAGCAAATCTGGACAATTTTCCATCAGATTAGTTTCAGGCCTCCTGATTCTTTCCTCTAATAAATGAAGTTACTAAATTTGAAAGCACACTATTAATAGTTGAGACCCAAAGTTGGAGATGGGGGAGGCAGAGCATAGGGAGATAGGGCAATGCTATCTGTCAACTAAGAACTTTCTCCCCTTCCTTCCAAGCACTATTTGAAAGGCAACTGTCCAGCTCAGCAAGGTATGCCCCCATGCAGCTGGGTTTTACACTGGTTCAGGCTCTAGCCGGTTTGGCTCAGACAAGCAAGACGAGAAGGCTTCTTTGCTCCACTGCCCAACCAGGGTGAGCCAGGCTCGCCAGGGGATCCCAACCTGACACCATGCAAGACTAAAGACAAGGGCAGGGGCTGGTCAAGTATCCCAATAGCTTCCCCACAGCTGCTTGTGTCAACCCCACACCTCTGCAGGGCGGGCACAGTGACAGGGGCAAGGGGCATACACTGGGGTCACCTTACAGTGGGGAGCACAGGCCACGTGGCTGCATGGAGGTGGGGGGGATCACCCTGCAGCTCCCCACCGTGACACAGACTTGGTGGTGAGGTTGCACCCAACCCTGACACAGCGCAAAGGATGGGCCTGCCTCAAGCCTGCCTCAGAAACACCATGGGCTCTGCCCCTCCGTAGCAGGTGAATTGTGATAGTGAACAAGAGGGACAGTCTCACATAAGTACATAGCCCTTCCTCCCCACGAGGTGGTGATTTATGTCTCTCCCGGCTGCTCCTGACACCCGAACTGACACACCTGCTCAGGACCGCTGCCTGGGAGTGGTGCATGACCCCTCCCACAGCTTCCCTTCACCTCCCTGTCAGATTCACAGATTCTGCAGGGGCGGGGGGAAATCTGTGGAGATCATTAATTCTGCTCAAATTCTGCATTGCGCAGTGGCACTGACTTCCCCAAGGAGTAAATAAGAGTAAAGCTTGTTTATACAGGAGACAACACTTTCTTGAGGTCTGGTTCCCACAAGAACTAAGAACCATTACAAACCTCACCACCTTCTGCTCTAAGAGCAAGGAGCATTTCTTTGACCTTGCTTTCTGTAACATAAATACGTAGTGATGTGTGTGTGTGTGTTATATAACAGTAAAAGAAATCTTAAAAAAAAACACAAAACCTTTGTTAATGAAGATAGCTTGTGCCCTTCCAAAACTTTGAGTTCAGGAAAACTCAAACTTCTGACAACCAAGAAATAGAGTAAAAATAAATGACCACACAATCTTAACTCTGCCTTGCCTGGAGCTGGCAATAACCACTGGAAATTATCTGAATGCACTTCCCCTGAATTCACTATGTTAGGTGTAGATGTGGAATGGAGGAGAAATAAGTTGGAGCAGCTTAGAAGAGATATGATTGTGATATGAGGAAATCTGGGTCTGATTCCCCCTATATGTGTTATCAAAGGAAAGAGGTATATACAGACCTTGAAATTCCTTTCTGCATCATTTCAATACAGAATTGTGTAGGTTGTATCAGTGTCAGGACACTGGCTTCTTCTTGTCTTGGGTATTGTCAGTAGTGAGGTGGGATATGAGATCAATCTATCAATGTAATAATGAATCAGGGAAAGTGTATGTTTAGGTTGTTTCCTGTATGCAAGTGTGAAGGGGTTGTAAAAGGGTATGAAGTGGCTGTTAAATTTTACAAGTGTAAAAAAAATGCAGTACAAAACACTCCACTGAATGCATCTCTCCCTCTGGAGTGAGGATGAGAGAACAAACCAGTGCCAGATGTTAGTCATGTTGCCTACTGCATTACTGGAAGGCGCTCAGATACTGTGATGATGAGCATAATGAAAGAACCCCAGCAGAATATAATTGAGATAGAGGCAGAGTTAAGATATTTTATTTCAGGGCTCAAGTGATTCAGAGTCCCTGTGCACATTCTCCACAACATGGGTTAATATAACTTTATATCCCCCAGTCCATCACCTCCCCAAAGTCCAGCTCAACAAGATGGCTTTGCTCTGTGGTGAGGGGAAAATTAATTATGAAAACCAACAGATATTATATTTTCTTCCACGTATAAGAAATTAATCAATTTCAGATAATTCCCCAAAACACAATATTTGCTGATCTAAAAAAGAAAAAAAAAGTTGTCCTTGGTATCTAAGTATATTTTACAGTTAAATTTCAATCTTTGTACAAGTGAAAGCATGTCAGAAATAATTTTATGTATTCTAATGGGGAAAATAACACACATTCTATTTTATAGGTCAAAGAGGTATTTAATCATCTTCACCAGGACTTTCATATTCTTCTTCATTTGTGTGAAAAATCTTGCTGTTTAATTGCAGGCCTGTCTGCAATAGTACATTGAACCATTTCCATGCAGTCTGGTACTGAAAATAGGTTAAGTGTTAGTGTAGCCCAGATAAAACTATTTTCTATCATCTGTTACAAAGCAGTCTCAATCGCATTTTAAAGAATAGTATTGAAAATTCTTTTTTTCTGGTCTAGATTGGCACCATTTTCAATGTCGGTTCAGGAGAATCACTGCTAAGAATGGTTTTCAGCAACAATTTAATTTCTAGTTGAGCCAGAGCCAGTATATTTTGGCATTGTTGTAAATTACACATATAAAATATTTTAAAATCTTTGTTTACCCTTAATTTTACAGGAACAATACTGAAGTTGAAAGTACAAAAACAGAGACTCAAAGTGTAAGACTTATGCAATTCTGTGCAGATCTAAAGATGTCACAGAAAATATAGCTCTTTTCATACAAGGACTGTACATTCCCTTTTGAACTCCAAAGCACATTCACAACATGCTCCCTGTCAAATGACAAAGGCAAAATCAGTATTACTGTACCACAGGACTGATGGGTATAGATGAGATTACACTAAAGGTAATTTAATACAAGGGGTTTAATTGGAATCCAAAATAACTGGAAGATAGAAAGTGGAGGCCCAAATACAATTGAAGAACTTCAAAAAGATAACTTTGGAACCAACTTCTCTCTTTAAGCAAAGTTCAAAACAATTTTATTACAATCCTCAAATGTAATCAAGTAATATATCCAGATTATTTGATTTAATATAATTCCCTATCAATTCTAATTTCCAATGTATTAGCTTTCATTAGTAACCATGTTAAAGTGCTCTTAATTTATGTTTGTGTTACAGCTCTCGTATCTTCCAATCAGGTTTAAATTAAAGATTTTAGGTGACACTGAAAATACAACTGATTCAGAATAATCAAATATAGGACCATATCCCACTGCCACTGAAATTAGATGTTTTGTGAATGGTAGCAATTGATTATAAACTTTGTCGGGAAGAAATTTTTCTATTTAACGTTAGACATTTGCTTCTGCAGACATGTTTAAGGATAGATTTTGAAGACATGTTTAAGGGCAGGTGACTGATGTGCCTCAAGAACAGGCAAAGATTGTAGGTTTGAGAGGAGAGACAATGAGATGAATAGGAGGCAGGGTGAAGAAAGTCTTCGACTTTCGATTTGGTAATGTGGAGCTGGTAGATTGCAATGTCTCTCAGCAGTGAAATCAATTAGCAAAGCCTGCTGGAGCTGGATCTGCAGCAACTCTAGCCTAAGCCAGTTGGCCTGGCCATGGGTTAGATACCCACACTGATCCAAAGACTGGCTGAGGGGGATCTAGGTGTCTCCTGATTATCAACCCTAATAAGGGTTAATAACACTGAAGCTCAACAGAGGAAGCTGTTAACTAGAATATAACAAGTTGAAGAACCTGGAAGACCAGGTGGCTGCCATGTAAATATACACAGATGCCTTTGTAAGTACCAGTGCCTGTAGTATGAAAGAATAGGGCCCTCATCTACTTATGATGTCTGAGGAAGGCTACTAAGAACAGGGACTCAATCCCTTTGGCAATACACCCTGGGATAAGTTTTACTGGTGAGAAAATGAGAAACTATGAAGGGGAATACACCTCAGAAGAATGTCCCTAGGGGGTACTCTGGAAATATGTACAGGCTGTTCAGGAAGTAGTAAAAAACTAAAAGGATCCAATGGTGAAGGATAGTACAATCCAAAAAACTCTGGTTATGACTGTTAGACACTGCCCCACACCCCCATGATAGAAGGACTTATTAGACTTGGAGTGGGGGGGCTTGTGACAACCTGTTAGGCTGTAGGGGGCAGTGACAATGACTCACAGGTCAAAATCATCTTCCTGAAGCATCTGGTTGGCAGGAGACTTTGTGATGCCAGTTACACATACATACAGTACATAATAGTGAGGCAAACTTCAGACTGTAACAGAAATACATGAATACAACTCAGAAAGCCCATCTCACACAGCAGAAAAGGTCTTTGTATCCCTCTGGTTAGCTGAGCAAAGGCATCTGGCTGCAGGGAGGCACATATTTCTACTAGCAAACCACAAACTGGCTCCACCTAATTTGTAGGCATGCTCAGAGGCCTGGTCCACACTAACCCCCCACTTCGGACTAAGGTACGCAAATTCAGCTACGTTAATAACGTAGCTGAATTCGAAGTACCTTAGTCCCAACTTACCGCGGGTCCAGACGCGGCAGGCAGGCTCCCCCGTCGATGCCGCATACTCCTCTCGCCGAGCTGGAGTACCGGCGTCGACGGCGAGCACTTCCGGGATCGATCCGGGATCGATTTATCGTGTCTAGAGAAGATGCGATAAATCGATCCCAGAAGATCGATTGCCTGCCACCGAACCAGGAAGTAAGTGTAGACGTACCCAGAGACCACTTAGCTCTACACAAAACAGAACAGTGGATGAGAGGAGAAGGTCGCTCTCCCTTATAACATTCAGTTTCCTGGTTAGCACACTCACATAAGATGTAAGACACCCACTAGTTCAAGTTCTCCCTCTGCCTGATGAATAGAAGGGATTTGAACAACAATCTGTCCTTTCTTAAGTGAATGTTTTACCATTGGTCTATAGAGTGATGTTCTGGCCAAATTAACAATTTTTTTTCTAAAAAAAGTGGAACATCATCAATAGGAGAGATTGAGGGAGACCCACATCCAAATATCCTATTGCCTATTTGGATCTGGACCAAAGTACTTTGATCATTTTAGATGAAAGGGGGAAACTATTAATAATTTATTATTATTTTATTAGTTTTAGCTTTATTAGTTTCACTTTCTTATTGTTATTCAGTAGCTAGATGCTGCAATGTTGGGACAGACACCACTATATCAGTTATGCTCAGGGCATATTTTCAAGCTTTTCTTTGCACCCATGAGGTCTAGAAATACAATAAAATAAATAATAATAATAATAAAAAATTGGAGACACCGGCCACATTAATATGGGTGGACCCTTAGGCATTATAGTCTGTGATATGACTTAATCTAGCTCAGGTTTTGTGCTTTGTTTTGTTTTGCTTTTTTTTTTCATGTCATATCTACGTTTGGGCTTAAAATTAGTACATAGGCCACACTGCGCACTATGGGTGGGAATTTTCAAAACTTGCTGAGCTCTATTTAACCTCCAGCCTTACAAAACATATTTTTATAGCATATCCTTTTGAAAATATAGTATTTATGGTTCATATATATTGTTTTAATTCCCAAACCAATTTCCTCATTATTTCTATTACTCTTCACTCTAGCATCATTAACTTTTATATATACATTATAATATGTTCACACCTTAGCTACCTTCAGCTAAGTGACCAATGAAAAGAGAAAATGCACACTATTTTATACCATTTTATGCAAAGTTAAAGTAGATTATTGTAATTAGCACTATGTAATCATTTGCACTGATTTTATTAAGGTTATTTTATGTCATTATTAAAAGTTAATGTTGTTTTCAGTTCCTGATTTTATAACAAGCAGTTTACAGACCATGGCATGAAGTCATAGTGTTATCAAGGGAAATTAAACTGAATGAAATGCTAAGTTCTGGACTCAGGAATATTATCTCTATCACCTTGGTCGCAGGTAAGTAATACATACTCAGTGTTAAGGTGTAAAACCAAAAAGGGATTTATTGGACAAACAAGGCAAACAAATTTAGGAGACAAAGCAAATTCAACAGTATAACAGGAAAATAGTAAAATAGCTTGTAGGTTTGTTCTCACAGGCGATGAAGCAATGGTTCCACTATAAACCCTTAACCACTATGGGCTTACTGACAGAACTTTACTTGTGAGAAGATGATTTCTGGTGCACATATGGAGATGAACAGACAACTGGACATGTCTCAGATCTGCCACAGCTACCAGTCGAACCTGGACCTTCAACTGCGCTGTGATGGGACACAGGAGGAACACGGATCTGGCTACAGGAGATGGTCTTTCAGGTAAGTAACAGCGATGGATCTTGATTCACGATGAATGTGCAAATAAACGGGACACAGGCTGCCTCTCAGATGGACAGCACCCTGTGCTGGGCGCACCGAGTATTTATACAGTCTAGTCACATGTCCTTTTCCGACCCTTTTCTTCCTGCTGTTTAGAGAAAAAGCCACCAATGTTCTAACAAAAAGGACACTCAAAATGGATTCCACACAACAACTTGTATGAATCCAAGATGCTGAGTCAACAAAATGGCAGACATAAATAAATAAACGTTTCAATAGGGTTAGGTTTTATTAAAGCTTTCCTACTTCATTAGTCTTTCTAGAAGTTATTCCTGCTGACAGAAATTCACAGCTAGTGGATAAAAGGAGATTGACTTTAGAAAGAGTAAGGCTGAATTTTTTTCTCATGGGAAAAAGTTCCATTATTCATTAATAGGGCCCTACCAAATTCATGGTCCAGTCTGGTCAATTTCATGGCCATAGGGTTTTAAAATTGGTAAATTTCACGATTTCAGATGTTTATATCTGAAATTTCATGGTGTTGTAACCAAGGGGTCATGACCAAAATGAGTCCATGAGTGGGGAGGAGAATTGCGAAGTTGCTGTAGGGGGGTCCCAAGATTGCCACCCTTACTTCTGTGCTACCTTCATAGCTGGGCTCTGAAGGCAGCACCTCTCAGATTCCTGGTAGTAAGAGAAGATTCCCAGAGGTGGAGATGGGTAGGATCTCCCCCATACTGCTGAGAGCACCCCAGCCAGTGGTTCCTAGCTGCTAGTCCATGCCAGGGACAGATTAAGGCAGGGGCCCCAGGCCAATTTGGGGGCTCCCCAGGAAAAATGGATGCCCCAGGCCTGGAAAAAGCTCCAGGGCAGACGCCCCTACCAGGCCACCCCAAGCCTTGGCAGGAGCCACAGGGGAAGAAGCCTTGAGCCTGGGCAGCCTTGAGCCTGGACTGCCCTGACCCCCAGCTGGATCGCAGGGGGTGGAAGCCCCACATCTGAGCTGCACTGAGCCCTGTCTGGAGTGGTGGAGGGAGAGGTGGTAACTCCAAACCAGGACTTCCCCCATCCCAGCTGCAGCTCCCAGGAGCGGAAACCCCCAGGGGAGTAAGCATTGAACTCGGCACCAGAGCTACAGCAGGATCAGTGAGGGCGGGGCGCAGAAGCCCAAGCCTGGGCTGCCCCAGCTGCAACCACTGGGAGCGAGAGCCCCCTTGCCCCCCAGCCCAGCAGAAGCTGCTGTGGGAGGAAGCTGCAAGCTCGGTGCCTGGCTGTGGCAGGAGCCACGGGGGGGAGGGGGTTGAAACGAAAGTTCGAAGCCCAGCTCCTGGGCTGCTGCAAGGCAGAAGTGAGGGTGTAGCACCCTCATTTCTGCTCTGCCTCTGGATTTGGATCTGATCTCCCCACCAAGAGCAGCCATGCAGGGAAAGGACAACTCCTGCCCCTCCTCAGCGTAGCTAGAGTAGCAGCTAGGAGCCCCAGTCTCCCAGCAGCAGGGGAGATCAGATTTTAATGGGAAGGGTTGATTTCACAGTCCCTGACATGTTTTTCATGGCCATGAAATTGGTAGGGCCCTATTCATGAAGCAAAATGGCTGATTTCATGGAGATGTTAAATTCCACACACACACACACACATTTTAATTTATGAAGCAAATATGTCCTTGTAATGTTTTATTGGATACCTGAAAAAAAATAATTTCCATTCACTTTTTAGTACTAAGTTCTAAATGCCAAATCAAAAAGAAACCTGGCCCCAATTCTACCAAAATCCATGATGAAAAATAAAACATTCTTAAATCCAAGTGACAAAAAATAATCAGTACCATTGCACATTTTTTGTATTGCATTAGGAAAAAACACTGATTTAACTAGTTTAAAAGGTTATTTATGTCTGGGAATTACTTCAGTTCTGTGTTCTGTCTTTATTTTTATTTTTTAAAACCAAACAAACCACATCAATAATAGCTAATTTGTACCTTGAATGTAGTTAATAAAAATGAACTTCCTAGTTTAAATTTCTTTCTGTCTCTCAGTTTCTCTAATCTGAATGGTCCTCAGACATAGTGATACCCTGAAAAATAGATGATTATCTGAGAGGACATAATTACTTCAAGCAGTCAAAATAATGAGTGACCTAGCTAGTTAGGTCAGCTGGTTCAAAATATTATTGCAAAAGCTGTAATTACTAAAGACAAAAGAGATGGCTAGAGACACGTACATTCCAATTTAACTGATCCAAAAAAATTGCTCATATAGAGAGTCATATCTGGGAATGATATTTAAAAACAGCCAATCACCCAGGCACAAACATGTAGTCCCATTCAGTTTAGATGATATATGTCATTATGGAAATGGAAGTTGTTATTGTGAACCTCAACAAGTTCCATATTTTGGCAGAAAGCCTAATTTTAACCATGGAAACGACTGAAATAGAGGAAACTGTTTGCATTGATACTTAGGCAGCACAACAAACTAAAAAAACTAACCAAACAAAAACAACCCCCCAACCTAATGTTACTTCCTATCATTTGATTCACAGTAAAGTGCCAGCCTAAACTGTTACATTTGTTTTCATGTCCCTATTGTATATCTTTTGAAATATCATTGGAGATCATGGGAGAAAAACTCACTGCACAGTGAAATCATTATTTTCTGGAGTTCTGATTCTAACTTATTTTGGGGGGAGGATGAATCAAGTTGAAGAATGAACAGTGTTATTTGTGGGAGAACTCAAAACTTGTTTTTTTTAATTGAATGAAAGTACATTACATTGTAGATTTATTTATTTATAATCTGTCAGAAATTAATTAGTGAAGGTAGATTTGATTTTGGAAGTTTCTGGAAAGTTGTCTGAGCTTTTAGCCTTCTAAAATATTAGAGGTTTACATTTGATGATGGTGATGATGATGATGTAGAAGATCATTTAGGAAGAGAACTGAAGAAAATAACTTTTGATTTTGACTTCCTATTTAATTTCTGCAAGTAATGAATACTCATTCAATCACCAGGTACATTTGGGAACAACAAATAAAGAGTTGGGTATATGCACTCCCACTTTTAACTTCAAAATATTGCTAGATAAATACTTGTAGCCATCATCCCCTCCAACTACGCACATTTCCTTCTTGTCTCTTTTTGCTTCTCTCTTGGTGTGTGTGCGTGTGTCCATCTTAGCCTTCTGCTACACAATTCACTGGGAGAGGACACCTCCTTTTGACCAAGAATATGAGCGAGAGTGATTAGGCTACAGACGCTTTTTTTTTTTTGCCTTGGCTATCTCACCTTAGAAGTAGAAGAACTCTGCTGTCCTACACTTATCATCATGCAGTATGATCTGTTCCCATGGCTGATCTTCCATGGTTATACCTACCCAGAACAAGGTTATGCAGTATCTGAGGTTGGAGCTCCTGCATCTATTTGTCAACAGCCTCCATCCTGAGCAAGTAACAGGTTGTTACTCACTGCCATCTTTCCCCTTTCTTCCACGATCAGGCAGTTTCTCCTCATGACTTTTTTATGAGAAGACTTTCATGATATATGATAGTTTGAGGAGTTATCTTTCTTGCACTCTATTATGTTGGGCATTGGACTATAACATACCTCTTTGTGTCAATCTCTCATCTCCCATTCACCACATATGTTTGCAGAATATGCATATAAGGTTTTTTTGTTACTACAGAGAATGGCCAGAACGTATGCATATACAAAACTATTAGCCATGCAAACCTTTCATATGTGAGCCAAGTTTTCTGGAATATTTAGCTGTGACATTCTCACTACCTTTCCCAGACCTGAAGAAGAGCTCTGTGTGGCTTGAAAGCTTCTCTCTTACATCAACAGAAGTTGATCCAATAAAAGATATTACCTCAACTACTTTGTCTTCCTTTCCATGACGCACTAAATCATAATGGTCAAAATACACCCGGTTTGGAGTATAATCATTCTGATATTCCACAGAGTTCCTTGGCTTCCCTTGATGAAGATACTATAACTATTGAAAACAGAACATATCCTGGAACAAGTGAGTGTCATTTATCACCAGATACTTCGTTATCTGAAAAAACAAATATAAGTCCCTCTCACAGGAACCCTGATCACAGTGTGATGCTAAAAAAAAGTAATGCATCCAAGTGTAGTCAATCAGGAGATTCAGGTGAAAATGAAAAGGATATAACAGAAGAAACACCCATGTTGCCTATTGCTTTACAACAAAATTCTAATCACCATTCTAACTGTCAAGACCTGGATAAAATGGTGTTGGATTGTGTTGAAAGATCTGTAAATATATCAGATCTGACGAGAACAGAGTTGACTGAGGAGGAGAAGGACCTCAGAGTCCTGGTTGATCGCAGGATGACTATGAGTCGGCAATGCGACGTGGCTGTGAAAAAAGCTAATGCGATCTTGGGATGCATAAGGCGAGGTATTTCTAGTAGGGACAGGGAGGTGCTGCTTCCGTTATACAAGGCGCTGGTGAGACCTCACTTGGAGTACTGTGTGCAGTTCTGGTCTCCTATGTTTAAAAGGGATGAACTGGAACTGGAACGGGTACAGAGAAGGGCAACTAGGATGATCCGAGGAATGGAAAACCTTTCCTATGAAAGGAGACTCGAGGAGCTTGGTTTGTTTAGCCTAACCAAAAGAAGGCTGAGGGGGGATATGATTGCTCTCTTTAAATATATCAAAGGGATAAATACCAGGGAGGGAGAGGAATTATTTCAGCTCAGTGCTAATGTGGACACGAGAACGAATGGATATAAACTGGCCGTGGGGAAATTTAGGCTTGAAATTAGACGAAGGTTTCTAACCGTCAGAGGGGTGAAATTTTGGAACAGCCTTCCGAGGGAAACGGTGGGGGCGAAAGACCTCTCTGGCTTCAAGGTTAGGCTAGATAAGTTTATGGAGGGAATGGTTTGATGGGATTACGTGATTCTAATCAATTAGGCAATAACGGCCATCGCTGGTAAAATGAGGGTCTGGCTAGAGAATCTTGCCTGTATGCTCGGGGTTCTGCTGATCGCCATATTTGGGGTCGGGAAGGAATTTTCCTCCAGGGTAGATTGGCAGTGGCCCTGGAGGTTTTTCGCCTTCCTCCGCAGCATAGGTCAGGGGTCGCAAGCTGGAAGATTCTCTGCGACTTGAAGTCTTTAGATCACGATCTGGAGACTTCAACAGCAGAGCTAAGTGAAAGTGGGGGGGTCAGCTTTTGTGGCCTGCTTCATACGGGGGGTCAGACTAGATGACCATATTGGTCCCTTCTGACCTTAAAGTCTATGAGTCTATGAGTCCTAAGTCTTCTGTAAATCAGTTCTATTGCACAAGTAACTCCTTGTAGTGTCACACAATGGGGAAGCTGTTTGAATTGCTTGAGAAGTAGAATAGTTAAGAAAGGTGAGTGGGGGTTGGAAGTTAGGAACACCTGGATTCTAATCATGGCTCTGACACTTACACTTTGGGCAAGTCACTTCAACCCCTACTCCTGTTCTCCCTCCTGAAAAATATGGATAATAGTACTGACTTGTGTCCCTCAGAAAGATGTTATGAGGGTTAATAACTAACTAATGTGAAGTGCAAAGCAGCATTAATACTTATGTCTTATTATTTAAAAATCAGATGCAGCATTCAAATTAGGTTTCTGGTAAGGCTGGTGGAATAGCATTTGAACGCAGTATTTGCTTAATATCACTGGCATTCATCAAGGACTAGATTGCGACCCAGATTATATGACTGCACAAGGATTTAAGGGGAGCAAGAAACTCTCTTTATATTCCTATATGGACTATTTGGTTGCTGGGACCATCATCATGAGAGCAAGAGGGTTTTTTGTGCTAATTTTCTCCTGCCCCAAAGCAGATAGGAATGGGAAGAATTTTGGAGGAGTTTTACTTGTATTAAGCAACAGAGGGTCCTGTGGCACCTTTAAGACTAACAGAAGTATTGGAGCATAAGCTTTCGTGGGTGAATGCCCACTTCATCAGACGCAAGTAATGGAAATTTCCAGAGGGACGTATAAATCAGTATGGAGATAACGAGGTTAGTTCAATCAGGGAGGGTGAGGTGCTCTGCTAGCAGTTGAGGTGTGAACACCAAGGGAGGAGAAACTGCTTCTGTAGTTGGATAGCCATTCACAGTCTTTGTTTAATCCTGATCTGATGGTGTCAAATTTGCAAATGAACTGGAGCTCAGCAGTTTCTCTTTGGAGTCTGGTCCTGAAGTTTTTTTGCTGTAAGATGGCTACCTTTACATCTGCTATTGTGTGGCCAGGGAGGTTAAAGTGTTCTCCTACAGGTTTTTGTATATTGCCGTTCCTGATATCTGACTTGTGTCCATTTATCCTCTTGCATAGTGACTGTCCAGTTTGGCCAATGTACATAGCAGAGGGGCATTGCTGGCACATGATGGCATATATAACATTGGTGGACGTGCAGGTGAATGAGCCGATGATGTTGTAGCTGATCTGGTTAGGTCCTGTGATGGTGTGGCTGATGTAGATATGTGGGCAGAGTTGGCATTGAGGTTTGTTGCATGGGTTGGTTCCTGAGTTAGAGTTGTTATGGTGCGGTGCGTGGTTGCTGGTGAGAATATGCTTAAGGTTGGTGGGTTGTCTGTGGGCGAGGACTGGCCTGCCTCCCAAGGTCTGTGAAAGTGAGGGATCATTGTCCAGGATGGGTTGTAGATCACTGATGATGCGTTGGAGAGGTTTAAGCTGAGGACTGTAGGTGATGGCCAGTGGAGTTCTGTTGGTTTCTTTTTTGGGCCTGTCTTGTAGCAGGAGGCTTCTGGGTACACGTCTGGCTCTGTTGATTTGTTTCTTTATTTCCTTGTGTGGGTATCATAGTTTTGAGAATGCTTGGTGAAGATCTTGTAGGTGTTGGTCTCTGTCTGAGGGGTTGGAGCAGATGCGGTTGTACCTCAGCACTTGTCTGTAGACGATGGATCGTGTGGTGTGTCCGGGGTGGAAGCTGGAGGCATGAAGGTAGGCGTAGCGGTCAGCGGGTTTTCGGTATAGGGTGGTGTTAACATGGCCATTGCTTATTTGTACTGTGGTGTCTAGGAAGTGGACCTCCCATGTAGATTGGTCCAGGCTGAGGTTGATGGTGGAGTGGAAGCTGTTGAAATCATGGTGGAATTCTTCCAGAGTCTCCTTCCCATGGGTCCAGATGATGAAGATGTCATCAATGTAGCGTAGGTAGAGAAGGGGCATGAGTGGACGAGAGCTGAGGAAACGTTGTTCCAGGTCAGCCATAAAAATGTTGGCATATTGTGGGGCCATGCGGGTGCCCATGGCGGTGCCACTGGTCTGGAGGTATATATTGTCACCAAATTTGAAATAATTGTGCATGAGGATAAAGTCACAGAGCTCAGCAACAAGTTGTGCTGTGTCATCATCAGGGATACTGTTCCTGACAGCTTGTATTCCATCTGTGTGTGGGATGTTTGTGTAGAGAGCTTCTACATCCATGGTGGCTAGGATGGTGTTTTCTGGGAGGTCACCAACGCATTGTAGTTTTCTCAAGAAATCAGTGGTGTCACGGAGATAGCTGGGAGTGCTGGTGGCGTAGGGTCTGAGTAGGGAGTCCACATATCCAGACAGTCCTTCAGTGAGAGTGCCAATGCCCGAGATGATGGGGCGTCCAGGATTTCCAGGTTTGTGGATCTTGGGTAGTAGATAGAATAACCCCGGTCGGGGCTCTAAGGGTATGTTGATTTGTTCCTTTGTTAGTGTAGGGAGTGTCCTGAGTAGATGGTGCAGTTTCTTAGTGTATTCCTCAGTGGAATCTGAGGAAAGTGGCCTGTAGAATTTGGTATTGGAGAGTTGTCTGGCAGCCTCCTTCTGGTAGTCAGACCTGTTCATGATGACAACAGCACCTCCTTTATCAGCCTCTTTGATGATAATGTCAGGGTGGTTTCTGAGGCTGTGGATGGCATTGCGTTCTGCACGACTTAGGTTATGAGGCAAGCGATGTTGTTTTTCCACAATTTCTGCCTGTGCACGTTGGCGGAATCATTCTATGTATAGGTCCAGATTGTCATTTCGACCCTCAGGAGGAGTCTATGTGGAGTTCTTCTTCCTGTGTTGTTGGTGGGAGGGTATCTGTATATCAGTGCGCTGTTCGGTGTTATCTTGAAAGTATTCTTTGAGTCAGAGGTGGCGAAAGTAGGCTTCCAGATCACTGCAGAACTGTATCATGTTCGTGGGGATGCTGGGGCAAAAAGAGAGTCCCCGAGATAGGACAGACTCTTCTGCTGGGTTGAGTGTGTAGCTGGATAAATTGACGATATTGCTGGGTGAGTTAGGGGTACCCCTGTTCTGGCCCCATGTGGCAGGTAGGATTTTAGACAGCTTACAGTCCTTTTTCCTTTGCTGACCTAACCAGATCAGCTACAACATCACCGGCTCATTCACCTGCACGTCCACCAATGTTATATATGCCATCATGTGCCAGCAATGCCCCTCTGCTATGCAAATTGGCCAAACTGGACAGTCACTACGCAAGAGGATAAATGGACACAAGTCAGATATCAAGAATGGCAATATACAAAAACCTGTAGGATAACACTTCAACCTCCCTGGCCACACAATAGCAGATGTAAAGGTAGCCATCTTACAGCAAAAAAACTTCAGGACCAGACTCCAAAGAGAAACTGCTGAGCTCCAGTTCATTTGCAAATTTGACACCATCAGATCAGGATTAAACAAAAACTGTGAATGGCTATCCAACTACAGAAGCAGTTTCTCCTCCCTTGGTGTTCACACTTCAACTGTTAGCAGAGCACCTCACCCTCCCTGATTGAACTAACCTTGTTATCTCCATACTGATTTATACCTGCCTCTGGAAATTTCCATTACTTGCGTCTGATGAAGTGGGCATTCACCCACGAAAGCTTATGCTCCAATACTTCTGTTAGTCTTAAAGGTGCCACTGGACCCTCTGTTGTTTTTTACAGATTCAGACTAACACGGCTACCCCTCTGATACTTTACTTGTATTAACATTCCTATCTTTAGTTCCTTATTTAAAAAAAAAATTATATATATAACTAAGAACACATTTCCAAGACCACAATAGTGGTAATTATTTGAACCACCATAAATACTAAGCTTAAAATATGAACTACGAGGTGCAAGCTCACCTTCTATGGTATACCCCACCAGGGTGTAATCCCACATTATAACTTTGCTCTGCCTTTATAGTTTAATTACGTTATAAAAAAACTGGTAGAAAATACACAAATATTTCCATTTATTACCACAGGAAATTTAGGAGTGAAATAGAGCATAGTCCAATTAAAATACCATTCTCTGGGTTCATACCAGAAGCAGTCTCTTTCAGCCACTACTCAATACTTGTTATTACTAGCATGGACAGTGTTTACATTACAGTCCCACTGTCTCAGTTATACTGTGCAATATGGACGCTGTTCCCCCAGAGTGAACCGACATGACAGGCAACTCTGTCTGTAAGACATTACACCTACATATATGTGTCCCCTATGCAAACAGCAGTACAAGTATGTGGTTTTGCAACAGTACTTGAAGAGGGAATCACAAATGAGAGCACCAGATAATTTTTTCAATGAATGCTTTCAATTAATGCTTTTGTGTGGTATTCAACAGCTCTGCAGCTGATGTAATACCACTTGATTAATCTGTTCTGTGAAAAATACCAGTGAAATTCACTACATAATATATCTGATGAATACTTTATGTGCTATTCCCTTAGCCTTGATATCCTAGAAATGCAAACAATACAAACAGACTCTGATTAGAAGAGAGTTGTGTATTTACTGTTTGTTTATTAGTGTGTTAGCTAAGTGCATTCACTTTTTCAGTGTGAAAGGTATGTGTAGAACTTTCTAGAGCTTTTTATTTCTTTTTAAAAATTTTATGTAGTATTTTATCTTTCAAGTCACAAAGCAGAACATGATGTTGCTATGGGTGTGCATTTGAGGGGGAAAAAAAAGTTACTATGAGAATTAGGAACTGCAAATACCAGGTAATTATAGAGTAATCTATGGGACATGTAACTTCTATGTACTACATGGTAATTGTTCTGCTCGGCAGGCACAAACAGTCTGTTACTGAATCTAATTTACAGTATAATAGTTAATTATTTAAAACATTTTTATATGTTTAGGTTCTTATGTAACTTACCAGCATTTTCAGCAAATAGTTTCTTATTGATGTTAAAGATCAGTTTCTTTCAAATATTCATTATTAGATGACCATATTGGTCCCTTCTGACCTTAAAGTCTATGAGTCTATGAGTCTAGAGCTGGTCAAATCACAGATTTTTTTTGGTTCACTGGAACTGCCATTATATTTAAAAAAAAATAGATTAAGCTAAAATAATATTTTTAATGTTTTGTTTGATCTGAAATTAAACATTCTGATTTTTTTGAACATATTAAACATTTTTAAATTAAAATTGAAGGAAATTTCTAAGCAAAAACATATTTTAATCAAAAAGTCAAAACATTTTGTTTTGAAAATGTTGACATGAAATTAGTTCCCTCCCATTTTCCCCCAAAGTGAACAATTTGGCAAAATCAATGTAAATTTGCTGAACATTTCAGTGTCACAAAATCTGTTTTTCATGGAAAGTAAAAGTGGTAAAAATTAAAAAAAAAAAAAAAAAAAAAAATCACCCAGTTCTATACAATATAATAAAACTCAAGAAGTCCCATGTTTATGGAAAACAGGTACAATAGTTTTCTGGATTAGAAATATTTTTTCTCAGTTGAAGAAATATTTGCTGAAAATATTTTCCACTATTCAGTCAGTTTTAGCCTGAAAGCAATGAAGAGGCTTTGCACTCCCACTTCCTACCTTCTTTGCAATCATCTCCTTTTCCTTCCATTTTTGCTTTGCCCAAGCAGTACAACTAATCACTTTTTAATTTCCTTTCCTCACTTCTGCATCTCGCCTCTTTTCCACACAACTCCCTTCTCATCCTGTCCACCAAACATCCAATTTCTCCTTCTTCAAATCCTTAGTTAGAAGCACCCCTTCACTAAGACCTAGGCACCTGAATCATCTTCACACACACTCTGGTATATGTCAGCTAACCAGACAACCCATAATCAAGATCCTATACAGCTGTATTTGTATTACAAAGACTATTTGCAGGGTCTGCTTTTTCTGTAGGGTTTGATCATAAGGCCCTGATTGAAGGATGTATAAGAACTTGTCAGGGTTTTTAATTTCCCAGTTATGCATTGGTCTGCATAGAGAATGACAGTCGTTTATTAAATGTGACCTGCACCTTGGTTTAAAGACAGAAATAATAAATCTCTGTATGTACAAGATTCTTATATTTACCCTGCAGCTACATAAAAATTAAGTTGTCAAGTATTACCATATAACTAATTATAAGTAACCAAGACTGAGTGCAATTAAGTTATTATGGCAAAATCAGTAATTATTTGCTAGTAATTATGACAATAAATTGTCCTTTGTTCTCTAGTTCCTGAACTCCATATAGTATGGCAGCCCTTTGTTAATTTAACCTGTACAATTTAACAAATTCAACATAATATTTTCACTATTATACACTGTTACAAGAAATATGATTTAATGACTAGTTTAAAGTATTTACTAATTTCTTCAATAATAAGGTGATAGCATGCAAATAAAGCAGCAAAGTTTATATCATTTTATTTATTTAAAACTTATAGATCCATGGTATATTATAGATTTGTTAGTTAAAGCTGCAAGACAATTTCAACTCTCAGTCCACTGTTAATTTCACTACACAAACTTCTGCTTAAAATTTCCTTACAGATTACTATTTTGCCTGCTTAGAATTCTGCAGTAGATTTGGATCTTTTAATATTTTTTGTCTTACAAGGGAAAAATAATGTGTTTTCACATTTTGAAAATGGATCTAATTTTTTTTCTTGTCCACTCACTACTTCAGAATGGTTTGGCTTGAAGAATTCAAACATGTTTTGGAAGAGACATCTCTGTCAAGAGCTGGGAAGAAAGAGAACCATCAGGAAAGGGAAAGAATCCTATTTGTGATTTCTCTGTTTCCCACCCCACTCTAATGACATCATTAGTCTCAGCCTGTCCCCATTGTAAAACCTGCTGCAGCTGCTTCTGTGGCTGCTAGTGCAGCTTGAGTTTCTGTGACCCCCAGGGTTGGCTCTTTCCTCCTTGAATTTCTTCCTTCCCCAAGGCTGCACATGGCTCAGTGGAGGGATTGCCACAAGGGTCTTAATGGTCCAAAGGTGCTCTGGTTACATAGTTTCTTTTGGCATGCCTTTTAAAAATAATGCAAGAAGTTTACAGCTGAGTCACAGTTATTGACATCAGAACTAAGAAGCTGAGTTACAAGTGAGCTGTCTGAAACTCAATCTGGAAAGGTTGTGTTGTCACAAATCCATCTTGCTAATTTTTTATTTGTTATGAAATATGAATTATTTTTAAACACCAAATTCTTTATGACAAGAGGAGCAATTTAAAAAAATCCAAACAAACAAAAAACAAGGAATAGTGGGGAGAAAACTGAAGCGGTCTAGAGGAGCAATGTATTTGACTCAAAATGTCTAAAAGAATATTGAAGGTAGTTGTGGAAACATAAAATTACAATCATAGAATAGTGGAATCTTAGGTCTTGAAGGTCCTGAGAGGTCATCTAGTTCAATCCCCTGCAGTCATGGCAGGACTAATGATTATCTGAACCATCCCAGAAAGGAGTTTGTCTAACCTGCTAAATAATGCTAGAATAAAAGCATTGTTTTATCAGGGAAAAGTAGAGAGCAGTGTAATGGCTACAAGAGAAGGTCACCAAGGTGAGGGGTACACAGGAAGATGTAAATGGCCAAGAAAACTATCTGAGATCACAATAGTTAAACAGCATAAAAGAAGGCTGCTAATTTGGGACAGCATGAAAAGCGAAGGATTTCCACTTCAGTGCTTAATTCTGAACACATGCTTAATCTAAGTTAATTGATGTGCTCAGTTTTAAAATGATTCTACAGTATTTGAAACAGCTGAAAAACAAACCTGAAAATAGGGTTTATAATGGAATGCTGAACGTACTTTCAAACTACAGTTACTCCACCATATGTCATCATAATATAGGCATATATACTGTGCATAAAGTATATGTATAGCTTTTGTTATTGGGATCCAGAATGGAAAAAGGGAACAAAATAGGAACACTTAATGGATGATCCTGCTGCATTGGCTCATACACAATGCCATAAATAATGAATACATGGGTGCAACTGTAGTGTTATATAATTTTATTATGGATATAAAGAGCACTGGAAATTGTTCAGTGAGCAGATGCTTTGCAATCAGAATTTGTGCCAGTAAGTTAGAAACATTGAATGCATTTGCAGTATTTGCTGACTTACAATTTTGAAAAATAGTAATACCTTCATTTTTAGTCTATTTCTAAAGAATCATAAAAAAAATGTAAGAGATGTTTACAACTCTTGGCTAAAAAAGAGGATTTCCAAAAACACTTATAGCACCTGCTAATTATTAGTCAGGGATTAGCTGCATGTATGACAAACAAAAAGAGGAAAGATTATAAAATATAATTAAAATGACTTGCACAATTATTGCTTGTATTGCAGACTAAAGAACTACACAATATTTAATGCCAAATCCCTCTTAAATGAGTAACTGAACAAGGAATGAAATTATATGTGGGTAACACTGAATAATAAGGACTGCATGTCAACATTTGTGTGTTGAGTCCACTTAATTTATGAGCCCGTACAATCAGTACAGAAGATGTCAAATTCACTGAGGTTCTTTTCAACATTTTTAAATAGGGAGGTCTTTAAACTAGTGTTCCTGACCAGTGTGGGATGTAATTACTTATTCTAAAGAATGGAGAAACTGCTTAGAAGTTACAGAGAGAAAGGGATGTATCTTTCTAAGTGTCAAGAGAAAAGGCTTGTGTGGATGACATCTTTCTTTTTTAAGTAAATGTGCACTTAGAGACAAGTACTGCAGTTCTTACTAGATAACTGAATGGAAACATGCTAATGAGAGGATGGGGGCGGGAGAGCTCAGTGGTTTGAGCATTGGTCTGCTAAACCCAGGGTTATGAGTTTAATCCTTGAGGGGGCAACATAGGGATTGGGCAAAATCAGTACTTGGTCCTGCTAGTGAAGGCAGGCAGCTGGACTCAATGACCTTTCAGGGTCCCTTCCAGTTCTATGAGATAGGTATATATCTATATATTAAAGGACTGGGTAATGACTAAAGGATTTGACCCTAATATGTAATTTAAGATGAGAATGTATTTACCTCAGATAAGGAAAGAAACACATTTATCAATCTTTTCAATCTTCAAAAGAAAGAACATAGCACAGAATTATGGAATTTGTCATACTAGATAAGACCAGTAAGTCTGAGATCCAGAGAAGGGTAAAAAATAGGTCTGTCAAACGATTAAAAAAAGATTGTGCAATTAATTGCACTGTTAAACAATCATAGAATACCATTTATTTAAATATTTTTGGATATTTTATAGACTTTAAAATATATTCATATCAATTACAACACAGACTACAAAGTGTACAGTGCTCATATTATAATTATTTTTATTACAAGTATTTGCACTGTAAAAAAAAATAAAAGAAATAGTATATTTCAATTCACCTAATACAAGTACTGTAGTGCAATCATGAAAGCTGAACTTTATCATGAAAGCTGAACTTACAAATGTAGAATTATGTACAAAAAACTGCATTCAAAAATAAAACAATGTAAAATTTTAGAGCCTGCAAGTCCATTCAGTTCTACTTCTTGTTCAGCCAATTGCTCAGATAAACAAGTTTGTTTACATTTTCAGGAGATAATTCTGCCCGCTTCTTGTTTACAGTGTCACATGAAAGTGGGAACAGGCATTCTCATGGCACTGTTAACGCATCACAAGATATTTACGTGCCAGATTCATATGTCCTTTCATGCTTCAACCCCCATTTCAGGGGACATGTGTCCATGCTGATGACATGTTCTCCTTGATAACAATCCAAAGCAGTGTGGACCGACGCATGTTCATTTTCATTATCTGAGTCAGATGCCATCAGCAGAAGATTGATTTTTTGGTGGTTCGGATTCTGTAGTTTCCGCATCAGAGTGTTGCTCTTTTAAGACTTTTGAAAGCATGCTTTACACTTCGTCCCTCTCAGATTTTGGAAGGCACTGCTGATTCTTAAACTTTGGGTCGAGTGCTGTAGCTATTGTGACAAAGTTCCTCCTCTATCTTGGTGGGTCCTGCGCTTTTTGGTGGATTTTCTTGCCGCAGAGATTCACCATGTGGGTTGGGGAACAGCCCAGAGACCTTCCCCTCTGGAAGAACCCACAGTCCGGGTCAATTGGGAGGTTTGGGGGGAACCCGGGCCCGCCCTCTACTCCGGGTTCCAGCCCAGGGCCCTGTGGACTGCAGCTGTCTATAGTGCCTCCTGTAACAGCTGCATGACAGCTACAACTCCCTGGGCTACTTCCCCATGGCCTCCTCCAAACACCTTCCTTATTCTCACCACAGGACCTTCCTCCTGGTGTCTGATAACACTTGTGCTCCTCAGTCCTCCAGCAGCACACCCTCTCACTCTCAGCACCTTGCACCTCTTGCTCCTAGCTCCTTACACTCTCGCCACAAACTGAAGTGAGCACCTTTTAAAACCCAGGTGCCTTGATTAGCCTGCCTTAATTGATTCTAGCAGCTTCTTCTTAATTGGCTCCAGGTGCCCTAATTAGCCTGCCTGCCTTAACTGGTTCTAGCAGGTTCCTGATTACTCTAGTGCAGCCCCTGCTCTGGTCACTCAGGGAACAGAAAACTACTCATCCAGTGACCAGTATATTTGCCCTCTACCAGACTCCTGTACCCCACTGGTCTGGGTCTGTCACACTATCTTTAGAAATCTCACATTGGTACCTTCTTTGCGTTTTGTCAAATCTGCAGTGAAAGTGTTCTTAAAATGAACAAAATGTGCTGGGTCATCATCCGAGATTGATATAAAATTAACTATATGGCAGAATGCAGGTAAAACAGAGCAGGGGACATACAATCCTCCCCCAAGGAGTTCAGTCACAATTTTAATTAATGCATTATTTTTTTAATGCGCATCATCAGCATGGAAATATGTCCTCTGGAATTGTGGCTGAAGCATGAAGGGGCATATGAATGTTTAGCATATCTGACCCATAAATACCTTGCAATGCTGGCTACAAAAGCGCCATGCAAATGCATGTTCTCCGTTTCTGCTGTCATTGTAAATAAGAAGAGGGCAGCATTATCTCCTGTAAATGTAAACAAACTTGTTTGTCTTCGTGATTGGCTGAATAAGAAGTACGACTGAGTGGACTTGTAGGCCCTGAAGTTTTGCATTGTTTTGTTTTTGAATACAGTTATGTAACAAAAAAAAATCTACATTTGTATATTGCACTTTCATGACAAAGAGATTGCACTACAATACTTGTATGAGGTGAATTGAAAAATACTATTTCTTTTGTTTATTATTTGATAGTGCAAATATTTATAATAAAAATAATACACACTTTGATTTTAATTACATCACAGAATACAATAATATGAAAATGTAAAAAAAAATCCAACATATTTAATAAATATCAATTGGTATTCTATTGTTTAACAGTGCAATTAAAACTGCAATTATTTTTTTTAATAGTGATTGTTTTTATGAGTTAATCACGTGAGTTAACTGTGATTAATCGACAGCCCTAGTAAAAAATAATGAATAATGCAGGTAGCTCATCATGCAATGTCATTACATCTCAGCTGATGTAAACTATCATCACTCCATTGAATTCAATGAAATTATGAAAAATTTATACCATCTGAGTATCTCCCCTGCATGTACATGCAGTGAAGAGAATCTTTCTTGAACACTGCGGTCATCTACATATGAAAATAATTTCCAAAGTTTTGGTCATGTTGTTTCTTATGGGCTTGGGTCTTGTGACCCTTTTGTTTATTTGCATCTGTAAGAAAATGGATGTCTTTGCATCAAAGGTGTATAAATATGAAATTTCACTTTTTTGATGTGAAAGTCATCTTCTCTAGAAAAGGACCAACTTTTGATTAAAAAAAAGTTCAGTTTTGCTTGAACAACTGGTCTATATTACCCAAATTTTCTGCAAAATGGCACCTATTTTTTTAATTTTGTAACAAACCTTGAATAACTTTGAATTTCAAGCAGCTTTGATTTTCAATAAAATTATTTCACCCCGTTATACCTATTTTAACCCTGAAATGATCTATGCTGCTTTTTTCCCTGAAAGGTTTAGTAATTGATTCATTTGGTAAATGAGATATTTTAAAAAAATGTATTACCTATTAAAATAGGTTTAAAATACTCCCTATAAATTACTTAATAAAAGGTTTCAGAGGGTAGCCGTGTTAGTCTGTATCAGCAAAAACAATAAGGAGTCCTTGTGGCACCTTAGAGACTAACACATTTATTTGGGCATAAGGTTTCATGGGCTAAAACCCATTTCATCAGATGCATGGTGTGGAACATGCAGTAGGGAGGTATAAATACACAGCATATGAAAAGATGGGAGTTGCCTTACAAAGTGGGGGGATCAGTGCTAAGGACCCAATTCAATTAAGTTGGAAGTGGGCTATTCTCAACAGTTGACAAGAAGGAGTGGAAATCACTTTTGTAGTGCTAATGAGGCCAATGTAAACAAGGTGGCCCATTTCAAACAGTTGACAAGAAGGTGAGAGTATTTAGCAAAAGGAAATTAGTTTTTTGTAAAAACAAGGAGGAGTACTTGTGACACCTTAGAGACTAACAAATTTATTTAGTTTTGTAGTGACCCATCCACTCCCAGTCTTTATTCAGGCATAATTTGATCGTGTCAAGTTTGCAAATTAATTCCAATTCTGCAGTTTCTCGTTGGAGTCTGTTTTTGAAGTTTTTTTGTTGAAGAATTGCCACTTTTAAGTCTGTTATTGAGTGTCCAGGGAGATTGAAGTGTTCTCCTATTGGTTTTTGAATGTTATAATTCCTGATGTCAGATTTATGTCCATTTATTCTTTTGCATAGAGACTGTCCGGTTTGGCCAATGTACATGGCAGAGGGGCATTGCTGGCAAATGATGGCATATATCACATTGGTAGATGTGCAGGTGAATGAGCCCAATGGTGTGGCTGATGTGTTTAGGTCCTATGATGGTGTCCCTTGAATAGATATGCGGACAGAGTTGGCACCAGGGTTTCTGGCAGGGTTTGGTTCCTGTATTAGTGTTTTTGTTGTGTGGTGTGTAGTTGCTGGTGAGTATTTGCTTCAAGTTGGGGGGCTGTCTGTAAGTGAGGACTGGCCTGTTTCCCAAGGACTGTGAGAGTGAGGGATTGTCCTTCAAGATAGGTTGTAGATCCTTGATGATGCACTGGAGAGGTTTTACTTGGGGGCTGTAGGTGACAGCTAGTGGCATTCTGTTACTTTCTTTGTTGGGCCTGTCTTGTGGTAGGTGACTTCTGGGTACCTTTCTGGCTCTGTCAATCTGTTTCTTCACTTTACAAGGTGGTTATTGTAGTTTTAAGAACACTTGATAGAGATGCTGTAGGTGTTTGTCTCTGTCTGAGGGATTGGAGCAAATGTGCTTGTATCTTAGCGCTTGGCTGTAGACCAGGGGTCAGCAACCTCTGGCACGTGGCTCACCAGGGTAAGCGCCCTGGCGGGCCGGGCCAGTTTGTTTACCTGACGCATCCACAGGTTCGGCCGATCGCGGCTCCCACTGGCGCCGTTCGCCGCTCCAGGCCAATGGGGGCTGCGGGAAGCGGCGCAGGCCGAGCAATGTGCTGGCCACGGCTTCCCACCGCCCCCATTGACCTTGAGTGGCAAACCACTGCCAGTGGGAGCTGCGATTGGCTGAACGTGTGGTCACGGCAGGTAAACAAACTGGCCCGGCTCGCCGCGTGCCAGAGGTTGCCGACCCCTGCTGTAGACAATGGATCATGTGATGAGGTCTGGGTGAAAACTGGAGGCATGTAGGTAAGTATAGCAGTCGGTAGGTTTCCAGTATAGGGTGGTGTTTATGTGAGCATTGCTTATTAGCACTGTAGTGTCTAGGAAGTAGATCTCTTGTATGGACTCGTCCAGGCTGAGGTTGATGGTGGGGTTAAACCTATGAAGGTTAAAATATTTCCACATACTTTTAAAAACCTATGAAAAGTCAAATCCAAGTTTTCTTCTGTCTTTTGCAGCAGTCCTGGTTAACAAAGCTAAAAAAAATTTCTAAGAAACACATTAAGACATCAAGAATCCATGGACAGACTGTAATTTTCTTTGTGCTGTTTGACATCAGTGATAATGCCATATCATCAAGATGTGCTCCATGCTGTTACTCAACATCTTGGCCTATTCAAGATAGAGCTACAATTTGTTTAGTCATAATTAGAAATTTTGAGGGGAATATCACTATTGAGTTTTCCCCATTCAGTATATTCCATTCTTCATCTTTTCAACATTCATATGACAAACCCTTCAAAGAATACTGTGGGATTCAGTGGCAAATTTGCACTTCCGTGGAAACATAGGTACAAAATGTGATATCCTTATTCCATATGTGGTCCAATGGAATAAGAGGCTGCTCAGCAAAAGTAAGGGGATCAAAATCTGTCCCAGAGAGAATGTGGACTAGATCATACTCATCCTTGCAAAAAGCCTCACAACCTCAACCCACATAGAATTTGGGTACAACTGCTCTCTTTGTGGCGAGAGATAACACACAGGTTAGTGCCAGGACCAGTGCCAAACTCTCCAGGGGATGTGTGTGATAGGGTATTCAAACACCACACTGGGCAACAAAGGGTTAAGGAGCTGCTCAGGGCTCAGCCAGCTGTGCCCTGCCATGTCTGTAAGAGATGCACAAGCTGGATGAGTTAAATGGGAACAGCACAACTAACTTGTTTGCAGGTCAGGAAAGAGAAAGGAATTTTATCTTGCAGCTCCTGAAGAAAGGTCTGAGAGAAGGCATGATCTCTCCCATCCACAGTTGCCTGAATGTCTCTCCCTGAGAGACGGGAGGACCAGCTTCACATAGACCCTGAGAGAGAAGCATTTCTCACTTTCACATATTAACCAGAAGAACGGCCATACTGGGTCAGACCAAAGGTCCATCTAGCCCAGTATCCTGTTTTCTGACAGTGGCCAATGCCAGGGGCCCCAGAGGGAAGGAACAGAACAGGTAATCATCAAGTGATCCATCCCCTGTCAACCATTCCAGCTTCTGGAAAACAGAGGCTAAGGACACCATCCCTGTCCATCCTGGCTAGTAGCCATTGATGGGCCTATCCTCCATGAATTTATCTAGTTCTTTTTTGAACCCTTTAATAGTCTTGGTCTTCACAACATCCTCTGGCAAGGAGTTCCACAGGTTGACTGTGCATTTTGTGAAGAAATACTTCCTTTTGTTTGTTTTAAATCTGCTGACTATTAATTTCATTTGGTGACCCCTAGTACTTGTGTTATGAGAAGAAGTAAATAACACTTCCGTATTTATTTTCTCCACACCAGTCGTGGTTTTATAGACCTCTTTTATATCCTCCCTTAGTCGTCTCTTTTCCAAGCTGAAAAGTCCCAGTCTTATTAGTCTCTCCTCAAACAGAAGCTGTTCCAGACCGCTAATCATTTTTGTTACCCTTTTCTGAACCTTTTCCTGTTCCAATATATCTTTTTTGAGATGGGGCGACCACATCTGCATGCAATATTCAAGATGTGGGTGTACCATGAATTTATATAGAGGCAAAATGATATTTCTGTCTTATTATCTATCCCTTTCTTAATGATTCCCAACATTCTGCTTGCTTTTTTGACTGCCTCTCTTCTTGTGGGTTCCAGGACTAGCTGCTCCAAGAAGCAGTCATTTAAGGTGTCAAGAAACTTTATCTCTACATTCCATCCTGAAGTGTCATGTACCCAGTCAATATGGGGTAGTTGAAATCCTCCATTATTATTGAGCTTTCTTTTTTTAATAGCCTCTTTAATCTCCCTGAACATTTCACAGTCACTATCACCAGCCTGGTCAGGTGGTCTGTAATGTATCCCTAGTGCTATATTCTTATTATTAGAGCATGGAATCTAGAGAGATTCTATGGTACAGTTTGGTTCATTTAAGATTTTTATTTCATTTGATTCTACACTTTCTTTCACATATAGTGCCACTCTCCCACCAAAACAACCTGTTCTGTCCTTCCAATATATTTTGTACCCTGGTATTACTGTGTGCCACTGATTATACTCATTCCACCAAGTTTCTGTGATGCCTATTATTTCAATATCCTCCTTTAATATGAGGAACACCTTATTATTTAGACTCCTAGCATTGGTATATAAGCACTTTAAAAACTTGTCACTTTTTAGCTGTCTGCCATTACATGATGTAATAGAATGGGACTTTTTTTCATTTGACTGTTTCTCATCAGATTCTACATGTATTTTATCATCTTCCATCCTCTCCTCCTTACTAGGACATAGAGCATCTCCATTAATAGACACTCCCCTAAGGGATGTCTCTGTCCAAACCACATGCTCCTCTGCACCTGTTGGCTTTCTCCCAGTCCTTAGTTTAAAAACTGCCCTACGACCTTTTTAATTTTAAGTGCAAGCATTCTGGTTCCATTTCGGTTTACGTGGAGCCCATCCTTCCTATATAAGCTCCTTCTTCCCCCAAAATTTCCCCAGTTCCTAATAAATCTAAACCCCTCCTCCCTACACCATTATCTCATGCATGCATTGAGACTCTGCAGTTCTGCCTAACTGGCCCTGTGTGTGGAACTGGAAGCATTTCCAAGAATGCTACCATGGAGGTCCTGGACTTCAATCTCTTATGTAGCAGCCTAAATTTGGCCTCCAGGACCTCTCTTCTATCCTTCCCTATGTCATTGGTCCCTACAGGTACCATGACCACTGGCTCCTTCCCAGCACTGCACAAGCCTATCTAGATGTCTCGAGAGATCTGCAACCTTCGCACCAGGCAGGCAAGTCACCGTGATGTTCTCCCGGTCATCGCAAACCAAGCTATCTATGTTTCTAATGATCGAATTGCCTATTACTAATACCTGTCTATTACTAATAACTGGAGTTCCCTCCCCCAGAGAGGTATGCAAGAGGATACCACAACATCATCTGGAAGGAGGGGCCCAACTATGGGATTGTTTTCCTCTGTGCTCCAGTTCGATGGTCTCCTTCCCTGAGACTTTCATCTTCCTCAACAGCACAGAGACTGCCAGACTGGGGGTGGGACTGTTCTACTCTGTCCCAGAAAGTCTCATCTATGTAACTCTCTGTCTCCCTGAGCTCCTCCAGTTTAGCCATTCTGGTCTCCAAAGCCTGTACATGGATGGTCTCTAAGGGCCAGGAACTCCTTGCATCGAATGCATACATACGCCACCTGCCCATAGGGCAGGTAATCATACATGCTGCATTTGGGTGCAATAAACTGGATAGCTCCCACTCTGTTGCTGGACTTCTGCCTGCACTCTCTTTTTACTCCTGAAGCTTGTTCCTTTGTTGTTGTTTTGTTTTTATTAGGGGGTGTTTGGGGCTTTAAGTGTAAAGAATGTTAAATTTATCTAGCCCCCCCCCTCACAACTCCTTCACAAAACTCCCCTGTTAGCGGCTCCTGTTCGCTAGCTCCTCTGGTCGCTTAGAAGCGGGCTTTTTAAAGCCCTGGTCTTCCTGAGTAGCCCCGTCCCCTTGTTAAGGGTTTATAGGTACTAAAAGGATTAGGGATCAAAGCCTCATTAAGAAGCTCTCAGCAATCAGCCTTGCCTATCAGGCCACTCGTCTCAACACACACACTGTCAGCACACAGTTCCCCAAACAAACAGACCACATAGTATATTTCAGTAAAGCAGCAAGCACACTACAAACACAAACACAGAAACTACAGACAACAAACTTACCCCAAGGGTCATATAATCACTCCTCCTTCACCTGGAGAACTCCCTCACAGAACTCCCTTGTTAGCACCTCCTGTTCTCTAGCTCCTCTGGTCGCTTAGGAGCAAGGTTTTTAAATGGACTTAGAGCAGGTATCGGCAACCTTTGGCATGTGGCTTGCCAGGGTAAGCACCCTGGCAGGCCAGGCCGGTTTGTTTACCTGCCATGTCCGCAGGTTCAGCCAATCGCGGCTCCCACTTGCCATGGTTTGCCTCTCCAGGCCAATGGGGGCTGCGGGAAGCAGCGCGGGCTCAGGGATGTGCTGGCCGCCACTTCCCGCCGCTTCCTGCCGCCCCCATTGGCCTGGAGAGGCAAACCATGGCCAGTGGGAGCCGCGATCGGCTGAACCTGCGGACATGGCAGGTAAACAAACTGGCCTGGCCTGCCACGGTGCTTACCCTGGCGAGCCACATGCCAAAGGTTGCCGATCCCTGACCTAGAGTGTCTGCTTAAATGGATGATGGAGAACCAGAAACATTAATAGGCAGTCCAGCAGCAGCTAAAACCCCTGCATTAAATGACTACCTAGCAGAAACAGCTGGTACGGGACTTCAGGGCACAATAGCAGGTGCAGGAGCAATGACTAGTCTAACAAGGCATAGCCTTAATGCAGCCCGGATTCCTCTATGGCTTCCCCTCCAGAGACAATAACCCCGATCCTGGGTATCCTGCCCATACCCATGACAATTACAAAAAATGAGCCCTGAGGAAAACCCATAGGCCTTTTTGGCAACATTTGAACAGGTGGCAATGGCAGTTCAATGACCACCTTACTAGTGGATCACCCTGTTGATACCGTACCTGATGGGACCAGTGCAAGATACGTATGAGGTGATGGATGCAGTGTCTGTCCAAGACTATGCCCAGGTGAAAGTTGCCATATTGGAAGACTTCAACAACATGGAGGAGACCTTCCAAAAGAGGCTATGGGGGGATAAATACTACTGGGGAGCCTTGTCCTGTGTGGATATCCAGAAACTGAGGAACTTGTACAAGTGGTTTTTGAAGCCAAAGATGCAGGCTGGAGTTGAGATGCCCACATATCCCAAACAGGATAGGGACTGGATGCATAAAACACCAGCAAGGGTCCCTAGCTGATGCGGTCCAACTAATGGAGAATTATTCAGCAGCACAGACAGCCATAATAGCTGACAGAGTTCAAAGGGGTCCCTCAACTCAAAGGAGAGCACAGCCAGGGGAACTGGTGAACAGACAGGGTGGCCACCAAAGCATCAGCTTCTAAGGGCACCAAACAACCACCAAGCCTTAGACTGGGACCCAGTAGGAAACCCCAGCCTGGACAAAGGTCTTTGGGACCCCTGTGGCTCCCCCACCTGAAGGCCAGGAGAGGGAACCAGACAAGGCACCTAGGGAAGGGAACCCCCAAATATCAGGCCCCCAGCCAGCGGCTCCTAAGCCAACTTCAGGAGCATGCTTTTCATGTGAGTGCCCGGGTCACCAGTATCACAAATGCCCTTGTATGGAGTATAGGCAGGTATGAATGGCAGAAATCTGTGCATGTAAGCACACTCCAGCGAAAGTAACAGTCCCTGTACAGTTAACCAAAACTGAGGTTACAGTCCTACTGGATTCTGGGTGTGGGCAGACCCTAGTCCAGGACAAAGTGGCCCCAAACCCTGAAGCCCCCGGGGAGACTATCTTCCTGCAATGTATTCATGGAGATGTTACACCCTCTCTCAGTGCCCAAGAACAGTTGACCATTGGGGAGAACACAAAATTCCTTTTATTGTGGATGGCCTTAATAACAGCCTACCCTGCTATATTGGTTTGAGATTGGGAGTATTTCTCCAAAGTATTGAGGGGGTTTAAACCAACTCCATAGACCTCAGAGAAAATAGCCGAGGAGACCTGTGGAGATGGGAGCCCAGAGTTAGTGACATTGGTTGGTGTAAGTGAGGAGCTGGACTCCTGAGAAGAGGTATCTGGACAAAAGGAAGCTCCACCAGAAGGAACCCTTACAAGAAGACCATATTGACCCCCCTACAGGAGGGGGACATACTGACCAGAGAAGTGGGATTAATAAAGGGCCAGAGGAAGAATGAAACCTTAAGTTGGGTGTATGACAAATTGCCGATAGTTAACAGTGAAGTGATAGACCCTCAACAAGAGGTGCAGTACCCCCTAGTTTGAGCTCCAGGGGGAGCGACTGTACTGGTTGGAGAAAGACCACTGATGGGGGAAGTTTGGTTGCAACTCTTCATCCTCCGGCCACAGAGGTGTGAAGTCATGCAACTGGCACATGCTATCCCCTCAGCTTGTCGCCTTGGACATGAGAAGATCCTGGCCCAAATTAACACCAGGAAATTAAACTTTTGCAGCTCCTGCCCTGAATGCCAACTAGTGGGACCAACAGGAGGAAAGGAAAAAGCCCTTCTCATCTCCCTCCCCATTGTCTATATCCCCTTTGAAAGGATTGAGATAGACCTCATTGGCCCCTTGGAAAGTAGTGCAGCGAGGTACAAACAACTATTAGTAATAATCAATTATGCTACCTACTATCTGGAGGCAATCCCACTGTGCAACACCAAGGAAAAGGTTATTGCCATGGAACTGCTGAAAATCTTTGCTCAAGTAGGGGTAGCTAAGGAGATCCTCATGGATCAAGGCACTAATTTTGTGTTTTGGCTGCTGAGGCAGGTCTGTGATCTTGCAAAATAAAGACTTTACACACCTCGGTCTTTTGGTGCAATAATTCAACCAGACCCTGAAGTGAATGTTAAAAAAGTTTATGCCTGGGGACCTCTGTCATTGGGATCAGATGATCCCACTATTTATTTGGTATTTGGGAAGTCCCCTAGTCATCCACTGGGTTCTCCCCATTTGAACGCTTGTATGGGAGACAACCCCAGGGAATTGTGAGCCTGGTCCAAAAAATGTGTGAAGGGCAAGCTCCTAGGACAGATAATGTGCTACAATATGTGCTTAAGCTCCAGGAGAGGCTTGAGACCTAGAAGTCTTTGCTAAAGAAAACCGACTCAATGCTCAATGGATGCAGGCATGAGCCTACAACAAAGGGGCACATATTTAAGACAGGTGATTGGGTACCGCAGCTCCCAAATGCATAGTCCAAGTTACTTGCCAAATGGCAAGGACCCTATGAAGTGGTACATCAAGTCAGGCCAGTTAACTATGAAATTAGGCAGCCCGAAAAGAGGAAACCCATACAGATCTCTCATGTATACCTTATAAAGTCATGGAAAGAGAAAGAAGGTTTATTTCTTACTGCTTTGAGCCATAATTGGGGCCCCAAGTGCCCACCTCACTGGCCCCAGGCTCTATACCAGTGGGGGAACACCACTGCCTAGAACAGAGGGCCAATGTGAGAAGCCTCACAAAAGCTTTCTCAATGGTGGTCTCTTCCTGGCTGCAGCAGATCCATTTCATGCACTGCCACTTACAAATGGGACCTGGTCGACTTGTCCGAGGGAATCCCTGACCCCTCGTCCAAAAAAAAGCAAGAGGTCATGAAGCAAGAAGTTCAGGTGATGTTGGAGCCAAGAGTCATTGAAGAATCAATGGCAGGAGTATTGACAGATCCTACTCATACAGGAATCACAGTAGAAAACTGCTTTTTTCTATGCCATTTGGCCTATCTCATTTTTGGCCTCCACGGTGTCCCAGCAACATTTCAACAGCTCATGGATTGAGTCCTGCAACCACATGGCTCATATGCAGCTGACTATTTAGATGATTTGATCATCTACAGTCAAGAGTGGGAGGAACATCTAGCAAAAGTCACTGCTGTACTTCAGTCCTTACAGTAGGTTGGGGTAACAGCAAATCCTACAAAGTGCAAGTTTGGGAAAGAAGAGGCCACTGACCTGGAATATACGTTGGGGAAGGGCCAAGTCCGGCCATCAGAGTTAATGTCCAGTCCCTCAAAAGCATGTCCATGCCCCACCATGAAGAAGCAAGTCAGAAAGTTTTTGGGTATTGCAGGTTACCACCAATTTGTGCCAGGGTTTTTGACAATAACTGCATGTCTCATGCACCTAGTTAAGGACAGTAGCCCCAAGAAGGTGCATTGGTCAGAGGCCTGTGAAAAGGGCTTTCAGAAATTGAAAGAACTCCTGTGTAAAGAGCCTGTCCTGTCCAGTCCTGACTTCTCAAAATACTTTGTTTTACAGACCGACACTTTGGAAATGGAACTGGGTGCTGTCTTGTCCCAGAAAACAAATGGAGAGGAATACCCAGTACTCTCCTTGAGCCATAAGCTGTTCCCATGGGGATAGGCATATTACATAATAGGTAAGGAAGGTCTCACTGTGAAATGGACAGTGGACTCTACGATATTACCTCCTGGAAAATCCATTCAAGCTTGTCACCAAACATGCCTGCGTGAGGTAATTAAATGCCATGAAGGACACCATCCCCTTGCCCCCTGGCTTATGCACTGGTACCTGTCTCTCCACCCCTATGCCTTCCAAGTTCAGCACGAGCAGGAAAAGATCCCTAAAATGCTGACTTTTTCTCTGGGGGTGGGGGAACAATCTGTGCGCCCTGGATCCCCGGGTTCCATCTTGAGGAGGAGGTATGTGATGGGGAATACAACCCCCAGATTTGGCAAAAATGGGTTAAGGAACTGCTCTGGACTCAGTCAGCTCTACCCCACCACACCTGCAAGAGATTCACAGACTGGAGGAGGAGTTTAAAAGGAGCAGAACAGATCACTTGTGGAAAGGATAGGGAAGAGAAAAGGCCTTAACCTTGCAACTCCTAAAGAAAAGACTAAGGAAAAATAGGAATCTCTCCCATCCACAGTTGCCTGAAGATCCCTCCCTGAGGAAAGGGAGGACCAGCTTCTGAAAGACCCTCAGAGGGAGGCATTTCCTCCTCTCACACACTAATCCAGTTCATTTGTGTTGATTTCCTGTGTTTCATTTATGGACTACGCTGAAGGGTAGAGACTCAGAGCTAACTTGGCTGGAGGGCCAAAGCACAAGAGGAGTCAACTGCTGCTCAAAGAGGCAATGTCATGCCGGGCCATGAAGAGGCGCCATGCAGTAAGCTACACCCCTTCATGTTTTCTTGTACAGACTGTGAATTGTGGACATTAGCGGGTTGGTAAGAAGTGGCCCAGAGGCAAGGTGTCAGATCATTTTGTCACCCCTCATAGGGCCATGGGCTAGAGTCCAGTAGAGTGGGAGGATCTGCAGTCCTCTACAAAAAAATCCTTAGTCGGTCAAATGGCCTAAGCCCCTGACCACTAGGCAGCTCTTCCCACAAGCTAAGACCATCACAGGGTGGAATAATTGTTTTCTCTCCCCAATATGGGGGAGCACATGCTGCATCCTGTAAAACTACACTGCAGTAATGGTGCATCTTGGGGTTCTGGGAATTTTTGGAACTGACACAATCTTAAATCTCCTGGAGGTCCTACTGGGGCAGTGTATCTCTGTATGGCCTTATTGTGATGCAATAGAATGGATACCTGGTCAACAAGAATAGAAGAAAAATGAGTGAAAAGTGAATGTAAGTGAAAATATCAGGAAGGTTCTTTTTGGTCTAATTTTTTCCTATTCTCACATTGAAACATGCAAATTAAAAGGCCAAAAAGACCAATATATATTAAACTTGACAAATTCAGATTTAATTTATTTTTTAGCCCTTGGATTGAGTTTTTGATGCTGCCTACCTAAACAATCTTTTTATCCCCCTAATTCTAAAGCAGGGATTGGCAACCTTTGGTACAAGGCCATCAGGGAAATCCGCTGGTGGGTCGGGATGGTTTGTTTACCTGCAGTGTCTGCAGGTTCGGCCGCTCGCAGCTCCCACTGGCCACGGTTCACCGTTCCAGGCCAATATGGGCTTCAGGAAGCGGTGGCCAGCACATCCCTCGGCCCACGCCATCCCATCCTTGGAACGATCCCTGTTCTAAAGCCAAAAATAATGTACACATGAAAAACTCTTAGAAACCCCTTAAATCCCATTTCTAATCCCATAATCCCCCTAACAAATTTGAGGGTAGTTTATATTGTTATCCATCTTTTTTGGATTATACATTTTAATGGAAGTTATATAAAGAATATCTGATGATTTGTCATCTAATCAAGACTAAAACTGTAATTCCCAAAGATGCTTAATAAATTTAAACCGCTAAGGACCTGATTAAGATCATTAGAGTATTAGATATTAGATGTAAAGGTGGCCAGTGGGTATATTAATGAGTTCCAAATGGTTTAGAAATATGAACAGACTAAGGATTTTAAAAGCACTTTTGAAACTATTTTAAAAATAGTTTGTGTCACTGTGAATCTTCCGCAGTGGAAGAGTAATCAATGTTGTACTCCCTGACCATATTATGTTTAAGAAAAAATGTGATTTTTTTTCCATTCACATAAATGGGGACCGTACTAACTATATACTCTGAAGTAATCCCCAATTTGTATTCATATTGGTCCTCATCCAAAGCCTGTTAAAGTCAACGAGAGTCTTTCTGTTGACTTTAAAGTGATTTGGATCAGATCTTTCAACAGGTATGGATCTGATTATTCCGAAGAGGATGTTATTTAAACACTTCTGGACATCAGTATCAGAAACTCAACCAAATTAACAATATTGGGCCAATTTTGATGTTGGATGTACGGATTATTAACTTTGAAAGGAGTCACAATCCCAAGTTTGCTCCAGTTACAATTCTGAAACAAAACCAATAACCTCCTACTAATTTAATTTGTAAACTGAGCCAGTCAACATATGTAGTGAATTTTCCGTGAAAATTTTGAAAGAATTTTTAGAATGGGCATTTATAACCAAATTGTGCCCTTGGGAAGAAAGCAGAATAACTTCAGATTGTCTATTATAGTGGTTCTCAACCTCTCCAGACTACTGTACCCCTTTCAGAAGTCTTATTTGTCTTGTGTATCCCAAGTTTCACCTCAATGAAAAACTACTTGCTTACAAAATCAAACAAAAATACGAAAGTGTCACAGCACACTATTACTGAAAAATTGCTTACTTTCCTATTTTTACCATATCATTATAAAATAAATTGATTGGAATATAAATATTGTACTTACATTTCAGTGTATAGTGTATACAGATCATCATAAACAAGTCATTGTCTGTATGAAATTTTAGTTTGTACTAATTTTGCTAGTGCTTTTTACATAACCTGTTGTAAAACTAGGCAAATATCTAGATCAGTGTTTCTCAAACTGGGACTGCCGCTTGTGTAAGGAAAGCTCCTGGTGGGCCAGGCCGGTTTGTTTACCTGCCCTGTCCACAAGTCCGGACGATCACGGCTCCCACTGGCCGCAGTTCGCCGCTGCAGGCCAATAGGGGCTGCTGGAAGCGGCGGCCAGTAAGTCCCTCGGGAAGCATTTGTTCAGTTGTTTGAAAGTTAAGTTATTTGTTACAGATGCACATTGCCATTGCTATAAGAGAGATTTTTTTTTGCAGGAGCTGGTCAAGAGCTTGCAAAAGTTTCTACAGTTGCACACTTTAGAGTTAACTAGTTCTGAATGGTTCCTTATCTACTCATTTATGCTGCAGCAGCACCTTTTGACAATCAAGTATATTTATTTAATACACCCTATGAAAGTGCAATTTCAAAAAATGTGCAATATATAAATCTAATTAACCTTTTTGGGATTTTTGGAATGTCAAAATACACCTGAAGCCTATGTACATTTTATATGTCAGCAGAATTGATGCTGTGTAAATAGAAATGAATGCATTTGAGAAATTGAGGTTGGAGATATAGGACATGTATTTCAAGATCTATATTGGATTTTGGGGCACAATGGGGAAATTAAGACCCAAAATCTCTAGTTTGTTTTGTGCAACCATAATAGTATCAAACTTGCAAAAGATGGGGAATTCAAAGTTAAGATTGACATTGAGTCCTGATGCTGATCTTCCATACACTAGTGTAAATGAGGAGAAATGTCACTGCAATTATTAGAGATTCCAGTATGAGAGGAGAACCGGGTCCTCTCTCTTTAAATCAAAACACGGTGCTATTATCTCTCACCCTCTGTTATTTTTTTTCTTTTTCCTGGATGACTTGAGCTAATGGTGAAATGTCAGCCTGAAGAGGTACAATAATTTGTTTCTAAATCTAAACTTAATGTTTAAATACAAAATACTTCCTAGGGGACATAGAGATGGATGGATCGTGAACATAATTCTACTTGACTTGACTTGAGGACTAAACTTGTCAGTTTAAACCTGAGTGTTAAATATAAGGGCCAGAGCATCCAATGGCTTAAACTGTGCATTATGGATATAATAAATTAACTTCTAAAATGTCTGTGAAAGTTAGAGGTAAGTCACTCAGACTGGCTTACTCAGCATTGTCCCTGCTGGTTTCCCTTTCTTCCTGTTTTCTTGCATGAAGAATTAGCTGCAGGGCACACTGGAAAGTTGGTTGGTGTATGTAAATGAAGGGCTGGGACGAAGGCTCCCAAGAAATACCATATCATGTCATCCAAATCCAGAGTAATTTATAGAGTTATAAATCCTGACAATGTACTACACCTTTAGGCTGTATTAGCCTCATGGCTAGAGTGGTTAAGTGATGTCAATAGCACCTCGCAGAGGCTGTTTCTACAGTTGCTATTATCCGGAGCATTCCCCAGCTGGCATGATAGGTCTCTCCCATTAATCTACTGGTTTCACTGCACATCCTCTATTAAAGTTCAGGAAGGAAAACAGAGTTAACCTGCTGAGTTGTATGTTTCATAACTGGAAGCCAATTGGAGTGAGATGGTGGGTGAGATGATATTCATTATCTGGGGGTTACTGGTTGCTGTGCAGCATGGCTAGGACATTACACCACAAGTAATTTAAGCAAATAGGCAGAACACACCTCCGTGAAGTCACTAGTGTGCTTTTCGTGTGGAATTTATGGGATGTTCCTGAGTCTGTAACACAAGAAAATACTTCAGCAAAACCAGGAGTAAAAAAATAGAATAATTCTGATATTTACCCCATGTGGATTGATCTGGCCCAAGTGTTTATAAATTATACATCTCTAGGTAGTTTCTTAACACTCCCTAAATAGTTTCATTGCTGAAATAAAAGGGAATGTTAAAGTTTAATTTAAAACTTTACGTTTTTTCATTAAAGTTTTAAATTAAGCTTTACCATTTTAAATTGAGTTATATATGTGTGTAAATAACTCACAGACAGATTTCAACTAATGAAAGACATAATCATATTTTTATATATATATAATTTATATTATTTTATTTTGTAATCAGGTAAAACAGTTGTTACATTAACACTCCACTAATCATCTGAGAGGCTAGCTGAAGTGGAGCCAAACAATATTTAAATAGAACAGCAACAGAATGACTCAAAATACAAAGGGAGTTGTAGCTATGCAGAAGTTAATAGCTGAGTAGGAAAAGTATGACAGTGATTAGGAGAAATGGAGCTAGTAAATACAGAATATTTTTAAAAGTTAACTAGTTATCAAAAGACGATTTTGACATTTTCAGTGACTGAAAAGATATCCTGAAGCAAGGAGTAACATCTGCTACAAAGAATTGCTACTGAAATATATAAGGGAACTTAATATGTAACATTCACAATGTGACATGCATATTAACTACAAGCTGGTTTCTGTTCTATAAGGAAAGGTAGAGGGGCTAAATGACCATTGAAATATCTCAGATAAACAGCAAATGAAAGAAAGATGGAAAATTAAAGTCAATAGCTGACTGATGAATAGTGATAGGCAAAAAGGCTATGAGAAGAAAAGAAAGGCAGAAATATGTAGAGAACCATTTAATCTAGATAACTACAAAAAAGTGATCCTCTAAAATTGAGACAAACTGAACAGAGCTCAAAAACCCAGGATCAAGAGGTAGGCTTTGAAAGGGAGTCACCATAAAGAAGAAAAAGAGGCATGAAATACTGATTGGTGACTCCAGAGTTAGGAATCTGGGCCAGAAACATCTGAAACCCATTAAAAGAAGACAACAGATTAGTACAGTACAGTGTATGTTGCCCTCCACGTGTCAAGGCAAATGATATCACACTAAAGGTGTTATCTATCCAAATGTATTCTGGGGAATTCCTACTTATTATAGTCCATGTGGAAACACACAACACTGAAGGAAATGTTTGTACAATGAAAAAGCACTTCAGTAGCCTGAGAAGACAAGCTAAATAGCATCAACAGAAAATGCTCTGTCCACAACTCTCACATGATTTGTCATGGGCTTTTGATCTGCATTGTTCTGGAGGGTAACTATCTCAGCAATTCATAGCTTGGAATTTCAGTCTTTAACACAGCTGAGGCATGATCCATTAACTGTTTTAAAGATTAGGACCAAAGCCTTAAATTGGCACAGAAAGCTGATTTGGAGCTAGTGGAGGGATTTGATTATGGGCCTGATATGCTCATGGTAGTCTAAGCCCTGGAAAAGGTGGGGATCCACATTCTACATCAGTGGTGCCTGCTCTTTGTCTTCATACTCAGCTTCAGATACAGTGAATTACAGTAATCTAGCCTGGAGATGGCAAATGCATAATCACAGTGGCCAGGAAGGAAGTTTTCTAGTGATCTATAGGTGAAAGGAGGTGTTTAAAGGACATGGCTATATGGTGAGTTAGTGAGCAGCAAGCTGGGGTATGAAACTATAGTGCTCCAGCATGGCATGCACTAATGCCCGGGTGGACCCTGATGTTGTGCTCATGTTCCCTAGTGTGCTCTTACCTAGTGCTATTTCAGCAGCAGGGTTTACACCAGGGATCGACCTTTGGCATGCGGCCCGTCAGGGAAATCAGCTGGCAGGCCGGGACGGTTTGTTTACCTGCAGTGTCCGCAAGTTCGGCCGATCGCAGCTTCCACTGGCCACGGTTCACCATTCCAGGCCAATGGGGTCTGCCGGAAGCGGCAGCCAGAGCATCCCTTGCAGTTTCTCATTGAAGTCTGTTTTTGAAGTTTTTTTGTTGAAGAATGGCCACCTTTAAGTCTGTTATTGAGTGTCCAGGGAGATTGAAGTGCTCTCCTATTGTTTTTTGGATGTTACAATTCTTGATGTCTGATTTGTGTCAATATATTCTTTTGCATAGAGACTGTCCGGTTTGGCCAATGTACATGGCAGAGGGGCATTGCTGGCACATGATGGCATATATCACATTGGTAGATGTGCAGGTGAATGAGCCCAATGGTGTGGCTGATGTGTTTAGGTCCTATGATGGTGTCCCTTGAATAGATATGCGGGCAGAGTTGGCAATGGGGTATGTTACAGGGATTGGTTCCTGGGTTAGTGTTTCTGTTGTGTGGTGTGTAGTTGCTGGTGAGTATTTACTTCAGGTTGGGGGGTTGTCTGTAAGCAAGGACTGGTCTGTCTCCCAAGGTCTGTGAGAGTGAGAGATCATCCTCCAGGATAGGTTGTAGATACTTGATGATGGCTGGAGAGGTTTTAGTTGAGGGCTGTAGGTGATGGCTAGTGGCATTCGTTCCTTTCTTTGTTGGACCTGTCCTGTAATAGGTGACTTTTGAGTACCCTTCTGGCTCTGTCAATCTATTTCTTCACTTCCCCAGGTGGGTATTGTAGTTTCAAAAATGCTTGATAGAGATCCTGTAGGTGTGTGTGTCTGTCTGAGGGATTGGAGCAAATGTGGGTGTATATTAGGGCTTGTCTGTAGACAATGGATTATGTGATGTCTGGATGAAAGCTGGAGGCATGTAGGTAAGCATAGCGGTCAGTAGGTTTCCGGTATAGGGTGGTGTTTATGTGAATTGCAACAAAAAGGTTCTAAAGGACCTGTCTACACTCCATATCAACACAGCATGCAGCTGCTGAAGTTTGTACATCACTTGTGCATAAGCATAGTTTGCTGCTTGTGTCAGCATTGCATATATTCACCAGGAGTGTTTTTGTTGATGCAAAATATGGCACACCACAGGTAGGTAACCCTTCACCATCAGGTACAATGCCTTTTGGGAACTTTTTGCAATGTGCTGTGGGGTATAAATGTGTCACTCAGGAATCTCTGGGAGTTCGAATCAAGTTCCCAGCATGCACCTTTCTCCATTCCATAATGTCATATACTGTAACTTTTGGACCTTTAAAAAAATTCCCACAAATCTGTGTGGCACTTTTCAGCATCTGTCATGTCTGTCAGAAGCATGGAGTCTACAGAGTGCTGCACTATTCTCATAAATGTTGCAAATGCTGGATGCATGATTCTTCTGTATTAGCAGGCCCACAGAAAGTACCACAACAGTGGGGAACATGATTTCTTAGAGGACAGTTTGCTGAGCAAGAGTGAAACCATGTTGTTGGTGGCATTCACAGAGTAGGCAGACGGTGAAGTGCTGCTTTTGGGACCGAGAAACTAGCACTCACTGGTGGGATCACATTATAATGTGGGTTTGTCATGACAAGCAGTAGCTGTGGAACTTTCAGATGTGAAAGGCCACATTCCTGGATCTATGTGCCAAGCTCACCCCAACCTTTCAGCCCAGGGACACCAGAATAAGAACTGAATTGACAGTGGAAAAGAGAGAGGTGATTGCACTCCTGAAGTTTACAACACTGGGTTTATACCGGTGAGTGGGAAATCATTTAGGAGTTTCAAAATCCACAGTAGAGCACATTGCCATGCAAGTGTGTAGGACCATTAATTATTTCCTGCCACACAGGACTGTGTAAGAATGCAGGGACTAGAACCTGGATCTGCCTTGGGGGCTGCTAGGAATTGTGCAGTGCTTACTGTACACTTATAAATGTGTGTGTTTTCATGAAGGTATGAATTATGGAGTGCTTGCTGTATATGTACAAATACTGTGTGCTTTGAATGCCACTATGCATTCTATAATAAGTGTTGCTGCAGGTAGTTGTATTCTCTAAAGATAGTTGCATTCTCCAAAAATATAAATTTTACTACCAAAGCAATGTGCAAAACCCCCCAACCAACCAGCAATGCAATACAAAATTTAACTATAACTTAACGTGGCATGGGACTTTGAAACTGGAAAGACAGAAAACACTTCTGTCAATTTCAGTGCGTAAATATAGTCCATTGTGGTTATGCATACACCAACCATGGTTCTCACAGGTAAGTATGGGAAACTGTGTTTTTCCTTGCCTTCCCGTGGCATGGAGTGGTAGTGGTGAGGATGCAGCCCATGATTCAGCATGGTATGTTGAGGGCTGTAGGGAGCTGCTATGAGGGAGTTTTCCAAGGACCGCAAAGGGTGAGGAGTGCTGGATATTTGGACCTGTAGGTCAATCAGGTTCTGCAGCATATGGGCTTCTTGCCTAAGAAGACTGACTATGTCTTGGTGCATCTCCTTTTGTGTCCGTCTCCTGTCCACTCTTTCTTCTCCATGCCATCTGCCATTTTCGCCCACCACCCCTTTGTTCACAGTCTGTTGCAGCACTGGCTTCCAGGATCTTGCTGAATGTGCCCTCCCTAGTCCGTTCTTTCTCCTCCTCATCAGGATCAAGAATTCTGCAGGTGTTGAGGAAGTAGCCCTCAAGGCTGCAACATTAGAAGCTTCTGATAAAAAACAGACAGATGTATTATTGTATTTACAGTCATAACAGAAAGGCAAAGATATATGTTTCACAACTCCCTTCCCTTCTTCCCATAAATTTTTTTAGTAAGACATGCTTATTGACACTTCAGCTTTGGAGTGTTTCTGCACAGCACTGCTCTCTAGACCCAGCCATAGTGAATATGGCCCACCAGAGCAAGGTGCGGGGGGGGGGGGGGAAAGGGGGGTTGAAGGAATGTTAGTTATATAAAACAATAAAATTTCGGTCCCTATTTCATGGATACGAATATCAGGCAATGGCTCTGAGTATTGGCATGATTTTCCATAGGCAGTGGTGATTTTAGTGGATATCTCACTCCTGAAGGTTACAAAGGCACAGAGAGCAGAGCTACTACTGGCATCCTGAAGCCACCTGGGCTCACATGACACTAGCCTATTTACTGCACTGATGCCAGCTGAACTCATCGCAGAGTGGCATGGGAAAGTGTCCTACCATCAAGGAAGAGATTAGTCAGCCATCCCTAGAAACCTTTGGGAAAAGATTGCAGACAGATCTCAATTAAACTTTCCTGGATATACTCAGGAGGATACAAGGGACATCCCTATGTACACAAAAAAACTGCTCCATATGCCCATCCCCCATCTATCTCTACCTCTTTTCATATGAGATGAACAATTAAAAGTCAATACCTGTGTCTTGTTAACTTGCAGATGGGCTGGGCATCATCTTTAAATTTAAACATTATAAGGAAAAATATATTCACACACTTACCAGAGTTCCTTCCCCTTAATTGGACTCCTTCAGGCTTGGCTGGCAGGACTGTCTAGACTGTGATGGAGTATCAAATAGGTCCAAGCTTCTGGCATTGCTGGAACTCTCCATCCCTTCTCCTCCTCCTCCCTGTTCATATTAGGTGTCTCTGGCTTGGGCTTCTGGGTATCAAGGTGGTCTAGGGAGTGCTGGTGGGGCCTCCATTAAGTATGGCATGGAGCTTGTTGTAAATTTAGGTGGTCTGTGGCTCGGCACCAGAGTGATTGTTGTCCTTCTTGGCCTTGTGGTATGCCCGATGAAGTTCTTCCTCTTTTAAATGGAATTGCTGCTGATCCATGTCATAGCCTTTTGCCTGGAACCGTGTGCAATCTTTTCATGGATGTTCACATTTCCATGACTGGTCCATAACTGTGCTTGCACAGCCTCTTCTCTGAAGAGTCCAATGAGATTCACCACCGCCTGTCTACTCCATAGAGCATGTAGCTGGCATGGTCAGCTGGACAGTTGTACAAAACAAGGGTGAGCTGCTAGGTGTGCTTGCCAAGGTGGGCAGTTAGGAAAAAGCATTTCAAAAATATTCAGGATGTTTAAAGCATGATAATTGCTTCTGCTCTCTGTGCTCCCAGGGATGTGACGTTTACAATTGTGACCAGAGAGGTCATTGTCACAAGAAATGGAGCATTGTGGGACATTATGATGCTGTTAAGGTCAACACAGTAATGCAGTGTCTACACTTGCATGACATTGACCTCAGCAGGTGAACCATGACTCCACACCATTCGGGAAGGTGCTTTTCCTACATGACCGTAATGGGGTTCTTACAGCAGCAGGCGATACATTTGAGCAGAGACACATGCACAAATAGGTTAACCCAAGGTGACTTGTGTTGACTTAACTTTGTAGTGCAGGCTAGGCCTAAGCTACATAAAAAAGAATGTTAAGATACAGAAATATGTTCCAATTGGAAAAAAAGTCATCTCGGTTCTATGAGGTATTGATACAGAGGATCTAAGTGGTTCTGATCTATTTTTGTGATCACAAGGTACTTAAGTTTAGCCTAGTAACTAATAAATTTACAGAATGTTGTGGTGCCAGGTACCAGATTTCAGGAAAGCAACTATAAGGGTCCACTGGGTTCTCTTTCCTGTATTCACAGAGAGGGAGCAAAGCAGCTGCTATATTCCAGTCAGTCCCAGTGCTACTTCGCAGTTTGAGAAGGAAACTTTCTTTCCCTTTATGCACTCCCTAATTCTCAGTTTTGTTAGTCAGGATGAGCACAGGATTTGTTCTTACATTTTTAACACTAGAAAACAATTATCTAGTTGTGACTGTGGCTGGATATTCTACTTGGTACTAAATATGAACTAAAGACACCTGTTTATGCACTTTCTTTAATACAAATCACACCACTATCGGTATCCATAAGTATTTAAAATTCCAATTAAGTTGAATGAATCCCATACAGATGGTGAGTTTGAATAGCTCATTTGATAGAAGAATGATACAGTTGATTACCAATTATCTTTTTGGCTATTCTGCTGAAAGAATTGGGAAGTATAAATTAAAGAACTGTTCATGAACCAGAAAAGATGCATATTAATTTTTAGATAAAAAGAGAATTGAATGTTGAAAACAGTGATAACTGCCCATATGATTTGCATTTAGTCACATCAGTTTTCCTTGACTGTAGAAATGGAAGTTATAATTGCATTTCAGTACCAGAAGAAAATGCCACTTTTTAAAAAAAAAAAATAAACTGTGGCCCTGATCCAACAATTTGCTGCCTGTGGGTGACCACCTGCATTCATGTGGAATCCCATAGATTTCATGGAGCGTATACTCTGTCTTTTTTCAGCCTATTTGTAGTAGGATTGACCACCTCCCTTGCACTCCCTCATGGCCAGATGTGCCTCTGTGGTGCTCTAACAGTTCCTTTTCTTTTTCCACTCTCACCAAACAAACAGTCTCACAGGCCCTTCCAGTCAGGTTTATTCCTTTTTCATTTCCCAGTACAGGAAAACAAAATTGAAAACATCATAACAATTACCCTGCTGGTCTTGAGTTCTGGCCTCAGGGATATCACTTGCACAGCTTGCTTCCAGGCCTCCTCTTTCTGGCAATCTCAGCAACCCGCACAAAATCCCACTTGCACTGCAGCTTCCTGCTGCATCGTTTAGTAGCAACATCTGATCCAACCTATGTGTGGCTCCCTCAGAATCAGGGTGGTTAGACCTAGGTCCTCCAACTCTTCAGGACAAGCCACCCTGTTACATTATTGCTGTACTGATTTGACAGTGGACTTCCAGGATTTTTTTGATGAATGCCTTTGTGTTATCATGCAGTTAGAGATTACAGCTGACTCTTCAGTCAACATCCTGACAGTAAAATGAGGTATAATTGAACTACACAAAACATGATAAAAGAAAATTGATAGTTTTTTTTTTTTTTTTTTGGTTTGAGGTTTCAAATAATATTGTAAGTTATGTATGCTGTGTGTTTTTTCCTCTGCAGATATGTCTTTTAAAAACTAGATGACTATTTGTGACTATAGCATGCTGGGAGCTGTAGCTTTTATGCAGTGAGAATCATGGGAGTGATGCTTCATTTTCACTTTCCCTCTCACTCAGTGTAATGACTGCCTTCAGTAAGAGGCTGTATTCCAACAGTTTGTTCTCCCTGGGAAGCATAGCTGTCAAGTTCTGCATAGATCTTCAAGTGACATCTTTGCAGCTCTGAGCAAGAGAAGCGAGCAAGCTTTTTCTGATTCAGCCTGTTTCCCCTTATCTAATAACAATAAATTATTGACAATATTTCCATTCTCAAATCTCACGTGGGTGAAAGCACCTTGAGAGGTAGGTTAGTATCATTAGCTCCATGGGTGATATAAAATAGGGATGGACTCCAAGGTCATATAAGGAATCAATGGCAGTGTTAGGAATGGAACTAAGGAGTTTTGACTCCCAGGCCTGTGCAGCATTTACAAAAGCCCTGCTTTCTTTATTTGCAGCTATAATGTTTCATATCCTCCCATTCACTCTCTATTTTATTTTCTTCACTTTTTTCCTCTTGTTTAATACTCTGTACTTGTTCCCTCAACCACTGAACTGACTTGCCAACATGTGCCAGTCCCCCTCTCCTCCTGCTCCCTCTGTGTTCTTTCTTTCCTTGAATTTCTTTGTAACTTCCCTGGTCTTGTTCCTCATGCCCTTGGTGCCAGTTGGGAGTGGAATTTGCTGCTTCTAAGGGCAGGGAAAAACAGTGTTGACCACCTATTACTTCCCACCACTTGTATTGAAAGGCACTGTAGAGATGAGCGATCCAGTGGAGGTCATAGAGAGGAAGCTTTGACTGCCTCCTCAGAAGCCCTGAGGGTATTCTCTTGTAGCCAGGGCCGGCTCCAGGCACCAGCATTCCAAGCAGGTGCTTGGGGTGGCAATCTGCAAGGGGCGGCATTCCGTGTGTTTTTGCTGTCCCAAGCAGAGCGCCGAATTGCCGCCGTGGACGGCGGGGGCAGTCCTTGTGCTGTTAGGGCGGTACGCACGTTTCCATGGTAGCAGCAATTCGGTGGCAGCTTCTATGTTCAGCTGCCCGCGGCAGCAATTCGGCGGCTTCTGTCTTCCGTCTGAAGACAGAAGCTGCCACCGAATTGTCACCACCGTGAAAACACACATGCCGCCCTAACGGCACATGGACTGCCCCTGCCGTCCGCGCAGCAATTCGGCGCGCTGCTTGGGGTGGCAAAAACAGTAGAGACAGCCCTGCTTGTAGCTGGGAGGAGGAGCTTCAGAAACCTTACACTCTGCCTGCAGCTCTTCCTGTAAGTTACACAGACACACACTCAACACTTACTAATGGCTGGTCTACACTAAAGCTGTAATTCGACTCAAGTTATGCTACTTCAGTTACTTAAGTTATATAACTGAAGCTGATGTAACTTAGGTCGACTTCCAGAGGTGTCTAACACCATGCTGTGTCAACAGGAGATGCTCTCCTGCCAACTTGCCTCTTGGGAAAGTGGAGTACAGATGTCAAGGGGAGAGTGCTCTGCCATTGACTTATTTTGTCTTCACCAGACACGCTAAATCGACACCGCTGCATTGATTGCAGCAGTGCCGATTTAGCTAGAAGTATAGACAAGCCCTTTACACCCATTTACCAAGAGTAATTTACATGACCATTTATACAATCACTGAATTGTCCAAAGTTTCTTGAGATTTCACAGGCCAGTAGGAAGAAAAAACCTCAGGGGAAAAAATGGTAACACATTCATGTCAATACTACTCAGCTAGGGCCACATTTTTAGAAGTTTCTGTGCTAAATTGTGCACACACTTTTGCAAGCCCGTAGTTATAGGATTAAAAAATCCAGTGCATGTGGGCAAAACCTGATTTATAAATGCCTATAACAACAGGTATGCACAAATCAAAGTTTGCACACACACACACACACACACACACACACACACATTCCAGTGGGCATAAATGCTGATGTGCACAATTTTGTATGTAATTTTAAAAAGTTTGCTTTAGTGACTTCATGGAGTGACTTATTACTATTAAATAGGTCTGATTCACATCTCCTTTAAGTCAATCGGAAAAAAAAACATAATTTATGCTCATATTTGAGTGTACTCAAAGTTGGTTTTTTTGGTACAAAAACAGACTAACCAAAGTAATCACTAAAGGAGATACCCTTTGTCAAAAAAGGGAGAACTGTCTTTTTATAATAGAATTGCAAGTATTAAAACAGTTAACAAATTCATACCAGTAATAATTCTTACAACAATTGTGATATTAGTACATTATTAAGTAGTCCACAGATCAGTGGGGTTATGGTGTGCATGCTCAGAGGCTGAAACATAGGCACATAGGGAACTTTTACTGAAGAAAAAAAAAAAAAAACAGGTGTTGAGAGAGTTTAAGTGCCTACAGCGTCCCAGGGCATCTGAGCAGTGGTTTTGAGAATCCCAGTGGGACCCCATTCTGGGATTAGGTGCCTAAGTAGTTAAGTGCCTAAATTCTGTATCTTGGGGTGCAGGAGGGGCTTGGGGTGGGGGTTAGGGTGCTGGCTCCGGGAGGGGGCTCAGGGCTGAGGGTTGGAGTGCGGCCTCCCGGCTCCCAGCTGGCAGTCCAGCATGGCTGCCGCTAAGTCAGGCTCCCTGCCTATTCCTGCTCCATGATGCTCCTCTGTGGCCCTGGGAGGGCAGGGGTGGGCGGCATGTGGCTCTGAGTGCTGCCCCTTTCTGCTTGCAGATAGGAGCAGCATGCGGAGGGAGACACCTGCCCCCCCCCCCCCCCCCCACCGGGGCTGTGGAGCTCATGGCCTCTTCCGGGAGCAGTGTGGTGCCGGGTCAGGCAGGGAGCTTGTCTTAGCAGCAGCCCCACTGCACTGCCAGAGATCACGATCGACTGGGAGATCCTCTATGATTGACCAGTTGATCGCGATCGACCGGTTGGTGACCACTGTCCTACACCTACAGGGCAACAAGCCCCTTGAAGTCAATGACACAAATTCCTTTGGCTTAGTGGGTACAGGTTAGGACCCCAAATCCTGCTTACTTCACAAAAGTAAAGTTTGGGCCCCTTCAAATGACAACCCCCTCCCCTGAAGTGGTATTAATTGTGTTAACCCAGCTAGTTTTTTGGAACTGTGTTTATGTAAACAACATTAGGGGCATTATCAGAAGGAAAACAGTGCCAGATGGACCAGTGCAGTGTTGGAAATAACTGCATGACTCAGAACAAAACCACACTCTATTGTAATTAAAAGTCATGAATGTAGTAATTATTGCTTCACTGAAATACTGTTTAGGGCTCTGCAAATGCCAAGATTTTACTATTGCAGCTATATTTGTAGCTTTTCCGAGACCCACTACCTATGTCTATGACGTTCACACACATATTTATAGCAATTGTATGCTAAATACCATCAGCAACTTCCAAAATAAGATTTACTTCTTTTTGAGAAGTTTTGCATATTGACATAATACTTTCAAGTCATTTTGGGATTCTGAGACTGGCAGAACTAAGTCTAGCACACTCCTTATTTAGTGTTAAGCATCTCTTAATACTCTCCTTGGGTGTCAATCTAAACAAGTGTGCTACATGCTGTTTCTAAAAGAGAAGGAAAAATAGTCTTTGCTGTGGTCCATGCGCTATGCATAGTAAAGAAAGAAAGGCATTAATGAAAATTGAGTACCAATTCAGGAATCAAACATTCACTCATAACACAAGGAAAAGTTTCAGGCAAAACTTTCATCATATTAGGTAAGAGTTTTGCCTGAGTAAGGAATACATTATTTGCCCCATGATAGATCTTTTATTCCCATGAGATGTAAATACACCTCTACCCCGATATAACGTGACCCGATATAACATGAATTCGGATATAACGCGGTAAAGCAGTGCTGCGGGGGGGGCGGGCCTGCGCACTCCGGCGGATCAAAGCAAGTTCGATATAACGCGGTTTCACCTATAACACGGTAAGATTTTTTGGCTCCCAAGGACAGCGTTATATCGGGGTAGAGGTGTATTATGAGAGTTCCTGTCAAACATCTTTCCATTTCTTCTTTCCTTTCTCCTGACATGTTCTTTCCCTTCTGTCAGTGGAGATTTGCTTGAAGATCTCCTGATATTTTATACAAGCCCCTCTGCCAAATTCACTTATCATTGGGTCTCCTCAAGAACTTGTCCTTTCCACCCCCCTAAGGAATGTAAGATTCCCCCCCAGAAGAACATCATTTCCCTCTGGAGAGTCACCAAATATTTTGATATGGTGTGAAAGGAGCCTTCATACACTGCAGATACGGAGTTTTTGAAGAGTGGTGCTTCCTGGTGAAAGTAGAAATACAGCAGGAAGGATGAAATTATCATTCAGGTTGCTTAATAAACAAAAGCATACATAAGTGTCAAGAGGAGTAGATCATAGTGAGGCATATGTTGGAACCAGATAAACAGCACCCAGTCTACTTATGTACCTACCCCTGTCAGCCAGACAAATAATGTTATTAAATATTAAATCAGGCAGCCACTACTTAAAGCTAGTCTTAATCAAATGAGAAGATTTTTACCATCACCTTGGATTTTTATTAAAATAATATGTAGCTGTTGTATAGGGCTTTAGTTCTCAAAGCATCTTTAAAAAAAGAGGTAAGAATCATTGTCCCCATTTTTCAGATAGGGAAATTGATGCAAAGAAAACCAAAGTGTGATGGGAGCACACTCACTGCCAGTGCCACCTAGTGGTCAGACAAGAGTGTGACAGGTTTTCTTCCTCCTGCATTTTTAAATACAGCTCCACCCTGCAATCATCTGTCCTTTCAGTGACTTCGCCCTACAGAAAGTTCAAGTTCACCCCTTTCAGAATATGTATAAAGAGTCCAATAATGGGGAAGTCTTCAGAATTCAGCACAGGAATTGGGGTTTCCCCCTTGGGTCAGAGTCTCGTGCCTCGGGTCTTGTATCTACAGGGTTTCCCCCATTAGGTTCCCTGCCAAGGCATAGACTTCCACTGTTGTCATACTTTAGGGAAGGGGCGGGCAAACTTTTTGGCCTGAAGCTGCATCAGGTTTCGGAAATTGTATGGAGGGCCGGTTGGGGAAGGCTGTGCCTCCCCAAACAGCCAGGAGTGGCTGGGCCCCCGCCCCCCTTACCGCCCCCACCACCTCCCCCCCTGACTGCCCCCCACCACCCCATCCACCCCCCCTCTCCTTCCTGCCCCCCCCCAGGACGCCTGCCCCATCCAACCACTCCTTCTCCCTGCCCCATGACTGCCCCCGGAATCCCTGCCCTGACTACCCCCCGCTGCCCCATCAAACCCCCCCTCTCCTTCCTGACTGCCCCCTGGCACTCCTGCCCCCATTCAACCCCCCTGTTCCCTGCCCTCTGACTGCCCCGACCCCAATCCACACCCAACCCCCCTGATAATCCACCCAAACTCCCCTGCCCTCTATCCAACTCCCCCGCTCCCTGCCCCCTTACCGCGCTGCCTGGAGCACCGGTGGCTGGTGGCGCTACAGCCGCGCTGCCTGGCTGGAGCCAGCCACACCACCATGCAGCTCATAGCACAGGGTTAGGCCACGGCTCTGCAGCTGCGCTGTCCCAGGAGCTCGCAGCCCCGCCGCCCAGAGCATTGCACCAACAGTGGAGCAAGTTGAGGCTGCAGGGGAGGGGGAACAGCAGGAGAGGGGCCGGGGGCTAGCCTCCCGGGCCAGGAGCTCAGGAGCCAGGCAGGAGGGGCCTGTGGGCCGGATGTGGCCCGTGGGCCGTAGTTGGCCCACCTCTGCTTTAGGGGTTGGTAGAAGAGCCCAGGACCACCTGCTCCACTGAGTTGCAATCCAGAGCCCACAGGTAGGCAACTAAGTCCTACACCCTGGGGTGCTACAATGCTTGCTGCACCCTGGACCACTTCCTTCCAGTCCCCTCTTTTCTCGCAGGGTAAAGTAAATAACTAAAACACAAAGTTACAGTCTCTACCTTCAGAGAATCACACATCCCTCCTTTGTAGGCTTGGTCAGATCACTATAGCCAGGCCTCCAGCAGCACATGTTTGTGTAGCACTTCTTCCCAGGAGCTCAGAATGCAGTGGAGCTTATCTCCACTGTCTGTTTGCCCCTGAGCTACTCTGCTTCCATATTTAAACTCCTCCTCCAGCCTCTGCTGGCTTTGCAGGTGTGGTAGGGCTTGGCCACCTGGGCCTAGAACAGCTCCTTATCCATTCCTTTACAATGTGGGGTTTATACACTCGATCAGAGGAAGACTTTAAGATGAGTTTTTAAGATCAGTGGTGCCAAAAGAAGCTGAGATTATTGAGGAGAAAATAGAGGCTCCTCTTCTTTGGGAACCTTGGTGAGAGTAGTTTCAGTGGCAAGTAGAACACTGGTAAGTATCAAGGAGTTGGAGGGCAGGAACAAAGACAACATTTATTGATGAAGCATTGAATGAGTCTAGAGGTGTGCAGATAAAGAACCAGGCCTTGATTCTCCACTCCCTCCAAGCTGTGCTTAAATACAGTGGAGGGTGATGGCTTGAGGGAACAATTTGCAGCTCCCTGATTAAGAGCCACTAGGCCTACAGCAAGTTAAATCTGCTCACAGGCAGATATAACTGACAGGATATCTCCTCCTCTCCCTATTTTGCCCATACCCAACCCTTGGAATTCAATTCTTTCTTTCTTTCTTTTACCCCAGTATACACAGCCTTGCCCTTCTACCAAGGATGCGGACATAAAAGGAGGCAGAATCACTTCCACCTGATTTATATCAGCAAAGAGTTCTCCTGACCAGGCAGAACTTCCACTGGCCCTCTCCAGATGTTTGATTACCTCTTTGAAACACAGACAGAGAATCAGATTCAGTGTCAATGGGTGAAATCCTCCTCATCTCTTAGTCATTAACAAAGTCAATGGAGATTTGTCATTTAAAGCAGCAGAAAATTTGGCCTATTATATTTGAGACTACTTGCATGCATAGGAAAAACAGGATTTGTACCATTGTCTCTCTTTGTTTCCTTTCCTGCTGCAGCCTGCATATAGCCTCGCCACTGCTGCTTTGAAAGCTTTCTCGTTGACCATTCCTGTTGGTCAAAACATCTTTCTTACCCCACAATTCCTCATTGATGCTATCTCCTTCTCTTCAAATCACATTTGGAATTATATACTTGTGTCTCTCTTTTATACATTCTCAGAGCTCTTAGCAACAAAAATATAATACTAATCTCCTTCCACAGAACCTCATTATTTTTATTTGTTTTCAACAAGTATCCAGCTGATTTCTTGCCCTTTCAACGCAAACAAGTCTTATGAAGGCACGTAGAAGCTAATGTTGTCAATGAAGTGTTACCCCTTTCTATATTCTCATTCCATTACTAAGTTTGGCATGGATATGTCTTGTTCTGCATTTAAGATTTTTTCAAAACTGCTAAGGTAAAGCAAATCAGAAGACAGTCCTCTCAATCAAAGCCATTTAAAATAACAAACAGAAAACACTTATTTAGAATGTAGGACTAGCTGAGATATTCTTTAAGGTTACAAGCAAAAAAACACTGACAAGTTTCCTGAAGCAGTTACAGGCTAAATCTACTAGATTGTGCGAATCTGGATCACAATAGGATATTATTCTTGCTCCTAATGTATATGTTGAGCAATTTATTTTGTCAGGTTGCACCCAAGGCAAAATAATGCCATCATATAAAGCTAAAGCAGGTCAAGAAAAGAACACATTTTTTCTATTAGAAAACTACAGAATTACTCCAAATCTCATAGTGGAAGCTTGTATACTACTCTCTAAGCCTCAGTCTGATATTGAAACGGTTGTGATACAACACTTAGAGGGCATGCACCATACATAACAAATGTAATGTCTTAGAATCTGTGTACAATACCACAAATAAGATTCTACATGGTATAAAATGTCTCAATATTGTTTTTTGGGTTTTGTTTTTTTAACTCATTGTGAGCCCAGGTATTTTTTCCACCCATAGAATTAAATGGGTATTTTGCCTCATTAAAGATTGAGTAAGCATGGGGCCCTAGGTCATTATATCACTAAATTAATGAATATAAGTTCTAATACCTGAAAGATATTGGGTGTTATTTCCCCCCACCCAAAACTGAAAGATTGTAAGGAGAGTAAACGAGACTGTAAGAAATCCACATTTTTGTAAACATTCTCAAATGTCCACTGTAGGCTTGATTCTACAATAATTGTGCACCTAAAATTCCCAATGAAGCCAGTAAATTTTGGAATACATAACGAACACAGGATTGGGCTCTAAAGGTCTGTCTACACAGTGCATGGCAGCCCCCAGCAAGTCTCAGCATCTTAGTGGACAGACTCAGGCCTGCAGGGCCCGCACAATGACACTAAAAATAGCTGTGTAAATTTTGCATCAGCAGATCTTCATCCGCAGATCTTTAAGGTATTTACAAAGGAAGTCAGTATCACTATTCTCATTTTACAGATGGGGGAACTGACTCTTCTTTTGAAGGTGACCAATTTTGTGTTTTGTAATAGATATATTAAGGTAATGGGCCAAATTCAAAGAAAACTCCAAGGGAGACTAAAATGGTGTAACTTACACCTTTTGATCACCTAAGCTTGTAAGTTACACCAACTAGGCTTCCTTCAATTGCGTTAGATTCAGTCAGCCAAATTCAGAATCAAACAGTTTCTAATTGGTGTGATTTACATGCTGAAAGGTCCACAAATGTCCACTTTTCCCAAAAAAGTCAGGACGACTGGGACAGGGCTTAAAAAAGGGACTGCCCCTGCCAAAACAGGACATATGGTGACCCTACTCTTGATGTCAATGGGGCTTTTTGAGGGAAGAAGGTCTGCCTACCTGCATCTGATTTCAGGTACCTTAGACTCTACTATCCCCAGTACACCTTAATACCATTTACTTATGTGCAATTTATACCACCTTATAAATTACCTTTTAATTTTCTCGGGAATATTATATAATAATATTGGATGAATTCTCAATTTGACAACAAACCAGACTCCACTCTTTCACAGAATATGGAATTGAGAGCTGATGTGTCACTTGATCCCTATAAAAACCAGTCAATTAACATTTACTTTTAGGTTTAGGAAGTAATCTAATTAATGTTCAAAACATTTTTTTTCATTTCCTCTAATATTCTATTATTATATTTGTTAAGATTAAATGTACATCTATGTGCAATAGGCATGACAATCTGAGATATATTTGAATTGGATTTATGGGATCTAAATGCTCTATGAGTTATACATTTAATGTATTTTGAAGTATAATATATAGATTCTAATGCCATATTATGTATTTTAAATATCTTAATTTTCTGGTATTTTAAATATATCCCATATGGTCAGATACAGTTTTTTACATCCTATATTTAACTGGGCACATTCTCAGCCCTGATCAATCTTCCTGATCATCAGTTTCACAGCCTCAAAGAAAGTTAAACCTGTAGAGAAGTAGCTGTAACTTATGCCACTGGTGTAAGGACCCTCAGTATTTGTTTTTTCTCCACCATGCCCCCATCTCCCAGTCCCACACCCTCCCTTCTTGCACTGTGTGTGTTGAGGGACAGCTGGTGTAGGAGGTAGTAGATCCATCACCAGTGGCCTTCTGTTACCTATAAGTCCACCCCTGTGTCTACGGTCTCTCAGTGTCTCCCTCTGTGAATTGCCCACTTTCCCCTTTTGCCGCTCATACCCTTGGTGAATATACCCTTCTTTCATTGCTTAATTTGTAATGAAAGAGGTCTGGAGCTCAAGCAATATTTTTACTTTCATAACTGATGCAGCAAGCCCACAGATGCCAGGGCTATGAACTGACAAGACTAGAGGTGCCACGGCTCAGCCCTGGCAAGCCCTGGCACAAATTAAGCACTGCCTTCTTTCTATGCTCTTTTTACCAAGATGAGTGGAATGCCGCAGGTTCCTGAACTCTGTACCTTAAAGGCCATATTTTGGGTTTACTTGAGTGTAAGACTGATGAGGTAGAATTACATGAACTTCCAACAGCCAAATTCTTTATAAATCAAGATTTATTAAAGATTAAAGTGTAGAGAGAAAGGGATTTAAAACAACATATCTTGATTTAGAATTTGTGCCAAAGGTAAACTAGATAAGGCTATCTGAGTTTAAAGTGCAGAAAAGAAAAAAAAACCTCACATCTTTCTAGAAAGCAAACTGTCTCTATCCACCTTTTTACCATCTTAGCATACCTTTGTATCTGTCTGTTCTTTAATGCTATGCCAAGTAACTTTAGCAGGCCAAAGAATTTAGTCCAGCATGTATCCAAATATATGAAAAAATCACAATATATTTTAATGTATGTGAATATCGTCCATAAATGCCTCGTGCAAATATTTTACTCTGTTAAATCAGTTACTCAGATCACTCTTGGATAATTGTGTATGCAGGTTAAGCAATTTTCATTCTTGCTTAGCTTTTTCAGGTAATGTGAAGATTTCCTTCAGTGACTCTCAAATGTTCTTTGCTTTAAAATTATCAAAAATATTCCTATTCTTCCAGAGAGTAGAAACTAGCGGTCACAAGAGCTGAAAAGCTAACTTGTGTTTGGCCTGTTCAATAGAACTTTAGCTAAATTTAGAAAATATTTCATCTCCCTACCAACCCTTGAGATTAATACATTCCTAAATTCCCCAAAGCTGCATTGATCAGCTGAGGATGGAACACTCATGATAATATTTTTGCTAAAAGCTCTGAAATACTGAAATTACAGTATATTGTATTTTAGAACTCTAGCAATGTAAAATAAACTGAAACTTGATATTGATCTCTGTTTGTAGCTATTAACCAGGGATCGGCAACCTTTGGCACACGGCCCATCAGGGAAATCTGCTGGCGGGCCGGCACGGTTTGTTTACCTGCAGCGTCCGCAGGTTTGGCTGATCGCAACTCCCACTGGCCGCGGTTCACCGTCCCATGTCAATGGGGGCTGCGGGAAGCGGAGTAGGCAGAGGGGTGTGCTGGCCGCCATTTCCCGCTGCCCCCATTTGCCTGGAACGGTGAACCGCAGCCAGTGGGAACTGCGATCGGCTGAACCTGCTGACGCTGCAGGTAAAGAAACCGTCTCGGCCTGCCAGCGGATTTCCCTGATGGGCCGCGTGCCAAAGGTTGTCGATCCCTGCTATAAACAATGGTAGAATGTAATTTAGTGATTGATTTATTTGTATTTTATCTAATTGATAAACCACTGAAACATTAACATGCTCTTTGAGAAGAACTGCTCTGGCAAAATCCAAAGAATCACTGCTGTGCTTTTATCACAAACCAGGCGTCAGACCAAGATGATAATGTAGAATCAGAGTACCTTCCAGCATGCAAAAGTGCAAGATTCATCCCCCATATAAATTCATTACAGTAAATAAAAATAAAAACAGGGATTAATTTGGCCCCTTATTTTTCATGCCAAGCAGAGCCAACACCCTCAGCTGAAACCACATACTTGCATGCTGACTGATAACACTTAAAGATCTGGCAGAGTATCTACCATACATTTCCCATTTCAATACAGCAGAAAGTGCATGCTGCATACTGATGGGTTTATTCAAATACCGCTCTACTCAAAACATCACTGATTCAGCACAATAGTAAAGAAACATTCAATTTTATATTTGCTCAATCTGGTCTGTGTCTAAATAAAAAGACTTTACTTCCAATGGTGTCTGTTGCACATGTTATCTATTCTTCTCACAAAACAGTATGGTATTTAGGTTCTTCCGAGAAGAAAAATGTGACTATATTCTTTTTTCATATGGACAATAGAAAATAGTAATTGTTCTTTTCTCTGTTCAAGAGTTGGATTCAATAATATCAATGGGATTATGGGATCAAAAGATGTGCCTCTTAAGACAGACAATTTTCAGAAATACTGGAGAAATAACTAGCAATGTCAGTTATTGTTAATAGACACTATCCAGAAGTTTTCCTCATCATCAGTGCTTGAGACATGGTCCAGTTTTTGTTACCCCCGAATTTGGACCCAAGGCACCTGTAGCGAGGCGGTGGGATACCCCACAGTCCCGCGAAGGGACGAGCCTCCCCTAGCACCAACGTGGGCGGAGCCAGTGGGTCCTGCGCTCGCCCCCCAAAGGTCATGGCGCAGGACAGGAAGTAGAAAAGCCCCGCTGCAAAGCTCAGTTGAAAGCCAGCCGCCGGAGAGGCCAGATGCCTGTGGCCTAGCTCTGGGTTGGGGAACGCCGGCAGACCGCGGCCAACCCGAGGACTGGCCGGGCCAGCCGAGCCTACCCCTCGCCAGCTACCCCGAGGAGGAGCCACGCCTACCCCTCGACAGCTACCCTGAGGAGCAGCCGGGCCTACCCTTTGCTAGTTACCCGGAGGAACCAATGGTGCTGGAAGCCGCCGAGGAAGCCAGCCAAACCCAGGTACCTTACGAGGGGGAGTCTGGAAGTAGCCTGGGGGCAGCCGACCCTGGCCTGGCCGCAGCAGGGCCAGAACCAATGTCAGTGTGTTGCGGTCAGGATCCCCACTGATGCAACAGGGAGTCTTCTACCACTGCTAGGGCCCTGGGCTGGGACGCAGTGGAGCGGGTGGGCCTGCATCCCCCCTGCCACCCCACTCACAGGTGGCAGTCTCCCCCTCGCACCAGATGCTTAAGGGCCTGAGCTCCTGACTGTGTGTTTGCTGGCCCGCCCTGACCTAGGGCCAGGACCCATACTGAACTATTGGCTCCGCCTCGCCTAAGGGCCTGAGCTCCTGACTGTTTGTTTACTGGCCAGCCCTGACCCAGGGCTTGGGCTCAGAGCGAACTATTGTGAGGCGGTGGGATACCCCACAGCCCTGCGAAGGGACGAGCCTCGGCCGAACCCTTCTACAGCACCCCAATACTGGCTTGCCTATAACCATAAGCCAATTGTCAATTTAATCCACACAAATGGGTAATGAGGGGTGGCTCACCCTAGAGGAATTGCTGGGATTTTACCAGGGAGGTTGTCTCTGACTTGCAGAGGACTCCCCAGAACAGACTAGTTCTGCTAACCCATGGGAGAACATGGATACAGCCTTCCGCTCAAAGGATACATTTAAAGGCAATAATCAGTACACTGCAATGTAATACTTAAGGTACACAGTGATCCTGCATACATATGTATAAAGCCTTAACATAATGTTACCATCCATTACTGTGCCTAATACAAGGTAGCCTACATGATTTTTATACACATGTACAAGAGATTATTATAATATTGCCAGGGCTGGCTCCAGGCACCAGCCGACCAAGCACGTGCTTGGGGCGGCATCTTAGAAGGGGCGGCCAATGTTGGGGTGGCGGTGGTTTTTTTGTTGTTGTTTTTTTTTCGGCGGGGTGGTGCTCGAGGTTTTTGTTGTTGTTGTTTTGGCCGGGCAGTGCGGGGGGTGTTTAGGTGGCGCAGCGTGACGCTGGGGCGGGGGTTTGGGCGGCCCGGCGCTCGGGGTGGGGCAGGGGTTTGGGCCGCCCAGCCAAGCGCTCAGGGGTTTGGGCGGCCTGGTGAGGCGCTCAGGAGGGGCACGGGGGTTTGGCCGGCGCGGCGCTACGGGGGTTTGGGCGGCCTGGCGAGGCGCTGGGGGGGGGGGCAGCGCGGCGCTCCGGGGGGGTGGGTTCGGCGGCGCGGCGCTCCGGGGGGCGTGGGTTTGGGCGGCCTGGCGCTCTGGGGGTTTGGGCGGCGTGGTGTGGCGCAGCGCTGGGGCGGGGGGTGTTACGGTGGGGTGGTGCTCTTCTTTTTTGCCTGGGGCGGCAAAAAAGTTAAAGCCAGACCTGAATATTGCAGATTAAAGAAACACTTACCATTTAACCTTGACATTCTCTGAGTGTTGGCCAAGCAGTCACAGAATGGGTGGGATAAATCTCACTCAGATGAAGGCATCCAGCTTTATTTACAGGCATACCCATACATTCCTTTTAGCTAGAAAAGAAATCAGACGTACCCTTTTTCTTCTTAAATCCCTCTGATAAGTTTTAAGACAGGGGTAGGCAAGCTATGGCACGCGTGCCAAAGGTGGCGTGCCAACTGATTTTCGTGGCACTCACACTGCCAGGTCCTGGCCACCAGTCCGGGGGGCTCTGCATTTTAATTTAATTTTAAATGAAGCTTCTTAAACATTTTAAAAACCTTATTTACTTTACATAAAACAATAATTTAGTTATATATTATAGACTTATAGAAAGAGACCTTCTAAAAACGGTAAAATGTATTACTGGCACGCGAAACCGTAAATTAGAGTGAATAAATGAAGACTCAGCACACCACTTCTGAAAGGATGCAGACCCCTGTTTTAAGAGGTCCTTCTGCTCTGTCTGCGATAGCTACTTTCACTACTGCCATTACTGCTACTGTTGCTGTCACTGCTGCCACTTTTCTCTGTTCATCACTGTTCTCCTCAGCTTCTCCGTTCCTTCTTCATTTCACGTTTGCTGCTTTCTTCATTCTCCCTCTCTCGCAACTCCTTCACAAGCCACACACATACCAGCCTGCTGCCTGTCAGGCTTACACAACATTTCTAGCCTCTCTCTGATTGGTTGCTTTCTCAAGTCTAGCTCATCAGCATAGATCCTCCCAGTGGAGTCACACATGCTCAGCCAATCAGCTTCACCTGTCCCTCAAGCTGGTCCTCCTCCTAGCCCCTCCTTTCAGGTCTATTGGAATACGCTGAGTCATTCTCTGCTGAACTTTATTTGACCCCTATCTATTGTCTGCTATTGGTCAATTTATTCTGTATCTTCCATTTTAATGTCTTTAATATAGAATCATTGTGACCACCATTTTGGATTTTTAGCTATATAGCTATAGACTATCACTATTTATTACATATCTAAAGCCTTAATTCTAAAACTAACTACAATTTTATTCAGGTTAAAGTATTATGATACTGTCACTACAGTTGTTATGCTAATCGGGGGAGTTGAATTTTTCAGGATGTTTTTTCCCTCTCTAGCTGTTTGTTTAGAGCTGTGTGACTGTACGTCTCTGTCCTGGGTGCTGCATTTCTTATACAGGATCAGAGCAGCTAAAAAAAACCTCATGTATCATTTTCACCTTAAAAAGGAAAAGTTGATGAGTTATGAACACCACATCTTCCTTCCATTCTAATACATTTTCTCTGAAGAACTCCCATCCAACCACTGATGCTGGTTAGCTTACAAAAGTAGTTAAGATCACAACCTGATCAGGCTGAAGCTCACCCCGGGGGGAATAAAATTTGGTATCTAAAAATACAAGATGATGTTCCTGATTACAATAAGAAAGAAAGAAAGAAAGAAAGAAAGAAAGAATATGCTTATCAGAGTGGAACTACTAGTAACAAATGAAGAAAGGGATAAAACTGAGTGACGCCGTGAAGATGGAATCAAAGTGCACATCACCAGCAAGAAAAGCAGAGCTGTTATTGGCAGAAATGGAAGTACATGCTGAATGTTTATTACATTTAAATGAACAGAGACAATGATTTCACTGGTTAGACATCATCTGGAATATTGGGGGCAATATGGATAACCTAATTTAAAATAGTTTTGGCTCCAAGATAATCTAATGATAAGTAAATTACACCGGGAATGGCTGGAAATCAAGAATTTAATTTTGCCAAAAAATCCTGAGTTTCAGAATTTGTTTTCGGTCCACTTTGGAATGAAACCAAGGCCTTTGGAAATTGTTTGTGGAAAAAGACAGACAGATTGACCCACTCTAAAACAGCCAATAAGCCTAGTAATTAGGGTACTCACCTGGGATATGAGCAACCCAGGTTCAAGTCCTTGATCTGCCTGATTTACAGCTGAAGCTGGTCTCCCAGCTGCAAGGTGAGTCATGTAAACAATTGGCTATTCTAGGGATAGTGTTCTCTCTGTAGTTTTGACTGAAATTCCATCCTGGACCTGAGAAACCTTCCTGATAAAAATGTTATGAACACTGATAAATTTCTGATAAAAGTTTTGATTTTGATTCATTGGCATTTTCTGACCAACAACAAAAGAAAATTCCTAAGACATTCTTGACCAGCTCTGATTTATACCCCAAATTTCCCTTAATCAAAGAAAGTTAAATTCCATTCAAATATTACTTAAAGGATGCTATGATTGGAAGGTTTTTTCTCTCTCTCTCAGGAATCCAAAAATATTCTAAAGTACAACTTTATTTTTTTATTTTTTTGGATGAAACTTTATTAACCCTAATTTTGATGAAATTGTCTACATAACATTGAGGTCGAAACTAATATTAACACCAATCATTTCTAAAAATCAAAATAAGGATGTTAAGCAGTCTACCACTGATTGCCATTAAATATGCCGAAATACAAAATTACAGTCTACATATTCAGATACTGTTAAAGTTCTCTTTTATTCAACTTGCCTCTTAAATTTTGTTACTTTCATAAAAAGGAATTCCAAATGGGCTTCAGATACAAAAGATGTTTTGTTGGCAGTCCATTATGAACACCATCAAAGTTTAGTTTTATGTTAAACTAGCATTTTTATTTAAAGCAAGACAAATACTATCCGCCTTTCTGCCTAAGGGTCTGGTTTTGTGACCCTGACTCTGAGTAGCCCTTATATGTGTTGTTCTTTTTAATGTAATGGGACTACACACATAGTCAAGTGGAGGTTGCAGAATTGAACCCTAATGGTTTGCTTTACAGAAGCACATTCTTTAGCAGCTTGAAAAGGTAAGGGGTGAAAAAAAAGTAAGGCTTTTTTTGGCTTGGTATATAAGAAAAATGATAAAGCATTTCTGAGCTTTCATAAGAAAGTCATTTAAACAAAAGAAGTAGTAGAAGTAGCCTTAGGTAGCAAAGACCACTGCTGAACTTACTTTTGAACAAAAGAAGTGAATGCAATGACCTCATTTTTTGATGGATTTGTATGTTAATCCGTAAATTTGACAGCATTTTATGTTATTTTGTTTCTTTGTTATTAAATCCATTTCTAATCCTTGTTTATACATATAGGCTTGGAAGGATTAGGACATTTTTATTGATAAATGTTGGTAAACATTGATTTCACTTTACAAACACAAACTGAATAAAACATATTTCCATCGATAATAATCAAAATTTACCATAAGCAAAGTAAGAAAAATCCTGCTTGAGCTCTTATTAGAGTTTTGATTTAAGGATATTTACTTAGTATGTTTTGACTTGTAATGTTGACAATTTGGTTTTAACCGATATTAAGCTTTAACTTTTGGAATATCAACATATACTGTTCTTAAATAATTGTCTGACCCCGCATTGGCTGATTCTCACATAATTTCATGCAATTGTAGCCATTTAAAATATGTAAAAAATGCTCAAAAATTAATATAAAAAATTCTGCTGAAATGATTAAAAAAAAATCTGCCAAGCCCATTTATACACTGTGCAGTTTTGTAAGATACAAATTGACTTTGTCTTTCTTCACCTTTAAAAGAAATCTTATGAATTAGCAAGATAACTTTTATTTCCTGCTAAAATTTGGAAGTGAGAGAATAAGGAGCTAAATCAGACAATGAAGGTAATAGACCAAGCTGTAATATAGATAATATAGGCAATGCATGCATACGAAATACAGTACTATACATGAATCCAAGATGTCCAGTGCAGCCTCAACAACTAACAATCATAGGATGAAATGGCACAAATCACATGCAAAAAGTTGGGAGTGGGAGGACCAGGACTCAGAATGTATTTGTTCTATAACCACATTCAGAGGTTCATAAACAGGACAGTGGAAAGTTAGGTAGTATCATGTTTTATGGACACCAAGCATGCAGTGGATGTCATATAGTCATCCATTGGACTACATGTACCATGGAACAACACTGGGTCTTAAACTGGGTAACATTTCCTTGTGACATTTTGTAACACAACTTGCAGAAAAAATGTTTCTATTGGGGAACTTGTTTTGTGTTGGACTGATATTCAAAACATTGGGAAATACAAAGTACTCTGAAATGAAGTGCATATATAATGCAGACATAGGTCCACTACATTGTTGTGATTTGTTTTTTGCTAGGATTGCTTTAGTCCTAATCTTTTCTCCTCGTGCTTGTTACCTTCAGAGGTATTTGATCTGTACATGTGTGGAGAGTGACCAGTGTTAATTTTTTTTTACAAAGAACATATTTTAGGTTGTCAATGATTATGAGGGTTCTAGGGCCATTACATGTGGTTCTGAAGTTGTTGATTGGGATACTATATTGTGAGACTGTGCCAGCTGAACCACACTCCTCCCTTTCACTTTTTAGGAATGTTTTAATGTTACCCTAACCACTCTTGTTCCGATTATCCACTATTGCCATGTCCCCTTTGCCCTCCCTTACTCAACAGTAGGAGTCTTTATGCCATGCATGTTTTTCAGAAAATGGAATAAAATGAAGCACCAAGATAGCCTTTTCCTTTTCCTTAGTTAAATGTGTCAGGATACTTAGTGCAGTGGCATATCAATCACCATTTCAGTCAAGACAGCAGAAAGTTCATGCTGCCTCTAAAGGGCCTTTCTTCCTTTGAAATGCAATTGAACTTGGACAACTCCTCCCACTGCCATGTTGGCACATTAAAGTCTATGAATGAGCTCTGTTTTCTTCTGCACATGACTGTAGGTATTCTTAAGCATGTTGCCTCAGGAGTGCCTTCTTCTTAAAAAAAACACCAGCAACTGGAAATGTGTGTGTACATTGGCACACACTGTGGTGCTGTGGAAACACAATTTGGCTTGCAACACTGGTGCGCACACCAAAAGGTGGAAGTTAAACCAATCTAAATGTGAAATCCTGGATCCACTGAGCTCAACAGCAAAACTCCCATTGACTTCAGTGGGGCTAGGATTTCACCCTGACTTTATTATGAACTCTTTTTTTTCAAGTCCATCTTTAAAGTCTCCTGCACAGAATCATTTACCTTCACCACATCCACATTGTATTCACCACACCCACTGTTCCATAACTCACCTTACCTGTGAGCCATACCAACATATCAGGGAGCACATAGGGGTCATGGCAGCATGTCCCCTTTAGTGTATTTTGTGCTGCTTTTGAAGCACTCAGTGTCTTTATGGACCTTTGTCATCCTGTATTCCAAACACTGGTGCCAGCATGATCAAGCCCATAATATTGACTGAGGTACAGTTAAATTACAGATTTTAAAAATAACAGTACATGTTTAAAAATGTCTGTCACCTTCCCAAATTCGGCTAATTAGAATCAGTACTTTTACTCATGGTGCTGATGTATGGTGCCACCATCTCTTTTTAGCAATAGAAACTTTCTTCAACTCTAGTCACTGATCTAGAGGTTATTGTTATAGCTGATCATATTGGCTGATGATTCGTATGCTTCTGCAGCAGTGCAGACAGCACTCTGTATGCTGCAGAGAAACGGGCGGATCTAAAGGAAAATTAATTGCTAATTCTGATTCAAGGGGAAGAAGACACAGAATCTAATACAGTTGCTGTCATTGGTGTTCTCTCTAAAATGATGTAATTTGCAGTATCTGCTTTTGCCTTGTTATACTTTATCATAGTGTTCTGTTAGGAGTCAGTCCTTCAAACCCCACAAAGGGGCTTACAAATTCATAATAGCCTCAATTCAGAACTAGCACACAAGCTACACAGATCAGTATATTTATTTATATGGTTTGGGCCTTTCCTCTCCAATCTTTGGGAACAGGTGATCAACAGACAGTGGTTCTCGGTTCAGGGCCTATCTTCAAAAGGTTGGATTTTTGAATAACTGACATCAGGCGTCCGCATTCACCTCCCCCTAGATATTTCCCAGGAATTCCACTTCACGTGTATTGTGACAAAAATCATTCTTGTCTGCCACATTGTTCAATATAGTCCTTTGATCATCCAGGCCCACAATCATACACAATCTTTGCATTTAATAGAATGGACTCCAAAGCCATTTAAACTTAAATCAGTAAGATTTTTCAAGGAAATTGCCACACCTGTCACATACCTAATGGAAGTAATATAGGAGCCTTATTCTTTTCATTTCTATTAGTGGGAAGGGGGCTTGTTCTTGTTGACAAAAAGGCCATCATGTATTATCTTCTTCCACTATGGTTTCTGGTTTCTCTTCTCTTTTCCTTGTTGTATTTCTCTAATCCCATCCTAAAATATTCTAAAATCCAGGTAATAGTTCATTACAGCATCGGTCTAGTCCTTTTTTCAGTACAGAATTTTTCAGTCCAAGCTGCCCACCTTATCTTCTTCCCCAAGTCCTCTTTGTGTGAGTCTGAAACATACCAGATTTTTGAGCAGACTTTAACTCACAAAAATGTGTTACACAGCAAACAGCACCTTACCTTGGACCTTCAGCTCTATTCTAACTACATGACAGAAGTTTAATATTTCCTAAGTGCAAATATGTTTCAGTCGTCAATGTGAAGTAACAGATTGTGCATAATAGTGCTGAAAAGCCACGTTTGGTTAGTTTCTTTTTGCATTCGAGACATTTTGCACAATAATTTTTGCAACATAAAATAGATTTCAGAGTAGTTCTCCATCAGTTTCTAACTGTCTTCTGATTATAAAAATGAAACAATTTGAACTAATATTTGCTGTCAGATTCAGTGTGGTTCTTTTAAGTTGATTGGAGGCATTGTACGATCTGATTTCCTGTGCCATGCAAACAGAAAATCAGACCCCAATCCAACAAAAGCAGAGGAAAAGTTTTTGGGACTATTGCTTAAGGTTAAATATATGCTTAAATGCTTTGATGGATTAGGGCTTTAATTATTTATGAAAACACTTGAGAAGCAAGAGCTCCGATTTAAATAGGAAACTATTTTTTTTCATAGGGAAGAACTGAAAATTTAAAAAAATCTGTCAAAAAAGTATTTTACAAAAGAAAATGCTCATTAAATCTAAGGAAATTGCTGTGAATATTCTTTTTATTAGGTACAAAGTGCTTGAGGATAAGACAAAATATATATTTTTGTAAAAATAAAAAACCTGTTGATTTAAGAGAAACAAAACCTTTGTCCCTGCCGTTTTTAATCACGATGGTAAATAACAAACTGATTTAATGTTTATTGCTGCCTGATTTAATACTATTTTTGGTCAAAACTGGCGAGTCATAGCAATGTTGTGTTGTCTAGTTACATTAATTAACATAATAGCTCTGATTCAACTTCTTTCTGCAGTTTAATATTGTTATTTTATAAAGTGATAATCCCTGGGTTATGCTGTAATGCAGGGGTTCAGAAACTTGGTTCGCGGCTTGTTCAGGGTAAGCCCCTGGCGGGCCGCGAGATGCTTTGTTTACCTGAGCATCCACAGGTACAGTTGCTTGCAGCTCCAGTGGCCACGGTTTGCCATTCCCAACCAATGGGCGCTGTGGAAAGCGATGTAAACAAAGCATCTCAGGTAAACAAAGCATCACGTGGCCCACCAGGGGCTTACCCTGAACAAGCCGCGAACCAAGTTTGGGAACCATTGCTGTAATGTTAAATTCAACTGACAGGAAAATACAAAATCTCAAGTTTATGATCCTTGCTTCATAAATTAGCAGCAGTTACATTACATGTGATACTTGATTTGATTTATTACATTTATTTTTTAAGTTTCCTTCCTCTTGGAAGATTTCAAGTGTCAACATGAAACATAGCTGAAGCCTTCCTCCTTCATGTCCAAATTGTGGGACCATTACTTGTGTTGTTGAATGTTGACTTCAATGGAACTGCTTCTAGGAGTAAGTGCTCACCAAGATAAGACAGGGTTTTTCAGTCAGGCCTCTACATGTGCTCTGTTTCTCCCTAGCAATTTTGGGGCTGACTGAATCCAGAACAAGATACCTGCTTTTTCTGTCTCTACAAGAATGAGGGGGGATTTGATAGCTGCTTTCAACTACCTGAAAGGAGGTTTCAAAGAGGATGAATCTAGATTGTTCTTAGTGGTAGCAGATGACAGAACAAGGAGTAATGGTCTCAAGTTCCAGTGAGGGAGGTTTAGGTTGGATATTAGGAAAAAACTTTTTCACTAGGAGGGTGGTGAAGCACTGGAATGGGCTACCTAGGGAGGTGGTGGAATCTCCCTCCGTAGAGGTTTTTGAAGTCAGGCTTGACAGAGCCCTGGCTGGGATGATTTAGTTGGGGATTGGTCCTGCTTTGAGCAGGGGGTTGGACTAGATGACCTCCTGGGGTCCCTTTCAACCCTGGTATTCTATGATTCTATGATTGATACATTTTCCTCTTTAAAGAACTGTTGTTTTGCCATAACTGCTAAATTCTGCAATAGGAATGGAATACTTTTAAAAGGATACGCTATATTATGCAGTCCATCACAGTAACAAGCATTAACAGCCTCAGTTCTCATAACTTTAAATTCATTACAGTGTAACCAAGTTTTAAATAAATGAGAGATCATTTTGGTTGCTTATTGTGAAGACCCTGCAGGTAAGCTTTTTCTGTATTCCAAGGCTTTCACTACAAATTCAAGACAGATGGTATGTCTTCACTGCAGTTAAAAAGCCATAGCTGGTCCCTGCCAGCTGACTCAGGATAATGGAATGTTTAATTGCTGTGAAGACATTCAGGATTGGGCTCAATGAAAGCTGTAAGATCCTTTGAGGTGGGAGGATTCTGCGGCTGGAGCCCAAATGCCTCAATGAGCACAATTAAATAGCCCCTTAGGTCAAGCCTTGCAAACCCAATTTGGCATTTTTAATTGAAGTGTAGGCATACCCAGAGTGACTTCATGCACAGGGAGTCTCCAGTAGCTCACATTGACACATGCTAAGGAAACAGCCGGAAGATATAAAAATGGGGGCAGGTCCAGGCTAAGAACAACTTGAGAGATTACTCTCACCTATTAGTTGAAATGGTTGAAACTTCTCTCTGTTTGCTTGGAATGACTCCAAAACTCTGGAAAGCATCAGAGGATAACTACAAATGAAACTTCAAGGTTCCATAATCTACATTTAAAACTCGCAAGGAGTTCATTTTAAAAGCTTCCCCTCTCTGAAGTAGCAAACAGTCAAAATTTATTTAAATCAGCTTGGATATAGATAATGTCACGTGCAGTGAAATCTAACTAAAAGAGTTTAGCAAAAGGGTAATGATACTTCAAAGTACATAGTTGGGGAATGTATCCACATGTCTGGGAGGGATTAATGTTAAGTACTGTACTTATTTAATATCTGATGATGTGGGAGAATGAATAAATAACAAGCTAATAAAATACACAGAAGATGCTTCAGTTGGAGGAGTTGTAGACACCAGCAAGAATAGAGAAATAATTCAAAGAGTCCAAGAGAGATTAGCACATTGTTTTAAACAAATTAAAAAGGAGGAATGTTGCAAGATAAAACATATGGGGAAAAAAACCAAAACACAGATATAGGCAATAGAAGTGAGAAGCATGTAAGTCTATACTGCTGAAAGATACTTAGTGACAGTGGGTAGTGGATAGCAAACTAGACCTGAGTGTGAGATGGAATAGGGATGCAGGTAAAGGTTAAAGGTCAGTACATTTCTGAGTTGTATATTATACAGAGACAATATATCCAATGGCTAGGCAGTCAGTATGCTTTGACTTCTGCTTGCTTGTTTCTTCAGATTTGTTTGTCTCCACCAGTTGTATTTTGTTGTATTCTCAGACTGTAGGAATTCCCTCTATTCTGTTCTGATATGACAGCAAGTGGACTAGGACTACTGCATTCAGTTCTGAGCCTTTGGGTACCAGTGAAATATTGACAAGTTTGACAAGTTCAAAATGGAGCAATTGAAATTATTAGGAATCTGGAAGGACTGATATCTGAGGAAATATTAAGGGCCAGATTATCATTGTGCCTGGGTAACACTGACAGACCCTGGTCGTGGGCAGGCAGGCTCAAACCTGGGGCCGCTGGAGCTAAGTGCATGAGCCTCTACTGCATGAACTAAAAGCCAACTGGCTGTTAGCTAAGGCTGTAGAGAAAACTCATTAATCTCTTTCACTTTAAGTAGTCTCGGTGCCACTAGATGGGGCAGAACACCACACCCAGGAGGTGTGTGGGTTACACATGGTTTCATGAGGGGAAGGGAGGAAAGGTGCATGAAGCCTATCCTCCTGTATGCCAGGGACAGTCACAGTCCATGCTTGGGTGGAATGCAGAGACATCTCCCCGTCCATCTTGCAAAAGACAGATTAATTATCCTTAAACCTTTCATTAGGCCATATGCTGTCTTGCTGAGCTGATTTACTTCTGGTGGAGAATACGTTACACTATCCGAAGAGATGGTGCAGTCTGTGTGTTCCTTCAGAATATTGGGCATTCAGGAGAGAAATTATGCCTTCCTAAAGCACAAAGCTTCCCAGAGATTCCACCTTTGTGATGTGATTTACCACCACCCATTACTCAGGACTAGGTGTAATTTACACATGCTGGCCATGAAAATTAAGTATGGATAACATGTCTAAAGAATGTCTAAAGAGGGACATGTTAGTATATAAATTAATCTTAAACATCGAGAAGATAGAGGAATTATTTTTGATAGAATGGGATACAACTATGAGTAATGATATGAAACTAAGGGGGCAAATGTAAATCTGATCTTCTTAAGTGTTGGAAGTAAGAAGGGCAGAATGACTAATAGTAATGTCTCTTTTTAGTTTCTTACTTCTGATTCTTTAACGAAGTGCAGAGTAATATACAATTGTAACCTTTGTGAAGCAGTGGGATCTGATCTGTGAAAAAAAGACGATATAATTCTGATGTCTCTGTTTGCTAGGGATTGGTAAATGCAGTTAGAACTGCCAACAGTCAATCCAAATGATTTCATAAATTGCTTGATGTACTCTCTAAATGTCACATTTTGTATTTAAACATGAAAATGATGTCCTGACCACTAATGGTCTTTAAAGATTCTGTACTATCTAATGCACGAGTAAATTGATTCATGCTAACATCCTAATACAAAATCTAATTTGGATAATTTCATTCTTCTTACCTTAAATTCCTACTGTGGTTTCAACAAGATGTGATGATCTTTTACACTGTGCTTAAATGCAATTGCTGTGCTGTATTTTTGTGAGCTCTTAGATAGCTACCATGTGCCATTCCAAAAGTAAGTGAATTTAAGTGGTAAGTGAAATCCTTCCTATTTCCTAAATTTCTACACCACTGTGAGATCTTTTGGGATCAAACAAACTACATAAACCTAATATATTATCTATATTAGTTTCTATGTATTGACACACAAACAGAGAGATTTTAATAGAGTACCCCAGCATTTTAGTGTTCTTTTCCTATCAGTAACTATAAACCAATGATATTTATGAAAGAATGAATACAAGAGTAAAGGGAATGGTGGTTCAAAAGTCAAGAAAAATTGTATTTTGAAGGTTTTTGCTTTTCACCGCAGGAAAATCACAGCAGTCTATCACTGCATAATACTTTATAAAGCTGAAATTTCGCCACCTATAAGATCATCCTTTCAATTAAGATTCATTTTGTGTTAGGGAATCTCTTAGACTTTATTGACTAAAAATGAAAATGCTCCAAGGCAGAAAGAATTGGAATAGTTTAGATCATTTCTAAAGTTTGTGAAAGTGTATTGTGAGATTGGATTTAATTTAGTGTTTCTTTTTTTAAGGTACTCCTTGGTGCATCTACCAGTACCAGTACATTGACTGGTGATTCAGAATACTCCTCCTCACAGGGCAGATCCTGAGATTTCAGTGAGCTTCCTTGAGGCACTATGACCACTGAGGAAGAAAAAAATAGGATCAGATGTTCAAATAGAATCTTATATTTCTACTCATTGAACTAAACAATTGACTTGATATATCATGATTTTAGTAAGACTTTTGACACATTCCCCCATTACCTAGTGAGTTCAATATAAAGGAGCATAAATACTGCCAAATTAAGTGTAAAAATGTAGTAAGAAAAGCCAAAGAGGAGTTTGAAGAATGGCTAGCCAAAAACTCAAAAGGTAATAACAAAATGTTTTTTAATACATCAGAAGCAGGAAGCCTGCTAAGCAACCAGTGGGGTCCCTGGATGATCGAGATACAAAAGGAGCACTTAAAGACGATAAAGTCATTGCAGAGAAACTAAATGAATTCTTTGCTTCAGTCTTCACGGCTGAGGATGTTAGGGAGAGTCCCAAACCTAAGTAGGCGACATATCTGAGGAATTGTCACAGACTGAAGTGTCACTAGAGGAGGTTTTGGAATGAATTGATAAACTTAACAGTAACAAGTCACCAGGCCCGTCCAGATGGCATTCACCCAAGAGTTCTGAAATAACTCAAATGTGAAATTGCGGAACTATTAACTATGGTTTGTAATCTCTCCTTTAAATCAGCTTCTGAACCCAATGACTGGAAGATAGCTAATGTAATGCCAATATTTAAAAAGGGCTCTAGAGGTGATCCCGGCAATTACAGACTGGTAAGTCTAACGTCGGTACCGGGCAAATTAGTTGAAACAATAGTAAAGAATAAAATTGTCAGACACATAGAAGAACATAAATTGTTGGTCAACATGGTTTCTGTAAAGGGAAATTATGTCTTACTAATCTATTAGAGTTCTTTGAAGGGGTCAACATACATGTGGACAAGTGAGATCCAGTGGACATAGTGTACTTAGATTTCCAGAAAGCCTTTGACCAGGTCCCTCACCAAAGGCTCTTAGATAAATTAAGTTGTCATGGAATAAAAGGGAAGGTCCTTTAATGGACTGAGAACTGGTTAAAAGACAGGGAACAAAGGCTAGGAATAAATGGTAAATTTTCCGTATGGAGAGGGGTAACTAGTGGTGTTCCTCAAGGGTCAGTCCTAGGACCAATCCTATTCAACTTATTCATAAATGATCTGGAGAAAGGGGTAAAAAGTGAGGTGGCAACATTTGCAAATGATATTAAACTGCTCAAGATAGTTAAGACCAAAGCAGACTGTGAAGAACTTCAAGAAGATTTCACAAAACTAAGTGATTGGGCAACAAAATGGCAAATGAAATTTAATGTGGATAAATGTAAAGTAATGCACATTGGAAAAAATAACCCCAACTATACATACAATATGATGGGGGCTAATTTAGCTACAATAAATCAGGAAAGAGATCTTAGAGTCATCGTGGATAGTTCTCTGAAGATGTCCACGCAGTGTGCAGCAGGAGTCAAAAAACAAATAAAAGGAAGTTCTTCTTCACAAAGCGCACAGTCAACCTGTGGAACTCCTTACCTGAGGAGGTTGTGAAGGCTAGGACTATAACAGGGTTTAAAAGAGAACTAGATAAATTCATGGAGGTTAAGTCCATTAATGGATATTAGCCAGGATGGGTAAGGAAGAGTGTCCCCAGCCTCTGTTTGTCAGAGGGTGGAGACGGATGGCAGGAGAGAGATCACTTGATCATTACCTGTTAGGTTCACTCCCTCTGGGGCACCTGTCATTGGCCACTGTCGGCAGACAGAATACTGGGCTGGATGGAACTTTGGTTTGATCCAGTATGGCCATTCTTATGTTCTTATGTTCTTATTCTAGGTAAGCAGACTAGGTAAATGTGGTCTATATTAAATTACTATGTGGTGTGTGCACAACTAGTTGAAAAAAATCATATTCAAAGAGTAATTATCAATGTTTCATTGTCAAACTGGAAGGATGTATCTAGTGGTGTCCTGAAGGGGTCAGTCCTGGTTCCGTGGCTATTGAATAATTTTATTAATGATTTGGAAAATCGAGTGGAGAGTACACTTTTAAAATTTGTGGTTGACAACAAGCTAGGAGGGGTTGCAAATACTTTAGAGGGCAAAGATAAAACTTAAAAAAAAATCTTGATAAATTGCATAATTCGTCTGAAATCAACAAGATGAAATTCAATAAAGACAAGGGCAAAGTACTACTCGTAGGAAGGAAAAATAAAATATACAAATACAAAATGGGGTATAACTGCAGAAAATGATTTGGAGGTTATAGTGGATAAAACAATGAGTCAACGGTGTGATGCTGTTGCAAAAAAGGCAAATATCATTTTGGGACAGGAGTTCCCAAACTTGGTTTGCGGCTTGTTCGGGGTAAGCCCCTGGTTGGCCGTGAGCCACTTTGATTACCTGAGCATCTGCATGTATGGCCGCTCGTAGCTCCCACTGGCCGCGGTTTGCTGTTCTCGGCCAATGGGAGCTACAGGAAGTGGTGGTCCGGCCTGCTCAGCTTCCTGCAGCTCCCATTTGCCTGGAACTGTGAACCGTGGCCACTGGGAGCTGCGAGCGGCCGTACCTGCAGACTCTCAGGTAAACAAAGCATCTCGTGGCCCACTAGGGGCTTACCCTGAAAAAGCTGCGAACCAAGTTTGGGAACCCCTGCTGTAATGCTAACAGAATGAAGTATTAGGGGACTGACACGCAGTTTTTCACCAGGAAATCTCTCTCTCTCGCTGAGGCAGAGGAGTAACAAAAAGTAACTCACAGTTCTGGACTCCCTGAGAACGTGTCACAATTTGGTCTTTGCACTGATTTTATACCAGTATAAATACTTCATTTAGGAGTGTGATTTTTTAAAAAATTAAATAGTTAGATTAGTAAAGCCCATAGTGTGGATACAGTGCTTCTATCAACATATGTATTATTTGTATTACTGTAGTGCCTAAGAGCCCCAGTCTTGGATAAGGACCCCATTGTGTTAGACACTGTACAAACACTGACCATAAAGACTGTCCCTCCCTCATGGAGTTTACAATTTAAATATAAGACAAGAATGACCAGGTGAATATAGACTGAGATATGAGGGATCACAAAGAAACAACGGGACAATATTGATGAGCACGATAGATGGTGGTGGCACATACCAGTGGCCTAACTGATGTCAAGTGTTCTGTAGGCCTCATGGCAAAGGAGAATTTGAGGAAGGAGGAAAATAAGATAGTTTTGAAGATGTTCATGGGGAGCTTCTCCAAAGTGTTGGGCAGCATGGGAGAAAACATGAAAGTGCTTGTTTATACATTTAACAAATGGGTTATGAAGGTTGGCTTTAGGCAGGCTTGTCCAAGGCAGCAGTTGACGACTTGATAGTGAGTAACTAATGATAGGTAACATGGGGATAGGACCTTGAAAATGAAGACAAGTAGTTTATGTGTGATTAGAACTGGACAATTTTAAATAGCCTATTTGCTGAAAAATGCTTTTTCTGATTGAACTAATTTATTAATTTGGGTTGAAGTCGGTGAATAGCTTCAGCCGAATAAATGAAAAAAAAGAGTTGAAATGGTTCATTTTGACATTGTTTAAATGAAACATTTTGAGTTTTCTTTATAAAATGTAACTAGATTAATTTAAAAATAAAGTGTAAAAACATCTGAAAATGGAATAAAACAGAACAAAAAAAATCAGATCAGTTAAAAAAAAATCTGACCCAAAGTTCTGTATGTAATGTATTGGAGAAAGGGGAGCAAGTGGAGGGATGCAAAAAGAGCTCAAAGAAAGAAGTTAGGGAAATTATCTTTGCATCGGCTTTTTGAATGGATATGATTGTGGCAAAATTTCAAATGTCAAGGCCAAAAAGGAGGATGTAAAATAATCAAGATAAGAGATGATGAGAGCTTGGGCAAAAAAAAAAAATGCTGTGTGGATGAAGAGGAAAAAAATGTGTCTCAGAGATGTTCGTGGAAATGTGAGAATCCAGAGATGGGACCAAGTCAAAGATGACATGCAGGTTATGGGGCTGAGTGACAGCCAGGAGAGTAGTGTGGTCCACTGTGATTGCAAAATAAGAACCAGTGAGGGCTTGTAGGGAAAGTTTAGAAGTTCTGTTTTAGCCATTTGAGCTTAAGCTGATGGCCAGACATCCATGATGAGATGTCAGTGAGACGGGCTGAGGACATTTCAGTTTAGACAGAAGGGAAAATGTCTACAATAAAGAGGTAGAACTATGATTCTGTGGACAACACCACCATCCCTTCCTGTCACTCAATCCTGTAGCCTGGGTATCAGATTCTGTCTCGGGCCTCTCTCTAGGTCCTCATATCTAGGCTATGTCTAAGTCTTGCAGATCTTTTTTTCTTTTTTGCATAACAGCTTTAGGATATGGACTTTCCTATCCTGCACAGCTAAAACTCTCATCGAGTGTCTTATCATCTTGTGTCTCGGTTGCTCTAGCATCCTTTACTCTGGCATTGACAAATAAGATCTTGCTCTGCTCAGATCAAGTCAGAATACTGCTGGAAACATCTTTTTTTTCTTGCTCGTTGCTTTGGCCATGTTATCCCTCCCTTTGTAGCCCTCAACTGACTCCCTCTTCTCTGCTGTAGCAAATGTAAGCTACTTGTCTTCACTTTCAAGGCCCTTCAGACCCTGTCCCAGTGGTGGGCCGCCGCTTCCCACAGCTCCCATTGGCTGGGAATGGGGAACTGCAGCCACTGGGAGCTGTGGTGGCCATGCCTGAGTATGGTCAGTGTAAACAAACTGTCTTGTGGCCTGCCAGCAGATTAACCTGACTGTCCGCGGGCCACAGGTTGCCCACCACTGCCCTATCCCCCTCCTTCCTATCATCTCTCATTCACTATCAAAAGGTTATCTCCCACCTCTAGTCAGCCCATGATGTCATCCTTCATTGCCCACTTGTTAAATTTTCAAATAAGCAACTTCATGCTTTCTTCCATGCCAACCTTCATGTTTGGGAAGTGTTGAGGTTCTTTTCCTCGCCACTCAGAAAGCACAGGTTTACAGATGGACTCTTGAGCTGAAGAGTGTCATTTATTTGCTGCTCTAGTGAGTGATTCGTTTACAGAAACAGGGCCCAGTGTAGGGTTAAATGAAAGTGCACACCCATATTTAGGTGCTCACCTTAAATGTATTGTTATAAAGTTTTTTATTATATATTGTATAAACACTTTTGTGCCTAGCACTAAGATTAGTTCCGTAACTCAGTTGTTTACTTGATTGAATTGCTGAACAAGTTGCTTACCTGCAGGGCTAGGTTTTTTGCTGCCACAAGCAAAAAAAAACAAAAAACTCCCGGAATGCCGCCCCTGGAATTGTGCCACCCCACATGCTTGGTTTGCTGGTGCCTAGAGCCGGTCCTGTATACCTGATCAGGTTGCTGGCTTAGCTTTTTACCAGGCTGTTCTCTTTCCTTGCCAGACAAGCAGGCATCTTTTCACATGTCCCAACACTTAAAATATACTTTCTACATATTGCATCCTACAGGATGTACCCTATAAACATCTGGAAAGCTAAATAATTATTCTTCACATTCCTCCTTTAAACTATCTTTTGCTGTGACAGCTACAAAGAGGACATATCATACTGACCAATCATGTCTCATTGTACCGTGTACTCTCCCTTCTGTCTGTGTTCATCAGTTGTCTTCTCTCCTTTAATTGAAAACTCTTTTGTGCACAGTCTTTTTTTTCTGAGTTTGTACAATGCTTAACACAATGGGATCCTCATCCATGAATGAGGATCTTAGGTGCTATGAGATTACAAATAATAATAATTAATAGTAATAATAATAGTATCAGAGTGTTTTACAAACATTAATGAATTTATCTTCACAATATCCCTATGAGAGTAGGTGATACTATTATCTTTATTTGGTAGCTGGGGAATAGAAGCACAAAGAGATTAAGACCTAAATTGTCAAGTATCCACTAAGTTTGGTTGCCCAAATTGTGACACTTGGGGACTGATTTTTGAAAGTACTTAGCATTTTTATAGCAAATCATTTGTTCAAAGCACAGTTCCAGTTAACTTTAGTTGCAGTTGCAAGTGCTCAGCAAATCTGGCCTCAGGTGTCTGCCATTGGACACCAAGGAATAAACACACAGTTAGTGGGTACCTATGAAAATTTTGATTTAAAAGATTTGCCCTACATCATACAGAAAATCTATGGCAAAGGCAGAATCAATTTCTCCTGGGTGGTATCCTTAAACAGGAGACTATCCTTTCTCTTCCTTCAATCCCTTGCCTCATTCACTACACTATCATTTAACTTCAGCAACAAATGAGAGAGGAATCCTGCAGACAACAACCTCATTCATTACACAACCCTGATTCATCCCCAGAGCACCATCCATCCTGTGCACTGAATAAGGTAGGGATGCAATGGGAACAATAGTATGTGATCTTGTAATTAAAGATTGGCTGCAAAGATGCATTATGATACAATCTTTGAAGTTATGACTATGTTTAAAAGCATCGCCCTTGAGCCAAGATCTGGTATCCCTTTTAGTTCTCAAACCACAACTATACTATTCAGAGGCATGAATAACATAGCATGATGTATAATATAAATCTATGCCAATTGTTGTGGTAATTTTTAACTGGGATTCATCCGATTTTTAAGGAGTACTTCTCTTATCTGTAACTGATGTCAGGAGACAGACACTAGTTGTATAACAAAAGTTTTTTTTTTTTTTACAATTGCAAGTTTATGGTAAAGATAACTTATGAAAGCTTAATTCAGGTTACTTCTATTGCTTTACCTCAGGAAATTAAGGATCTCATGTCAGAAGCAAATCAAGGTCAAAAATTTAAAGCTTGTTATGCCAGTTATTTCCTAACAGACACGTGACAGAATTGAACATCTGGGAGTTGGGAAATGTTCATGAATACCTCAGGATTATCCCCTTTTCAAAAACATCCAATTTATGAATTTACATAATTGTAATAGTGCATACCAGAACCCTGAGGCAGCATGCTCCATAGGTGCAATAGTTGGTCTGACTGGACCAGGGAGTGGCAACCTTTGGCACGCGGCCCACCAGGGTAAGCCCCCTGGCGGGCCAGGCCGGTTTGTTTATCTGCCACGTCCGCAGGTTCAGCTGATCGCGGTTCCCACTGGCCGCGGTTCCCCGCTCCAGGCCAATGGAGGCTGCGGGAAGCGGCGGCCAGCATATCCCTCGGCCCGCACTGCTTCCCTGGGACAGTGCGCCAAAGGTTGCCGATCCCTGGAATGGACCATGCCAAAAAATTATGTTGTCATTTATTGTTTCCAAATATCTCACAGCACTTCTGTACCCACTTGCTTATTTGAAAGCAAAAAAAGAGTAAAATCGTAGTGTAAGTGGACATATGATAGGTGAGGATGTTTAGAACTCTGATATTTTTTGGAAGATTTTGTGTGTGTGTGCGTGTGTGCGTGTGTGTGTGTGTTAACAATAGGAGGTGGGAGCACTACATTTGTTCCCTTCCCTCAGTAAGGTACAAGAGGCCTTGTCATGATCATGTTGAACTGATTCCTGTATGGTCCTAAAAGAAACTAGCTGGAATACCCTGCATTGGACACTTTTGAGATGGACAAAATAAGCTGATTCCCCTTTCCATCCTTCTGGCCAAATTGTTTAGTAAATGATGGTCTGGCCAAATGGCAGAAAAGGCCATAATCTGGTCACAAATGTCCAGCAGAAAATTCACCTAGTACCGGGGGGAACTCTTTGCTGGATGGAGCTGTATTGCTGCTGAGTCCGTGTCTCTGTCTCTGCTATTTCCAGTGTAAAGAGGATGGGAGAGGTTCTGCAGGAGTTGGAGGAGGTGTGCATAGTGGAGATCTGCTATGCTGCACCATTCTTCCTGTGACATAAAGTCCATTAAGGACCGTATGCCAGTGGCACAACTTAGACCTTCCTAGCAGCAGTTCTAAATGGTGTCAGGGCCAGGACCAGCTCAGAGTTTCAGGTAGCCATAACCAGACTCTTGAAGCTTCCTTCTCTTTTGCTTTAGGCAGTACTTGACATAGGAGAGAATCTCTCCCTAATTTCTAGTTCTCTGGAATGCGATTATGTTAATATGTTTATATCAGATATGTGCTGTATTTTACTCAGCTCACTGAATATGCTGTACTAATCCCTACCAAGTGCAAAGAAACATCAGCAGGTCAATAAAATAGCAAAAGAACCATTACAATAGGAAAAGAGAAGTCACAATTTACGCTTTTTTCAATAAAGATGTACCTGAAAAAGCATTTTGTTTTCAGCATAATTTAATCCCATGGACTTCCATGTGGTAATTGCTCAAGAAAGCAAAAACTCATTGTTTCTCCCTGATTTCACTATATTAAGCACATACACAGGGAGATAGTGGTCTGGAATGTCTGAATAAGGGGGAGGAAAAATAAACTTTAAAATAAATATTGTATTTCAGAAAAGGTCTTTGATGTTTTTTGCATAACTAATATACTTGTTCATTATGTGTTACTGTGGAAGTGAATATGAAAAAAATGACTAATAGCTCAGTAGGGAGAATTAGTTCACTTATCACATTAAATAATATTTCCATTTAGCAAAGTATTATATTTTAAGTTTGCCTTCTAATGCAGAGAACCACCATTGCTTACTATTCTTTGTTTAAATGAAAACCAATTTAAGTTAAGTTTTGGCTCGGTATTTCTTTAATCACTCTGATCTATTTTAACCTTGCCTCAACAAATCTTTGGAAGAGGTAAATCAAGCATAAGCCACTTAAATGAAACATGGATAACTGGAAAAGCCCTGATGGATCAAATCTTAAGGACCCATTTTTTTTATTAAGTGCAATGAACATTTGTCACCATAATGGTGACAATCATACTTGCTTAATCCATTTTGCTGCAATGATTTTTGGTATCATTGTCTTGCCAGTTACTATTAGGGGTCTTTTTATGGTGGTTAAAAGTCAAAAATTGCTCATGGATAGTGTTGTTCCACATAATGGAAAGCAGGAAATTCTTCTGTCAATTACAATTAGAAGAGTTAATATAGCGAGGAAAGGTCACAAATACTTTAGTGGAGTAGAATGAGCTGCAGCGACTCTTTTATAACATTAGGTAACATTTAAGTAAAGGCAAAATTAATCTCTGGGGTAACTCCATTGATATCATTGAAGTTATGCTAGGGATAATTTTGACTCAAACTGTTTAAATGGGATGGTTGCTTAATTGGGATGAACTTCAGTTCATTAAGTTGTCATTAGTAAGCAATTTCCGTAATGTTTTAGTGCATATTCTTTAGTGCATTACTCTTAAAATCTATTTTTCTTATAAGCAAGGTCAGTTTAGCTCCTTTAATATTTTCATATTTTATAGTATTCCTTACATTTTCAGGAATATTGTAGGGATCACAATAAATATTTCTCTCAAATATATTTTAAAGATGTTTTCCAATCCCAAGGTTGAATTTTCCTGAATGACTAAAAGAGACACTGTTAAAAGCAGTAGGCCAATAACTTGGACCATCATTTGTTCTCTTAGATTTGTATGGCATGTTCATTATCACACATGATAATGTGCATATTGTGACAGAAGACACCCCTTTATTCATACCCTACACATTGTTGTAATACACTTTGTGTAAAGCAGGGATCGGCAACCTTTGGCAAGCAGCCCGCCAGGGTAAGCCCCCTGGCAGGCCGGGCCGGTTTGTTTACCTGTCGCGTCCACAGGTTCGGCCGATCGTCGCTCCCATTGGCCGCAGTTCACCGCTCCAGGCCAATGGGGGCGGCAGGAAGCAGCACAGGCCAAGCGATGTGCTGGCTGCCGCTTCCCGCAGCCCCCATTGGCCTGGGGCGGCGAACTGAGGCCAGTGGGAGCCGTGATCGGCCGAACTTGCGGAGGCGGCAGGTAAACAAACCGGCCCGGCCTGCCAGGGGGCTTACCCTGGCGAACCGCGTGTCAAAGGTTGCTGATCCCTGGTATAAAGTATGCCTTGCAAGGTATCATTTAAAAACTCATAATCTGCTGGTCAGTATTGTCCTGTGAATTTATAAGATTCCTCTATGATATTACCACATGTTCCAAACCACACCGCCCTGTTCAGGCAGAAATCAGCTTTGTCCTAAACAAAGGAAGCAATGTATGCTTGCCTTAATTTGCATTTAAATAGTAAACAGAGTCATCAAGAAGTTAGGGAAAACAAAGGAAATTAAAACAGGTTGGAAAAAACAGCAGGAAATATCCTTCCATATAGTGTTTTGTCTGCTGGGGCTCAGCTGGAAATGCTTTTCAAAAGAGGGACTAAAACTATAAAAAGGAGGGAAACCACCTCAAGGCACCTGCTCCCCATTTCATTCACCACAGCTGAACAAAGAAATGAAACAGCTGTTGGGATCTGGGGGAGGGGTCCTGATGTAAAGATTTTGGTCAGTAAGACTACTAAAAGCACATGATCGGAAAACTTTATTTTGAATCTAATATAGTTTAAGTTAGCACCAGTAAGAATTTTATCTTGATATTTCTTGTAATTGTTTCTGACTTTTATGCCTCATTACTTGTACCCATGTAAAATCTTTCTCTTTTTAATTAATAAACTTGTTTTATTGTTTTATCCAACCCAATGTGTTCAAGTTGAAGCATCTGGGTAACTCCATTTGCGGTAACAAGTAGTGTGTTTATTATTCCCTCAAAGGAATAATGAACTTAACATATTTGTACTGTCCAGGAAAGGGCTGGGAAGAACTGGGAACGGGGGTAGGTGTTGGTGTCATAGAATCATAGAAAATTGGGGTTGGAAGAGACCTCAGGAGGTCATCTAGTCCAACCCCCTGCTCAAAGCAGGACCAACACCAACTACATCATCTCAGCCAAGGCTTTGTCAAGCCAGGCCTTAAAAACCTCTAAGGATGGAGATTCCACCACCTCACTAGATAACCCATTCCAGTGCTTCAGTACTTTTCTAGTGAAATAGTTATTCGTAATTTCCAACCTAGACCTCCCCCACTGCAACTTGAGACCATTGCTCCTTGTTCTGTCATCTGCCACTGAGAACAGCCTAGCTCCATCCTCCTTGGAACTCCCCTTCAGGTAGTTGAAGGCTGCTATCAAATCCCCCCTCATTCTTCTTTTATGAAGACTAAATAAGCCGAGTTCCTTCAGCCTCTCCTCCTAAGTCATGTGCCCCAGCCCTCTAATCATTTTCATTGTCCTCCACTGGATTCTCTCCAACTTGTCCACATATTTTCTGTATTGGGGGGCCTAAAACTGGACACAATACTTCAGATGTGGCCTCACCAGGGCCGAATAGAGGGGAATAATCACTTCCCTTGATCTTCTGGCAATGCTCCAACTAATGCAGCCCAATATGCCGTTAAACTTCTTGGCAACAAGGGCACACTGTTGACTCATATCCAGCTTCTCATCCATTGTAACCCACAGGTCCTTTTTTGCAGAACTGCTTCTTAGCCAGTCAGTCCTAAGCCTGTAGCAGTGCATGGGATTCTTCTGTCTTAAGTGCAGGACTCTGCACTAATCCTTGTTGAAGCTCATCAGATTTCTTTTGGCCCAATTCTCCAATTTGTCTAGGTCACTCTGGACCCTATCTCTACCCTCCAGCATATCTACGTCTCCCCTCAGCTTAGTGTCATCTGTGAATTTGCTGAGGGTGCAATCCATCCCCTCATCCAGATCATTAATGAAGATGTTGAACAAAATCAGACCCAGGCCCAACCCCTGGGGCCCTCCGCTTGATACCGGCTGCCAACTAAACATCGAGCCGTTGATCACTACCCATTGAGCCTGACGATCTAGCCAGCTTCCTGTCCACCTTATAGTCCATTCATCCAATCCATACTTTTTTAACTTGCTGGCAAGAATACTGTGGGAGACCATATCAAAAGCTTTGCTAAAGTCAAGGTATACCACGTCCACCACTTTCCCCATATCCAGAGAGCCAATTATATCATCATAGAAGGCAATCAGGTTGGTCAGGCATGATTTACCGTTGGTGAATCTATGTTGACTGTTCCTGATCACCTTCCTCTCAATCCAGGCTGATAAGAGACAAGGTGTGGCTAGCTGGCTGGCTGCAGCAGCACACACAGACATAGCTGAGAGTGACTTACATTCTGTAGGCTGTTTTTTGAGGAGTCCAGGTGGGACGCTTCAGCAGCAAGGCATTGTAAAGGGAACCCTAGGTTACAGGGCAGGGGTGACACAGTTACTCATCAGTCTGGATTGTACCCTGGTATGTCGCACATACTAGTGATGACATTTAAAAAAAAAAAAAAAAGGATTTGTAAGAACTGTACACTATCAATGGAACAATATATGCTTGTGTAAGTGCTTAATATGCAAATAACTCAGAGAAAATTATAGTATTCTTATTAATTTCATTATTTTGCACACATGCAGGACTGAAACTGACAAATTCATCAGAAAATGCAGGGGAGGAGAAACAGAAAAACAGAGGAGACAAAGTACAGAATGTGAATGGCAGATGGGAGAAAATCTATAGTGGTAGATTTTTCAGAAAGGTTGAGAGCTGGACTCCCTATTGACAGGCAAAGGTGGCACCCCCCCTCCCCCCAAAAAAACCATGCTCCTATACGTATGTATTTGTACTTGAAAAAACATATTCCAGACATGAATCTGAAATGGAAGTGCCAAAATACTTTGAGGAAAAGTTCTTCTCATGTTCCAATCTAACTGGAAGCATTAGAAATCTCATGTCCTTATCTCTCTAAATTCTGACCAGAAACTAGAAGAATATATTTTGTTGATAATTCAATGAGTCTGACATTTGTAAGTAGAAGGAATACACAAAATTAGATTTGGGTGATGTGATGGGAATGTCTTCTTTTCCTTATCACATCATTTTGTATTCAATATTATTCAGTGGTTTTAGTTATTATCTATATTATCTTAGTGTTTGAATGATATTTAGGCCTATTATGCATCCACAGCCCAGGATGGTTTTAAGAGAGTTATATATTTTGTGAATTTTAACCATATCTTTATCATTATTATCTTAAAATACTGTAGTCTTCTTGTAACAAAAGTCCCATTCATTTGCACGGGACAAATATTTGACACACACAGGTCTTTACTGAGTCCCTTTATACAGTATCCTGCTGGTTCAGAATCAGAATTGAGAAGGCTAGTCAGACCTTTGAATATGATCCATATATATGTATGTCAAAATATGAAGTTGCATGTGGAGCATGCAAGAGATGATGGCTTGCTGCTCTTCAGCCTTCACCCTGAATTTCATGATTCTTGTTTCTCATCCTTATTGTTTCATTCACACTAGTAACTTGTGTTTGTATATACGCAAACCAGTACACAAGTATTTCTCACTCTGAATAGAGGGAGAACCAGTGATAACTTAGATTCCACTGAACGGTAATTGTTGACAAGTAACATTCCATGGTACTGATTATAAAAAAGTAACCACAATTTCTAAATCTAGGTTCCTTACCTGTACTGAGGAACTAAATATCAGTGGCCTGATTTTTCAAAGGTGCTGAGCATACACATTTCACACTGACTTTACTGGGAATTGTGTGCACCCAGTAATTCTGAAGATGAGATAGCTTATATTTAGGTGCCTAAATGCCCAATAAAAGTTTACATTTCAGCATTTAGGTTTACAGTTTTTCCCAGGCACATTTCTAACAACTGCTTTTCCTGATCTTGGTTCCTGCTACATTTTGGTAAAAAGAAAAAAGTCAGACATATTTAGGGTCTTTTTATTAAAACTGATGATTGTCTGGCAGATGATCAGAAGTCTGGCAGCTTAGCAATAGTCCCAGCTGAGACAAATTAGTTGTCAAAATGCAGGTGAGAAAGTCAAAGGCATCAAACAAATGCAATTTATGTTATGGTTACAGGAATAAAGAGGTCAATTCCTTACTTATCCTGCCTAAACAGTATAAACATATTCTGTAGATCCACTAGGTAATTTAGAGGTTGTTTTTTTTTTCCCCTTCAGAACAAAGATGGTAACAACCACGTATTTAAAGAAGAGAAAAGGCATTCAAAGCAATATTCTGTAGCTTTGTGAAATTAAACCCTTCCTTTAATCCACTCACATTGCTGCCATTGCAGGCTGACAAATAAGAAAATAAATAAACAAAGATTCCTCAATACGCATGTTTCATTTGAAGATTTTGGTTGAGATGAGAATGCATCTTTTATAAACTTTTCAGAATATTTCTCTAAAACTAGTCCTGGTGGATTTACTGTCTCTCATTTCTATATTTAAAAAACTTCAACCAATCTTTTTGAAACATTTAGTGTTTGAGCCATGCCTAAAATACAATAGCAGCTCATATTTTTATAATAAACACTGATAGATTCTGGTTAAATTAATAGAAACATTTAGGACTACATGTAGTGATTAATTACATGAGTTGATTTCAGTGGTGCCACAATCAAAGCAGCATGCCACTCAACATGAACAAGGGGATCAGAATCTGGTCCTCATACCACACTGTAATTTAAGACTTGGGGTGAAATTCCACCCATGTGAAGTCAATGGATATTTTCCCATTGACTTCAGTAGGGCTAGGATTTAACCTTTGGTCTCCATCTGCACAGAAAAGCTTGCTATCTTACACAGATGAAATAATTCACACGGCAGAGAAGAGTAATCACAGGGCACATTGAGATTGAGCAGACATGGCTGGATCTCCTTCACTTACATTAATATTAGGGCTGTCAATTAATCACAGTTAACTCACACGAATAACTCAAAACATTATTCATGATTGATTAATCGTTCTGTTAAACAATAGAATACCAATTGAAATTTATTAAATATTTTGGAATGTTTTTCTATATTTTCAAATATATTAATTTCTATTACAACACAGAATACAAAGTGTACAGTGCTCACTTTATATTACTATTTTTGATTACAAATATTTGCATTGTAAAAATGTTAAACAAAAGAAATAGTATTTTCAATTCACCTCATATACATACTGTAGTGCAATCTCTTTGTCGTGAAAGTGTAACTTACAAATGTAGATTTTTTTCTTACATAACTGCACTCAAAAACAAAATAATGTAAAACTTTAGAGCCTACAAGTCCATTCAGTCCTACTTCTTGTTCAGCCAATCGCTAAGACAAACAAGTTTGTTTACATTTACGGGGATACTGCTGCCTGCTTCTTATTTACAATGTCACCTGAAAGTGAGAACAAGCGTTCACATGACACTTTTGTAGCCGGTGTTGCAAGGTATTTATGTGCCAGATATGCTAAACATTCGTATGCCTCTTCATGCTTTGGCCACCATTCCAGAGAACATTCTTCCAGGTGGATGATGCTCATTAAAAAAAAAGTGTGTTAATTAAATTTGTGACTGAACTCTTTGCAGGCGAATTGTATGTCTCCTGCTCTGTGTTACCCACATTCTTCCATATATTTCATGTTAAAGGAGTTTCAGATGATGACCCAGCATGTTTGTTTTAAGAACATTTTTGCTGCAGATTTGACAAAACGCAAAGAAGGTACCAATGTGAGATTTCTAAAGATATCTGCAGCGCTTGACCCAAGGTTTAAGAATCTGTAGTGCCTTCCAAAATCTGAGAGGGTATTGGTGTGGCACATGCTTTCAGAAGTCTTAAAAGAGCAGCACTCCGAGGTGGAAGCTACAGAACCCGAATCACCAAAAAAGAAAATCAACCTTCTGCTGGTGGCATCTGACTCAGATGATGAAAATAAATATGAGTCGGTCCACTCTGCTTTTGATTGTTATCGAGCAGAACCCATCATCAGCATGGACACATGGTACGTCCTCTGGAATGGTGGCTGAAGCATAAAGGGACATATGAATCTTTAGCGCATCTGGCACGTAAATATCTTGTGATGCCGGCTACAACAGTGCCATGCAAATGCCTGTTCTCACTTTCAGGTGACATTGTAAACAAGAAGTGGGCAGCATTATCTCCTGCAAATGTAAACAAACTTGTTTGTCTGAGCAATTGCTGAAGTAGGACTGAGTGGTCTTGTAGGCTCTAAAGTTTTACATTGAAAAATAAAACAACACAGTGTTTTTTGTACATAATTCTACATTTGTAAGTTCAACTTTTATGATAAAGAGATTGCACTACTTGTATTACCTGAATTGAAAAATACTATTTATTTTGTTTTTTATATTACAAATATTTGTCATCAAAAATAAATATAAAGTGAGCACTGTACACTTTGTATTCTGTGTTGCAATTGAAATCAATATATTTGAAAATGTAGAAAAACATCCAAAAATATTTAAATGGTATTCTATTATTGTTTAACAGTGCAATTAATCGTGCAATTAATCACGAATATTTTTTAATCGCTTGACAGCTCTAATTAATATATAATAAAATTATTTACTCAATCTATTATTTTCTAAGTTAACCCACTCGAGTTTGGATTCTTATATTGTAGCCAAATTAACACTCTCCCTGGCATATGCACTTCTGACAGTACGTCACCAGATGTATGTACCTTTATTTATAAACCAGCTGTTGGAATCAAGGAGGCACACATGGATCTGTTGAAATGCCATCTTTCACACAATGGAAAAGTTGTTTGGTTTGTGTCAGGGCTATGCTAAACCTAATCTAGCAGGCAGCTATTTTCAACATTTCAGCCTAGAGGGAGGCTGTAATAGGGAAAAAGAATGCAATGTGTTTTATGGATCGGCACTTCTTACAATATTGATGCTTTTTATTACCCCTTCGTCTGACCAGCCGTGGAACTGCATGTCTTAGATGTTTGTTACCGATAGAAATTTGTTTTAAAAATTAAACTAACATCCCTTTCTTGGATCTGATTGACTTTATAGCCATAGTGTGGCTAATATGAGTAGACTTTAACCATGTGGAGTAAATGGCTGCCTTAGTCAAGCTATGTGGTTGTGTATTTGCAGTTACCTCACAAAATATCATTTGCATTTATTATCTGGTTACAAAATAACTCTAATCATCACTGTACAGCTGGAGCCACTCCTGTAGTTTGCATGAATCTTGCTGGAACCTTCCTGATCCAAATGTTTTCAAATTAGTTATTAATATCAGTTTGTAATATGCTCTTTGGAACTGAATATTTGAAGAATTCCCCTTTCCATCAGCAACATAGAAATGTGCTTTAGTAAACAATTCTGCACTGGCAAACAGACAGACTGGATGACCTACGTCGATTCTATCTATAACTTCTATTGGCACATTCTGTAGATGGTTCCATAATAGTTGAAATCATTATATTTTGGTTATTATTTCATCACATTTATATATTTTTTTAATTTTCACAACTGTAGCAATAAGTCCTGAAAAGGATGATGTCACACAGGGCTCTGCCAGATCAGCTATTAATTAGATAAGACAATTGATACTAAAATAACCTGTGCCAATTTGACCCACTTTCACTGTGCTGCAGTGCAGAGGGTTGTCCTTTGAGATTTGTACAGTACTGTACTTCCACATACTAATGAACACTGAATTGAAGGGACAGGTCTAGTGAGCTATATCTGAAAAAAAATCACTTATGAGAAACCTAAGGAAGGCTTTTTTATAGTGTGAACACTTCCCAATGTCTCTTCAGTTGTGGGGATAGGGAAGAAATCAACACAGAGGGGAAGGAGAATAATGATCTATGAAGGGGGTGATAAATGTGTGATAAAGTAAATAAACAGCAAGAGACAAAAAACAGAGAAGTAAATATGGAGAGTCCAATTCTTATATGTATGTCCTTAATTGAATGTGTATTTGGGTGATTATATCGTGCATTTGGTTGGGATCTGGATATCTGATTAACATCCCAATGTTTGAAATCTGAGGATCTGATCTTCTACCTAGTAAAGTCACTGCCAAAATGCCCTTTAATTTGCAGGATCGAGACCTGCACCTACAGAGACCAAGAAGACAAAAGACTGAGGTGAAAAGATGTATGAAAGAAGAGAAAAAAAAATAAAATAAACTTTAAGGGAATTCTCTGAGACAAGAAAAAAATATTAGGGGGGGGGAATCCAAACTGAAGTAAATACTAAATATTATAAACAAAACATAAGGAAGCAAAGTGCAGTGAAAGAAAGACCATGATGTAGAGAGAGTGAGTGAGTGCTGGAAGAATAAAGACAAATATTAAATGGACCATAAAATTAGAAAGAGAAGCAGCAAACAATAACATAAATACTATGTACGTGCCAGGGAACAACAAAGTTTAAAAGAATGCTGTCTATAATCACTACTACTTTGTTAACATAACTGATAAGAAGTATGTGTTCTTCTTTATTTATGTAATTTGTGATATACTGCCAGAGGTTTGAATTTGTCGGTAACCAATCAAAAGCACTAAGGACCCTACGTTGACTTCAAATAAAGAACAGATGGGACTGTGATGTTGCACTCCATATGCTTTATGAAAATATGCTTATGAATGTAACTGGAATATGCTTTATGCAAAAGGCCTCTTGTAAGGTATCATTACAAAGCTAATCTACTGAGTGTGTTCATCCTATTTGTTTGCATATATTATTTCTACGTTTGAAGTTAGTAGAATAAGATATAAACTTGTATTATTGATGTAAACATATTAAGTGGAAGCCATTAAGGTTGCTTCAGAATCAATTAACTGTAAATGGCTCTATTTACTTGCAAACCTTCCTGTGTACCTGTGGGCCAATGGAGGCTGGGGTCTTACAGTGACATGTGACCATGTCACGTGATAATGAAATCCATCTTAAAACTGGTACTTTTCCAGTTAGAAGGAGGGTTGGGGACCCAGAGAGACAAAAGTTTCCCGCCTTGTGCCAAAGCTATAAAAGGGGATGGATCAGGACAAAGGGGCTGCCAGTCATGCGAAAATCCCTATTTACCAGTAGATGGCTGCTGGAACTAACAAGGACTGTACCAGGGGAAAGGATTGGGCCCAGACTAGGAAGGAGTCTAGTCTGTGAAAGAAGCTTATTGCAACATCTCTGAGGGTGAAATATTACCTGTAATCAGTTTCTTAATGTATTAGGCTTAGACTTGCATGTTTTTGCTTTATTTTGCTTGGTGACTTACTTTGTTCTATCTGTTATTACTTGAAACCACTTAAATCCTACTTTTTATACTTAATAAAATCACTTTTGTTTATTAATTAACCCAAAGTAAGTGATTAATACCTGGGGGGCAAACAACTGTGCATATCTCTCTATCAGTGATATAGGGTGAACAATTTATGAGTTTACCCTGTGTAACCTTTATACATCAGGTGACAGTCCCAAGAGGGTCTCTGTGACTGAACCCATCACAGGGACTTTTTCTGATTTTGTACATACACACATTAATGAACCAAGAAATGAAGTTAACATTGGTAGGGGAAAAAATGGAAACCATCGTAACTGACATGGTGGGAAAACAATAATTAAAAAAACCTCTTGTCTTGTACTATGTATAGTAGCCTTTGTGGTATTCAGCATTCACACTGGATCCAACGTGCTTTAAAGAAATCCTCGTTTGTTTATTTTTTATTCAGTGGCCAATTCCAACTGCCTCTGCATGACAGAAGATGGTTTTCTACAATAAAAACCCTCCCCAGACTTCTTGTCTGGAAAGCTAAAGCAATTAACTGCATTGTTCCCATGGCCAGAGTCTTATATGCTGTTCTCCTCACTTACTGTGCCTTCATGCCTAATAACTTTTACACTATTAATTCCATGTATCAGCCTTGTCTGACTTAGATTTTAAGCTCTCCAGGACAGGGATTTTGCCTTGTATTCGTTTTGTTAATGCAATCTATGTGGTAATTACTATAATTTATCATTATTTATTATAGTGCCATAAAAATAGAAGGCTATTCTTGCTAATTATTGGTGAATCGCAAATGATTTGGAGTTTGGGTTTGGTTTAGTCAAGCATCCAAAATCAAACATTTTTCTGACTTCTCCAAATTATTATGCTTATCCACACAAAGTGTCTATTGTCCCCAACCTTCTCTGCTCTGTTCTTGAGGGCTGGGGAGGCTAGTAGCTTGCTACATCCCCTTTTCATCAGACTCTTAGCTTCATATGTGATGGTTTATATTGTACCCCTTAAGCATGTGGAATTAACTCATGGCCCTAATGAAGTCAATGAGAAAACTACAATTCACTTCATTGGGGCCAGGATTTCCCATTGGTGTTTTCAAAGATGGCCTAGGAAGACACATTTCTCATGACCCTTGTGATCAGGAATGGTCTGTCAGGCCCACAGCCTTGCAAGCCACCTACATCCCAGCTTCTATATGGGGACAAATAAGAAGCTGCCCTCCCAGCTGATTCCAAAGGAACCCATCAGCCCCCTTTGGATCCTTCTGAACTTATTTTTTTAAATGTAGAATATGCTTGGGACTTCACATCTCAGAATGCACCATGGGAGTGTGAAATACTACATTGTTCCCTCACTCCTTCTACACCAGAAAACCCAAATTCTATTGCAGTTTTTGCTAAAATTTTGAACTCAGTTGAAATTCTAGTTATTAATATAAATAATTTAGCACTTATAGATCCCAGCTGAGATCAGGGCTCTATTGTTTCAGATACCCCAAAGGGTTTGAAATACTTAGCCAAGTCAAGATGAAGGATGGGAAGGGAAACAAAGAGAGGGACAGTGACTGCCCAAAGTCACACAGCAGATCAGCAACTTAGCAAGGAATGGAACCAAGGCCTCTTAGCACTTAGTCCAGCGTCCTCACCACAGAGCAACACTGCCAATCCTTTGTGGCATCTGCTGTACTTCCCCCAAACTCATCTTAAGTAGTTAATAGCCCATTCCAACACAGCTCTTTCTTTACTCTCTTGCAGAGGCGTAGCGAGCGCCCTCCGTACCCTCCGACCGGAGGGGGCCCCGCAAGGAAGGGGGCCCCTAAAAGTGGCAAAATAAATACCACATTCCAGTTTCTGCATTGTAAGGGGACCCGCCCGGACATATGTTCGGAGGGGGCCACCGTTCGGAGGGGGCCACGTTCTTTGTTGCTACGGCCCTGCTCTCTTGAATTGTTTGCCAAGTATTTTTTAGTGGGTCTTAACACAGAAATCAAAGAAATGAGTAAGGGTTAAAGTCTTTGTTATGCTATCCTTATTTTATCTAGTGTGTCCCTTTAGTTTTACCCATAGCTCTTTCTCTCAACATATTAACTGTCACTGGTAAGTAGCTAGAAGAGAAAAGCTTCATCCAGTCCACAGAACAGATACCAGACACTGCCATGAGAATTGTGCTGGCACTAAGGCCCAGCTCTTCAAAGGCATTTCTTCAAAGAAAATGGAGTTAGGTGCTTAAATACCTTTGAGAACCTGAGCCTCAGTTTTTGGTCTCCACTGGCACAAGGCACAAGAGTGTGGAGGTAGGACATTTTAATGTTCCATTGCTAGTAAACAACTAAACTGTAAATTATTATGTCAATCAGCTATTTTTAAAGGGAAACTGTGGAGGAGTGAATAATATTTTCTTCATTCCTTTCCAACTGTTCTCTAGATTTTATGTATTTCCAAGGTCATGTTCGTGCATTTAGCTTCCTAGTCTCTGTAATTATGATTTAAAAAATCTTGAAGCTGAAGAAGGTTAAAAAACATTTTTAAAAGGTAAATCAAATAATTCAAATAGCAAAGAATAAATAAAGCAGAATACAATCTATGCCAGGCACATTTAGAAGAAAAAGTCAAAGAGATGATACAAAGATCATCTAACCAAAGATATCAAAGTAATTTATTTTAAAAATGCTATGTTTATCTAAGAATTATGAAAACTGCAGAAATAAGACTGGACTGTATGATTTTTAAAACACTGAGGAGGTAAAGGATAAAAAATATAGTTAGTATGTAAGGCTAAGATTTTGTCATGGATATTTTTAGTAACAGTCATGAACAGTTCACGGGCAACAAAGAAAAATTCACAGAAGCCATGACCTGTCCATGACTTTTATTAAAAGTATCCATGATATCCATGGGGGCTCAGAGCTCCAGGGTCCCTCTCCACCCCTGGCTTGGAGCTGCAGGATCTCCCTATCCTCTCCCCCCCTCGTGGTGGAGGGGAGCTGCAGAGTCCCCCTGCCCCCTACCCAGTGGCAGAGAGCTGTGGGGATCCCCCTGCCGCCAGATGGGATTCATCTGAGAGTTCTAATGGAACTACATTCAATACAGCAGAGATATTAATGAAGATATGCAATATATCTTTAACACATACACACACCTCCACCACTCCTTCTTCAGTTTGGAAAGTCACTAGTGTATTAACTACCTATAAAAAAGGAGTGTTAGAATTATTAATAATTTTGGAAATTATTAATATTGGTACTGGAAACCACCAGACACCAATTTTAATCATAAATTCCTTTTTTAAGGAATGGTATTTTATATGGTTGCCCTAAGCATGTCTGACATCCTAAATATAACAACTCACTACATGTGATTCAGTAACAAAACATTTATAAGCATTTGATCCAGGTACTTACAAATGAGCTAAACCAAGGGTGTTTACACTCATATTGTCAGCTCCCATATGGTCAGACAGATATTAGCAATGAACCCTTAATAGCTTACTTTTTATACCCTTTAACAAACAAGTGATGTCATTGCCAATTACTGACTTCTGCTATAAACCAATTTCCAATCTCAATCCAGATAAGATTTACAACCTCCTTTCTCCCCAAGACCTTTCTTCCCTTCCTTCTTGCTGACCACCAGTTTTTCTTTTGCACTTGGGTTCACATAGGCCCTACATTTTGAGATAAAACTGGTATGTGGGGGTGCGAAGGGCCACAAGACAGGTTTCATTTTCTTATTTAAAACCATTTGTAGCTATACCTAGCAGTCAGAAGCCTTCTTCTTAGAAACTTCCCCTTATCTCATCAGTTATTCTTTGAACCAGACATCCTCCCTACTTCATGACTTTTGACCCATTAACATTATTTTTAAGGCCTTCCTTCTACTAGCAAGTCAGGGCCTTTCTTCACAACACATATATATTTCCTTAAGACTACACTAATTCTTTAATTTCATATTTATCCTACAAGGAATCAAAGCTAAGGTTGGTGAGTTTCACCTCTGTTCCACAGAAACTAAGAGCTTGATTTAAGAGGGGGGGAAAGTGCTCCAACTTTTTCCAAAAATCTTTTTTCTCTTTATTCAGCCAGGAGCCTTAACAAGTGGAGGCATGGTATAACTAACCCTTATACGCCCATCCTGATTGGGTATATGTGGGATGGTTATCTGGGGTATGGGTGGGGCTTGTCTCAGATGTCTGTGCTTTATGTCACCTCTATAATGGGTATGCTTCTCTCAATCAGCTCTTGAAGACCACTCAGAGGCTGAAGCAGCCTTCTGATTTGGCAGTGCTGCAAAGAACACCCTGCTTTTATGTGTATGTCCAGTTTCAGTTCAATGGGCTGATATTGATCTATAAAGCCCTATATAGGTTGGGCCCCATCTGAGAAACCATCATCTCTCCCTGCTCTACCAAGATGATAAGGTTAACTGTGATACTTGAGTTAAGAATCCCCCTTTTATAAAAATCTAGTGAGCTGAGGGTAAATTATTCTGAGTGGAAAGTCCTGGACTTTAGAATTTAACTCCAGAATTGAGCTGAGAGAGCCGGAGTCTAATTACTTTCAATAGCATGGTAGGGGGTAAGCATTTTCAATTTACAAAGGTATTTGCCTGATAGGGTGATGAAGTGCTCTTTAAGTGTGTGTTTAGTGTTCTAGCTGTACTGACAGTGGTCAACTACATTTTGATCTAGTTTTTTTAAGTTTTTGCATGTGAGACCAAAAATATTATGAAGGGCAAATCTTTATAAACAAATTCAAATTTGAGCACCTCAGTAACTGCTTATTGGCTCAATTTTGGCTCCTAGGAGCATGTTCCATGCCAGAGGGGGAAGGATGTACATCATCTAATTGGGAGAGTCTAAAGGATCATGCCCCTTTGTTTCCAGTGGCCAACACCAGCTAGTTTGACTTTCTATACATTGTAAAAGGGATTTGTCCCATGCAGCTCTGTTGGTGTGCAAGGTTACGTGGGGAAGCAAGTTAATGGACCAGTCCACACATGCTCAGTCTAGATCTGGTTAATGCTGTAGTCAACACTGCCTGCCACTTGCCCCTATCCTCTGCTGCTCAGCATAGACATCTGAATTATGAGTGGCTCTTGGAGGAGGAACAGCTCCCAGTGCACTGTCCTCCAGCCAGAGCTCCCTTTCAGGCCCAATCATAATTTGCCCCTAAATCCAACATGATTTTCAAAAGTGATGAGTACCCAGCATCTCACAAGGACTTATTTTGGCACGTGACTATGAACTCAGGAGCCTGAATTTAGGCTTAACATTTCTAAAAATATTGACTGTTAAGATTGTAATTAATAATAATAATAATTTCAAAGCCATTATACAACACTTAACAAATCCAATCTAATGGTATCAGGCCAGCATAGTTTCTGAAAGGGATCAATTTTGTCTCCCTAACCTGTTTGAATTATTTGTAAAAGTTTAGACAAGTCACCCAGTGGACCTAATTTATTTGGATTTTTAAAGTGATTTAGATAAAATTCCTCATAAGACTATCAAAGCCTCATAAGACTATCAAAGCCTACTAAATCACTCTTTCAGTGTCACAACATTAGGCTGTTAATTTTAGGTTCATAGGAATGTGCAGAGGGACTTGGCCTACTTCTTTAAAAAAAATCTATTAGATAAAAAGAATCCTTGAAAAATGTATTAACACACAAAGGGGGGAAAGAAGCAGTTAAAGTATTCTGAAAAAATCAAAAGTTTAAATGAGCATTCATTTTGAAAGGTTCCCTTTTCTTTCCTTTGTATTTGCATAATATCCAAATCAGGGTTTTCAATTAAATTCCCCTGATAACTAGATGTCTTTTTTGGGGGGAGAAGAAATCCAAAGAAACAAAAAGTAGGATAGAGAAGAATAGAGACTTGGGTGAAATGCAATACTACACTAGGAAAGGGATAACAAGCATTAACTCCTACATCTCAGAGGTTACTTAGAACACAGAAGCCTTGATGGGGATTACCAGACAGCCTCCCTGGTTCCTGTCAAACCTTTGTGGTTCCTTAGTGCTCTGTCTGAAACCTGCAGGCAAATACCTACTTGTCACAGAGTGAATGACCCCATAAGGGATTTGGGTCCAGTTCCAAGTGCACCTGGTTTTCCACTTAATCAAGGGACTAGGGATTCCTCAGGTGAAGCACATGACTGGGAAGGGTCATGAAACTATGGTCAGGTGACTACTATAATATCTGTCCTCTTTACCTGGGCCCCAAAACAACGTGAGATTGGATTTAAAAATGAGATTTTTTAAAATCAACATATAGGGGGGATGGTATTTGGCTTGTGGTTTGGAGGTTTTTAGGGGGCACTTGGAACACATTTTCAAGCTTTTCTCCACAAACATAAGGGCTTGATTTTGTTTATTTGGTTTTTTTCCCTTTTAAAAAAACAAACAAACAAGTTTCATATTTTGTGACTCCAGGGGTTGGGGCTTTAAGAAGAATACCAAATATCATGACACCATGATAAAAGAATGTGAGTTGGGAACATTGTGGGGGTTGCAAGGAACTCCTGTACTAAGGGGAGAAAGATTGTGTGTGGGGCTGTGCACCAAGGGACTGTTTAAACTTGGGAATAGAACTGAAGGAATTCTTCTAAAGGAAATGCTCTAAAGACTACTGAGCCCCGAAGAAAACACAAAAGCAAATCTTCTGAAACAAGAGGAGAACCAGACATTCCATTCACAAACTAGACACCTGGCAACCCTAATTGGTAGGTCCACCTCCTTTGCAGTGAGGATTCAAGGGGCAAATCCCATCCACAAAGAACAGTTTGGGCCTGGAGAGGGCCAGAAAGACCATTGAGGCCCATGACAGACAGACAGTGACAGATTTTTTTTTTGTATTGTTTTCAAACTCTTTTGCTTGTCCCAGGAAAGGGGAACCAGAGGGCCAAGTCACCCAACTGCACCAAACCACTTCACCAAAAAGGGGAGACTGCAGACTTCAAGGGAAATGAGGTGCAGCATGGGAGAATCTGAGGCAAGGATGATTGGATGCCAAGCTGGGGTGAGCCTTTCTCAATGGCCTACTACTGTACTAGTATCAGACAGCTGGAATTCTCTTGCAGTTATTCCACTGAGTAGAAGTTTCTGGTAGGAAAACGGGGGAAGTGGCAGCAGGGCATTCTCAGTGAATTGCTCTTGTCTTAATTTGTTTGTGTTAAAGACCTCCCATAGAACAAGCCTGGCAGCCTTAAACATAAGATGCAAGATGCTTCTGTTTATTTAGCCTGGGAGCTAAATTTAAGTGTGAGGGGTGATATACCTGTTGCTGTTACTGGCCATTTATAATGATGTATTTACATTATGGCATGGGTATACATTTTAAGTTCTCTCTAAATTAACATACAACCAAATAATTAGTAGTTAAACCTCACGTTTCAGAACATGAGATGGTCACCTGAAAGACTAAAAGAAGACATCTCCTGTCTTAGTCTACAACCTGGAACAAGTCAACAGATACATTATGTTTTCCATACATACCTTTATTCACTCCTATCTACGAAGCAAAAAGCCAGATTTTCAAAGAGTTCAGCATCACCCAACATAAAGAATAACAAGAGATGCAGGTGCTGTGCTGAGCTCTTTTAAAAGTCTAACCCTCCATTTAGAACATTTTCAGAGAAGTAAAGATGACCGATGTTCCATTCCTTTGCACTGGTGATCTTGAAAGGGATATAGATATAAATACATGAAGCTAGATATTGTGGCATCTAAAAAGTTAGCTATGCCATGCAGCCTGTCTCTGGAATGCTGAGCATGTAGTGCACTGAGGAGTCTAGTTTAGGCTAATGGCACTTTTTGAGTTCCATCCAGATTAAGCTATAAAGATTTTAAACAGTGGAAATTTCTAACAAATTATATTTTAATGGATGGCCACTGCTGAACTATTATGATGGTGGAAGGGAATGTCTTTTTTGAAATCCTAACCATGTCACATATTAAAAATTCTCCTCCTGCACTTTATGAGTGTTCAGACAGTAGGGGGACTCCTTAAGATATGTGGTAAAGTAAGCCTGGTGAGTTCAAATGAAAGGGTTGAGTTCCTGACCAGATGAACACCACCTGTGCCATCTAATTTCCCTTATATGCCCTGATTTTTCATTAACTCGTAAAGGATATTAAATTAAAGCAACAACACAGCAGCAGGGTGAGGGTTCCAGCAGGGATGGTGTGAAAATTGCTTGTTCTTACAAGAACTGAGGCACAGGAAGCTTTTTGTTTGTTTCAGATTCATGACACAAGCAATATCTCCTAAGCATGTGCTGATGATAACAAAGAATAGATAAAGGGACAAAATTAGACCTAGCATCTGTTATAATCTAATGATGTTTTATCCTCTGAATTTGAAGGGAACTACTCTCCCACCCATGAGTACAGATGCACATTTATTACTACACTTATTTTTAAGAGGTTATGATTCACTCAGAACACAGAAACAAATGGATCTATTAGAATAAATTAATGTTGTGAAAATGAATTGTAATAAACATAATTTTTATTTTTCTGATTATTGTATCAATATTCTTTACCATGGTTTACATGGGCATCTGAACCTATGCAGGGGAAAACATATTAAACAGGACTACTCAATAGGAATTATTATCACAGGGTGAATTTTTCAAACCCATTGAATTTCAATGGGACTTGTGCTCTGGCCTGAAATTACTTTGGTACTGCTAATGCTGCATCTGGCTGCTGACAATCCCTCAATTTTGAACTCCAGTATTCTTAGGGCTAGCCCAGTGGCTGGAAAATTGGGAGGTGGAATTGCATCAGGAATGTCACCTGGCAAATAACCAAGATTCAGTCCTAGAAGGACTTCAAATGTGGTCCATTGATTGGATCATAGGTGTGTGACGAGAACACTGGTCCATTTCCTCCACTCTCTGCTTCTCTGATGAGGCTGCTGGAAATTGGCTTGGCAAGCTCCACATCTGATAAGAAGATGACCTTAGGCACTCTTAAAATCCCACACACTAGTTCAGCTGTTAGTTACTACAGCATAATCTGTCATTATACTCCTCAAATATCCAGTAAAGTGCAGTAGCAAGCTTTTACACTTTTTAATAGCTGTGCTTACTTTTTTGTAGTTACACTGATATATCGTATATTAGATACAGTAAATAGCCACTCTTTTTCAATAGCCACAAATGAAGGGCTCAGAGTGCAGGAGAAAGGTCCAGGCTGGGGCAGGTGTGTGTGGGAGGGAGTTTGGGTACGGGAGGGGGCTCAGGGCTGGGGAAGGGGTGCAGGAGGGGTTGTGGGGTGCAGGCTTCGGAAGGGAGTTTGGGTATGGGAGGGGGCTCAAGGCTGGGGCAGGAGGTCAGGAGGGGGTGCAGAGTGTGGGCTCCAGGAGGGAGTTTGGGTGCAGGAAGTGGTTCAAGGGGGTGTGGGCTCCAGGTGGTGCTTAGGGGGGCATAGGGGCAGTTACGTGGTTCTGTACGTTTCCGGCCAATGGGAACTGCAGAGCTGGTGCACAGGGCGGGGGCAGTGCGCCGAGCCCCGCTGGCCACCCCTGCACCTCGGAGCTGCAGGGACACGTCTCCGCTTCTGGGAACCACGCGGAGCCAGGTAGGGAGCCTGCCAGCCCCGCCAACCAGACTTTTACAGCCTGGTCAGCAGTGCTGACTGAATTTGCCAGGGTCCCTTTTTGACCAGACATTCCATTCACAAACTAGACACCTGGCAACCCTATTTGGTAGGTCCACTTGGAAAGGAGTCAGGTGTCCTTAAAAGAACTGGAAGAGCTCAGTTAGTCTGGATAAAGTGAAGAGGCTGGGAGTGTCTGATCTTAAAATGGGTTGACAGAAGTTAGGACAGAAGAAAACTGGGAAAAGCCCACAGAAGAGGAGTTAGCTTTTGTTGTTGGTCTAAAAATGTGGGCAAGACTTAAGGGCTGTCTCCCTGGAGTGTTGGTATTCAGCCAGGAGGAGAATATTGGGGAAGACTTGGGGAAGACTAAAGCTCAAGCCTGAAGGGTGGGAATGACTTAAATTTATCCTTTTGGCTTGGGATTTTTTTGAGAACTCCAGGTCAGGGTGAAGGAAGGGTGAAGCCTGAGACTTCAGGGAGCCTGAGAGGAATGAAGTTGTACAATGGGACCAGGAAGGGGCTGTGGGGAAGGCTTTGGAGAGGCGAGAAGGAAACAAGCCCAGGGAGGAAGCAGGGGGCCTGAACAGATGGAACTTGCCTGCTTAATCCAGAAAATAGGGAGGGCTGAACCACTGCCAGAAAAAAGAGTCTGAGACCAGGGATGGAAGGACTAATGATTTGAGATTCAGTCTGAGGCCACAGAACTATTGTTTATTTGACTTTTGTTACCATGGCAGTGCAGAGATTTTAAAATGATAGGCCAGAAGTTAGGCACCTAAGTAAATGGCCTGCTTTGCAGGGCTAATGTTACCCACAGTGCCTATGGGCTTAAATGTATTCAACCCCCCAAAAATCAGGCTGCTTATTTAGATGCCGAAAAGTAGATTTATGCCCAGCTTTAGCCACCCAGGGTTGGAATGTTTGGCTGTATAACTTTACAGATGATATCTTTACTACAGGGCTGGATTCTCTGCTACATTACACCTTCTACTACCTGGGCAAAATAAATGCAAATAAGCTGTAACGTGCTACTGCTCTGATCTGATCCCGTTTTATGACCACTTCCCACTGACTTCATACAAATGACTGAAGAAGGCCAGGGACTACAGACTGTGCAGTGGAGAGTGAGGCTGTGAATGTTTTGTGCTCATCTGCCTCTGGTAACACAAACCAACGAGCGCAGATTGTCTTCTAGAATTGCACTGATACCAATACAGATGAAAATGTCTCTAAAGACTTTCATTTCACAGAAGCACAAGGAAACACTCATTTTCCTAATGGAAAAGGGCAAAATCATTAAAAAGAAAATGTGTATTTTAAAAATATATTAAAAACTGTATACTAATGAAGAAACTGCTTCAACTCTTTATTTTTCCATTTAAACCGTACAGACTCCCTTACCATGCAGTAAGTAGAATGAGTTGATTTTCAGTATATTAGGCATGGAAACTGCTCATTCTGATAATTTCTTACTGATGATGCCCTAGATGTAAGTACTTGCACATTTTCTGATGATAGTGCCATTGCATCTCTCAGAGAATGGCAACAAGCACACTTTACTTCTTTGTATGCTACCAATAGGCATATGGTCAACAAAAGAAAGAAATGGTGCAGAGCAAGACTAGCATTATGATGCTGCAATATCACCAGCATTACGTCATAAATGCATTAGTGTCTGCCAAATATAACTATTCTGTAACAATAACACTGCAAAAGGGGCATCCATCTGTTATCACCTCTCCTCTATGCCAAAACACAGAAGTTGCAATTAGCTAGAATGTTTCTTCTGTCTGTACTCAGGCTGAATTCCCAGAGCCTGGGTGAAAATATGTGGCACAGCATTCTTAGCAGAAGAGCCTCTGCTTTGAAAAGTGATCCTTTTTGCAGTCTACCAAATTCCACATTTGACTTCACCATGTGATTCAAAAAAAAATATTTGCTCGTGGTTAGGGAATAAGATGGGAGTCCCCTATCTGGTCAAGTATTGGGGGGGGGGTGAAGGTCTAGTTTTTTTATCATATTTGGGCCTTCCATTGAGAATGCTGCGTCATCCTTGACCATAGTAATTCCCAAGTGCAATTCTGGTAGGATTTAGTATTTTTCTTCCACATACTTTGTGGTCATTATTGGCACTTAAAAAAATAAAATAAAACTAGATACAGTACTGTGTGCCTGTAATACATCAGTTGGTAATTATTATGCTATAGGAAGTTAAATATAAATGAAGGTGTGCCCAGAGAAACACAAATGGAAAATAGGAATTCATCTTGCAGAGGCGATAGTTAATATGCTTTGACAATTAAAAAGCAGATGGAAGTGTGTGTGTGTGTGTGCGCGCATGCACTCTTTAAGACGTATGACCAATGTTTGGAAAAATATGTAGGCTGGTTTTAAAACATAGAGAAATCCACTTTCTTCTATTGTTTTAAAGAAAATCTTCCTGGTGCCACAGTCCACTGGACAACAAAGCATTCACAACAGATGTGGTGTCAAGGCTTCATTAATCCAGCAAAACATATCGACAAATGTTCCTTATAAAATTTCTCAGATTTTTTAAAAATTAAATTTACATCAATTTTGTTAAAAAGTCATAGTAAAAAATGTTGCAGATTGAAAATAAAATTCTGAGCTTCTCTAATGCCTTAATTCAGGCAAATAGTCTTCATAGTTTGCAAGTAAACACTTCCGGTCATAATGATACTATTTGCCCTTCAACAAACCCCACTCCACACAAGTCTAATCTTTCAGCTGACCAAGATGCTAAAATTTTTCTTCCCAACACAAAGGATAGCCAGGTTTACTATCTCACCCATTTTTCCTTATGTCTCATCTAGAGTGGAATAATCCCTGGGGAATGTATTTCATATGGATTAAAGTTACCAGGCTGCCTGATGAACAGGGCCGGCTCCAGGGTTTTGGCCAAGCAGCCAAACAAACAAACAAACAAACAAAAAAAGCCGCGATCGCGATCTGCGGCGGCAATTCGGCGGGAGGTCCTTCTCTCCGAGCAGGAGTGAGGGACTGTCCACCGAATTGCCACCGAACAGCTGGACGTGCCACCCCTCTCCAAAGTGGCCGCCCCAAGCACCTGCTTGGTAAGCTGGTGCCTGGAGCCGGCCCTGCTGATGAAGTAGCAGAGGCAGATGATAGCTCTTAATATAGAAGTTAAATAAACTGCTTCCTGCCTCTCCAGCAGATATTTACTGGATTTGGAGGTGAAGGACATTGTCCTACCTTCCCAACTCTCTTTGAATATGCAAATAGGGAGAGAGAGTCCATCCAATGTCACCTGAACAGTAAAGGAAGGGTGCACCTAGCGCAACGAAGGGCAAAGTGGTAGGGTTTGGGCCACTGCCCCCTTAACAAACCACTAGTAAGTTTCTAGGAGGATAGCTGGCTGTGAGGGTTGAGACTGGCTGATGTGTTCTAGTTGAATGTGAGCTTGCCCTGATAGCCAGCCTGTCTTTTTAAACATCCTTATTTCCAACTACACTGATCAGTCTTATTTCCAGTAGAACATCATATTCTGTGGAAGACAGGAATAAGGATGAGGCTAATCAGTATCATAAGGAGAGCTGAACAAATAATTGATTTTGTTTTTTTATTTAGCGGCCAAACCAAAAATAAAATAAAAATGGATTTGTTTTGAACTAAAATTGATTTTTTTCTCATTGAAAAGAAATGTTGAGTTGTTTTGCTTAGAAAATTTATTTTGACGTTTTTGAAATTTTATGTTCAGTTTTTAGGCTGAAAGTCTTTGCTGAGTTTGACCTGAATTGTTGAATAATTTCAGTGTCCCCAAACCAATTGTTTAGCCAAATTTACTATTAGCCAATTTTTTTTGCCAAGCTCTGAGCATGTGTGTCACTTGGACTGTCATCCCTGACAATAAGAAAAGTTAAACACACTATCAAACATCTGTTTAAGAAGCAAGTGTAGTTATAGACAAGACACTTCATCAATTTAGTCAGTGACATATATGTGCATATTATAACCATATATTATGCCTTTTTAAAATAGAAGACTCATTTGGAAAATAAACGTTTTAAACATTTTCAAGTCATCATTTTCAAGATTAGGTGCCTAAAATTACATACCTAAATACATATGTAGATGCACAGATGAAAGTGGCATCATTTAAAATATGCTGAACTGTTCTCAGTTCCCAACAATATCAATAGCACCTCTGAAAAGCAGGCCATGTTTTCTTATGTGCTTAAATACGAGTAGAGATGCTTAAGTTTAGTCTCCAGATTAGCAAATTGTGGCCTAGACTTCTAAAACTAAATAGCACCTGACTTTATCAATACATCATTGTATGAGGGGATGAGAGAGTTCCTTCCAATATCACCAAGAAACTTTTTTCCTCCCATGCAAATGTTACTGGCTTTCACAAAGTGCAGCAATTGAAATCTCCAAGCTCTAACATGCACTACCTGCTTGTCTGGAAGAAAGAGGATGGTTTCCAAAAGTCTGCTGGGCGCAGTAAACCTCAGTCCTTGTATACATCTACATGCATTTTGAGGACAAAGGACAATTTTCTACTCTTTTTCTTTAATTCTGGGTATCAAGCAGCATGTCTGAATCAAAGATTCCCTCATCATTCTTGATTTCAGGAAATGTGCAGCTCAACGTGATATAATGTTGCATTAATTAATTAATAAAATAAAATTGTGAAATAAAGAATTTATAATCTGTATAAATAGCTGTCATTAAAAAGAAATGTCTAGTTGAAAAGCATAGACTAAGAGCAATATATCAAAATGTTGGAAAATATATTTAAAGTTTTTTTTACAGTAAAATTACTTCACTTATGCTTTGTCTGAAACAGTCATTAAAATATGCACATTAATGTGATAAAGTTATTAAAGCTATAAATCTTCTGCAAATATAGATGCTTTTAATAAATTACAATAATACCAGTATTTTGTATTGCTAATATCAGCATAAAAGTATATCACCTTCAAACATTTTAATGCATATTGATCTAAATTTTCAAACTTTGGATGTTTGCAGAAACGACTGCAGAATATGCATATAAAGATTCTATTCTCGAGACCAAAACTGAAAATACAATACATAGTTTAAAAAAAATGAATTAAATATATTTATATGAAATACAAATGGATCTATTGTAACTATTTAATCACAAAACAAAGTGAAATCAGCCAGACAATGCACCAAGAGCCAGATTTTTTGAAGTATCGAGGAGCCTAATGGGATTTAAAAAAAAACACCTGTCTGACTAACTCCTAATGTGATCCTCAAGTATTTTGGAAAATACACCCTATCTGCTTATCTGAATTTTAATCTAAATACTTTAAAAATGTTGTCCCCAAGTGCCTGATGCAAAGCGCATTGGGCTTAAATTCTCACTTACACTAAGGCCACTTTACCTCTCTAGCAGCATAAAGAAACCAAAAAGTTAGTGTAAATATTGGTCCCACTTTAGAGTTTCAGTACAGTGGCTGTAGTGTAAATAAGTCTTTCCATTGATTTCAAAGGGCTTTGGGTTATGCCCAAAGTCCTGCAGTCTATTATCTTCAGTGGAAGTTTCTCCTGACAGAGGATTTCAGCATTTGCTTAAATGCAGCAACTATTTCAGAGTAACCTACAGATTCACATATAAAGGCTTTGTTCTACATTATGCACTCCTAATCCCCCTTTGAGAGACAAGGGACCAGGCCCTCTTCCTGATGGAACTTCAATAGTGCCAAGCATTCAACAATCATGAGTTAGGCTCTAAAACATCATAAAGTGGCTTAAAAAATAATGAGATTTTAAAGAATAATAACACAGGTTAAAGGAGTTATTTCTTACTTTGGGAGTTTGAGCTTTTTGAATTCATTGGGGTCCCCTTTTCAAGCTGCTCCCTGCAACTCTGTGCACTAATTTACTTTAAATAAATAAAATGGAAATTCTCAGGTAATCCCAGGATCCTAGTATATGAGGCTTCAAGAAAAAACACCAGATGAACCTTATGGTAAAAAAACATAAGAGTTGGAAACATTGTAACTTGTATGGCTCCACTGACTTCACTATGCTAGCTATGGAGCTATGCCCACTTTTACCACCAGAGGACTTGGGCCAAGTTACTTGTGGTGGTGGCAGGGCTGGATCCAGGCACCAGCCGAGCAAGCTCGTGCTTGGGGCGGCAGATTCTAAGGGGCAGCTTCCCTCCAATCCTTTTTTTTTTGGTTCGCCGCTCCGGTCACCCTGTAGGGGGCGGCGGAGCGGAGGAGGGGAGCGCCCTGCTGGGAGCGGGCTGCGCGCTTCATCTGCCCCAGCTGGTGCCAGGTCTGCAGCAAGCCCAGCAGGGCAGCCCGCGTCCTTCCCTCCCCGCCGACCAGAGCGGCGCGGAGCCCTCCCGGCAGGCAGCGCGGCGGGAGGGGCCGCGTGGCAAGTGCCCCGCTGAAGGAAGCCCTGGCTGCCCCCCTTCTCTCTCTCCCCCCCCGCTTCCTCCCTCTCCCCCCCGCTAGCCGGGATGTGCACTCCGCTGCCCGGGGCATGTCTGCAGCGCAGGGAGTCCCCCCGCACCCTGGCTCCGGCCACCCCACATGGTTTGTTTTTTTTGTTTTTTTTGTTTTTTTTTGCTTGGGGTGGCAAAAAAGCCAGAGCCGCCCCCGGTGGTGGGGAAAAAATCTATTTTATGAAGAAAAGGGGTTATATGGATGCCTGCAAAACAAAGAAAGAAATTGAAAGACTTTTAGTCATGTTTTTACAGTGTCTGCCACAATGGACCTGGGTCTGTTAGGTACTGCCATAATACAAATAATAAAGAAGAGAGAGAGAGAGAGAGAGAATGCCTGATAGTCTACAGTCTTCTGCTTGTGTAGCCAAGCAGGCACAAAATGGATATAAAAAGCTACCATTCTGATCTCTCTCTCTCTCTCTCTCTCTTTCTCTCTCTCTCTCTCTCTCTCTCTCTCTATAAGAAACACTTCCTAATTCAGAAGTTTGTGTTCCAAGACCACCACAATTTTCAGATGAGAGGAATGTACCTAGGAAGATACAATAGCTATCACAGCCTTAGGAAATTAGAAAATGATATATACCTCAAAATAATACAAATAACATAAAAGGTTAATGGAAATGATAATGCCAGATTAACATTTCAGACAATTAATGAAATTCATTAGGAGTAATCTGTGGATGATTTATGGCCATTAGAGGAATGTGGGCTAAAATGGGAACTCTTGACATAGGTTGATAATGGAAAATATGGTCATGTTTTCTTCTCTGTATCTGGTTTTTGTACTTTATATATTGAGCCTGCCTACATTCTCTACCTAGCTTTCAGGTTTACTGCAGTACAGTCTCATTCTTTAAATGTTTATTGCCTCAAATAAATTACAGTATCTCTCTACTATGAGGCAATTTTAATTTGTAGAATTATAGAGGGTTGTCTAAAAGTATATAACAGAAATCTTTAAGGTTTGGTCAGGGCTGATCCACACAATGAACACTTCCTCTTCCTTCAGTATTTCTGATAAATTCAACAGTGCACAGCTATCTGAGGCTAAGTATTAGAATAATACTCTATTTTACTGAGTCCAGCAGTAGAACATAAAATGTCTGGATTTTGTAAATTTAATTTAATTTAATTTAATCTTTATTACTGGCTAAGGCTACCATATCCCCTGGATCACCCTCTTAATACTCTTACATAATTCTCAGTGTTTATTACCTTTCTGTGGTTATAATGAGAATACCCATTATTTGTTTTTTAATTTATTTATTTGGTTTTCACAAGGTAGGTGAATTTGTAATTCTGGGGATGTGTTATTTCCTGATGTTCTGTTATTTGTTTTTTTTCTCTTGGAAAAACTTTTGTGATGAGAGGGAGATTCCTTTAAGAACTTTGGAGAGTTCCTGGATATTACCTCATACTGGAGGCATATATCTATGCATACATTTCTATCTGCGGGCAGGGAAGAAGAATTATTTTTATGTATAGAATAATAAATAATAAAGATTCTTTCTATAATATTTCCTAGTGCTCACAAGTAAGCTAGGCACTTCACAGGAAACAATGAAGCATGTAGAAGATGGGCTTGACATTTTACCAGAAAAATTCTCCAATCTCCATTTTGCTTTCCTAAATCTTTATTCTGAATAAGCAAAAGTCACTCAATCCTAAGATGAATGCTGCAGACCCTGAGCATGCTCAGTAAGAATTTAGGATTTCCAAAATAGTGCCCTGGCAAACAGCCAAGTGGGTGTGGATCAGCAGAATCACAGCTCTGAGATTAATGACAACAGTGAGCATGTGCTAGATTGGTGGCTACTGAGCATGTGCGGTAAGAGGTGACAGAGAGGTCAGTTACCTGAGCAGCTAGCTGGTCAGAGCCCACTCATATCGGTCACAACTTGTTTTAAAGGTCAGAGCTGTCAATGAGAATTCTGAAGTAATGGTTAAGCCTGAGCATGTGCAAGTGAGGTACCTGCTTCTAAAAACAGAAAGGTATATTAAGAGAGAGCTACAATGTAGCATAAAAAGGCTAGCTGCCAGCAACAGTTCCCGAGTCCGGAGTCTGAGTCAGAGGAAAAGAAATCTACTGTCACCAGTTTGTTGCAAACTGGCCACTAGCAACAAATTGCTTTGCTTAGAATCATTTAAACCAGGGATCAGCAACTTTTGGCACGCGGCCCACCAGGGTAAGCACCCTGGCGAGCCGGGCCAGTTTGTTTACTTGCTGCATCTGCAGGTTCGGCCAATCGCAGCTCCCTCTGGCCACGGTTCACCGCTCCCGGCCAATGGGGGCTGCGGGAAGTGGCGGCCAGCACATCTCTCAGCCTGCGCTGCTTCCTGCAGCTCCCATTGGCCTGGAAGAGTGAACCGCGACCAGTGGGAGCCGTGATTGGCTGGACCTGCAGACATGGCAGGTAAACAAACTGGCCCAGCCTGCCAGGGTGCTTACCCTGGTGGGCCGCGGGCCAAAGGTTGCCGATCCCTGATTTAAACTGTATGCTATTGTAGTTTAAGTGCTCTTTAACTTGTAATAAGAAATTGTGGTTCAGGGATTGTGTGCCTTGTTTAGGATATTTAGATCATATTGTACTAGGGATTATTAGTTATATCTATAAAAAAGATACTTTGTTTTGGAAAGAGTATTGCCTGTGTCAGTCACTTTATCCAAAGGTTATATCTGTGTCCTTTAGTGTTTCCTTGACAACCCCGGACACTTTTACCTCGGGAAGAATAAGGGAGTAATAGACATGTTTTTGTAGTAACGTCCCCAAATCCATTGTTTGGGGTAACAGACAGGCAACAAGGTGTAAGACAGGGGGAAGAGAGAGGAAGAATATGGATTGTGTAAATAAGTTTATGCAGTTGTTGAGAGTGGGTATAATTCCCCTCAGTGCAGAGGCCAGCACAAGGACTGTGCAAAACTTAAGTCCCACTTAAACCCTAGTTTGAAGATGTAAGTGAGACTTCAGCAATGTGCGGGCCTTGTTCTGGTCTTCTGAACTGTGGTGAACTACATACATACATCTAGGAGGTAAAAGCTTATAGCTTTTACAGGTGGTTAAAGTCTAAACACTATTTTTTTTGTAGGGGATCATCCAGAGTTGAGTTTTGGGTGGTGATTACAAAGAGGTGAGGGTGGAAGATTGATTAATAGATTTGGAGACTCGAATACACATTTAAATAAAAAAAAAAGAAATTCTCAAATGATTTTGCATGTTCTTTATTATGTTTCCTAAACATATTTTTATTTTTATATTTTTTTCAGACGAATTCTACACAAAATGTCTCCTGTACCAGGACCTTACTGAGATATATTAATTTAAAAATATTGGACTAAGTGAGTCTCAGCACGGTTGAGGGAAGCTCTAAATCACCTTTCCACTACTCCAGGGATTCCCAAACTTGGTTTGTGGCTTGTTCAAGGTAAGCCCTGGGCAGGCCGCGAGACACTTTGTTTACCTGAGCGTCCACAGGTATGACCGCTCGCAGCTCCCAGTGGCCACAGTTGGCTGTTCCACCACTTCCCGCAGCTCCCATTGGCCAGGAATGGTGAATTGCAGCCGCCTTGAGCTGCGAGCGGCCGTATCTGCAGATGCTCAGTTAAACAAAGCATATCGCAGCCTGCCAGGAGCTTACCCTGAATAAGTGGTGAACCAAGTTTGGGAACCCATGCACTGCTCCAATCCTGGGCTGACTGGGGACCAAATCATTCCCTCGCTAATACAGAAAAGTCTCAGGAGTGTTCTAAATTCTGCTGGGTGCAGCCAGATGCTGTGCCAGCCATGGATCTGGTGGAGAACTGTGCATCCTCCACAATCTTCAGTACTCCTATTCCTTTCCTTCATAGCCTCCAGCCTCTACCTGGACTTGGGGGACAGGTGACATAGAACCTGCTATTCTGGCTTTTCACCTTCCAAAGATTTGAGTGTCAGTAATAGTTAATGCTATGAATTTTTAAAAGGGATATAAAACTTGTGCTTTGGAATATAATCCAATTTCTAACTCTTTGGGATCAGGACATATTTTCCCATATCTGCCCATTTTATTTATGATTTCTTGCACCTTCTTCTGAAACATCTAGTATTGGCCACTGTCAGAGAAAAGAGACTGGACAAGACAGATAAATAGACTTACCCAGTATTGCACTACCTTTGCTAACATGAAATTCTTGTTTAACCATTTAAAGCAGCTTTTTCAGTGCTTTGCAGTTCTAAGGCACTGCAAATCAATCAGCCAAAACATGGGCTGAGGATTTATCTGTTCTGTGTCCTCCACACTGGTGTAAATGAAAACAGAATTTTGCTACTTAATAAGACATTTTATTTATTGAAAATATTTTACAGTTTTTCTTGGAAAAATACAATATTAAGCATGGAAGACACTAACTCAGATGTAGTCATTCACTTTAATAACACCATTGCAAAAGCATTGAAACCTAAATGGGTTGCCAAGGAAGGCACACAGAGCTGTATATGAACTGGAGAAACTCAAAAGCTACAACATATTGGAAAGAGCTGGGAAGCACTTGGGGGGAGTCAGGGATGGCAAGAGGAGCATCAGAGAGGATTATATAACATTATAAATGTCTAGGATGGCCAGACAGCAGTTGAAAGGGTCTTGGTGAGCAATTAAGGCATTATGCCCTAGAGGGGTGGGGATCAAAGACCATTTTTGAGAGTTGGGCCAACAAGGAGGGACAAATAGAGAAGCCTCTAGGAGAAATAGTGGGTAAAGCTGAGGCAAGGTCAAAGTGGGACACAAGACCATCTTGAAAGAATGGAGAAACATTTGAGAGGATTCTAAGCTCAGAGCCAAAGCAGAAAAGATGTTGTCAAGAGCTAAATTTGAAGTTAAGGTCTTGTGTTAACCTACATTATTTAACTTGCTAATATTAACAACCGATTGGTGCAGAATCTCCAAGTAATATAGGCAAATTGAATCCCATGTGGAAGTGACTCTGACCTTTATCACTAATTATGTATCTGCAAGTTTTTGTTATCATTAGTAGCAGATTATGCCAACCTTACTCATATTGGGTAGTACTTTACACACTTTAGTCTTAACCGACTTCTGTGGACCTCCTGTCACAGAA
>NW_020664372.1:14180722-14265038 GCF_002925995.2 Terrapene triunguis
AAATCTGACCTTTAAATATTCTGATCAATAATAAGAAATATATATATTTGTATTGTATTCACTATTTGAGGATTAATAAGACATTTAAATACACCTGTACCCCAATATAATGCGACCCGATATAACACAAATTTGGATATAATGCAGTAAAGTAGTGCTCCTGGAGGCGGGGCTGCGCACTCCGGTGGATCAAAGCAAGTTCGATATAACACAGTTTCACCTATAATGCGGTAAGATTTTTTGGCTCCCGAGGATAGCGTTATATCGGGGTAGAGGTGTACCTGGCAAGAATGTACTCCATCAGTGACAACACAACAATATGTTCTGCACTGCAGATCTTTTAAAAATGAAAAGAGCACATGTTTTATATGTCAATTTAATATCACTTTGAAATGTACACTAGTGCTCATTTTTACCTCTATCATCACTTCACACAAAAAAGTACATTGCCAGTAAGACATATAGTGTGATCTGCATTTACACTAGCTAGGATAAAAATTACAAGAGCTTTCAATTCTCATGCTTCAGGGCATAATTAAGGTGAAGAGCACATTTCTCCCATTGCACAGTACTGCACAACTGACCAGGTTCACTATGAGGGTTATTTGCCGTCAGCTAAGATACAGCTGAAGGCAGGACATGAAACACAATGGTCTCTGAATCTAGTTCATCAAGTGAATAGTCCTGCTGACTTCATTGGGAGTTTAGCACATATTTAAGTATTTTGCTGAACTGAGGTGTAATACTGATACTCCTGGGTGGGTCCTCATCACATGCAATTCTGTCCCTCTGAGTGGGTCATCAGCAGACAGAATTGAACCTGGGACCTCTGGATCTTAATGCATGGGTGTCAATGCCTGAGCTAAAAAAAGCCAGCTCTCTTAGCCAAGGATGTACCACTAGACAGGGAAAAGCACCACAGTGAAGAGGCATAGCTTACAGAGGTTGTAGGTAAGTATTGGATTCTTGGGCAGAAAGAGTTAAATATAACTCTTCTTGATAAAAAAAAAAGTAATCTAAGGGGACATGCTGTTTGAAAATTAAAAGATTTGTTATAAAAATGTAATGGTTTGCAAAACTCAAAATACAAATGGATTTTCTGATGTCTCCACCCATATTTACTCCTTTCAGAAACTTGACATTAACCCACCCTCCTCCCCACATCCCGCTGAGATATGTGTAAGGAAATATATATATATTGCATACAAAAGATACTATTAGAAAAATGTTAAGTATACAAAGTCAATCCCCTCCAAATCCTTTCTTCTGGCTCCTGGATCAGCCTCTCATCAACTCCCCGCCCCACGCTCCCTGCTCCAAGATCCTCCTATTCTGCATCCCAGTCAAGCCAATGCCTTTAGCTCCATGTTCCTAGGGATAGGTATTGAGGATATTGAGAGCACAAGTAAGACAGTCTCCCTGCTCTCATTTTCTGTACCTGTCATTATTCAAGCCCCTGGTAGCCTGAAGGAGTAATTTAGGGAATGTTTTAGGGATAACACATGATCAATTACTCTGTGGGGACAGTGCACACACAGTCAGGTGGTATGTGGGAACTGTGTGGCAATAGAGCATGATAATTTCCAATTTATAAGTCTCTAATGAGCATACGTGAACTTCAATTTGGAGAGGTTACTAGTTTAGCTAAATTTGGGCAGAATTTAACATGGATAGTATGTGCCTGAGACCAGTGCACCCTCTTCCCACCAGTCAAATGTTAAATCCCCACTCCACAGTAGGGAAGCAATAGAGCTTCTCAGTGAAATGGTTGTATGGATTTTTTACATGGGCAAAGCAACATGCTTTTTTCTCTACTTTTGTCCTTGGAAATGGGTGAACCATTTTTGCTGAAACTTTCCAAAAAACTTCATTCAGAGACAGATACCAAGCATGAAGAATTGCATTCTAAACCGTTACAATTTGGCAAAGATATAAGCAACAGAAAACAGGAGCTGGTAATGGAATGGGTTGGGCAACCCTATCTATAGGTGACTCTGCCAGGTGTCTCTGATGTACATGAAGGCCCAGTCCAGCTCCCATTGATGCTGACAGAGTCCTTCTGGTTTCAAAAGGCATTGGAACAGTTCCTGACTTTTTAAATCTTTCCTCACAAGCAGGGCCGGCTTCAGGGTTTTGGCCGCCCCAAGCAGCGAAAAAAAAAAAAAAAAAGCCATGATCGCGATCTGCGGCGCCAATTCGGCGGGAGGTCCTTTGCTCCCAGCGGGAGTGAGGGACCATCCGCTGAATTGCTGCCAAATACCTGGACGTGCCGCCCCTCTCCGGAGCGGCCGCCCCAAGCACCTGCTTGCCAGGCTAGTGCCTGGAGCCGGCCCTGCTCACAAGGCAATTCCTCCACCCTGCTAATCAGTTTTGATAATCATCTCTGAACTCCCACCACTCTGTCAAGATCTTTCTAGACAGAGCTAGTTAAAGCACAATGCAGTATGCTAAGGGTATGTCTACACTATGAAATTAGGTCGATTTTATAGAAGTTGGTTTTTTAGAATTCGATTTTATACAGTCTATTGCATATGTCCACACTAAGCGCATTAAGTCGGTGGAGTGCGTCCTCACTACCGTGGCTAGCATCGACTTACAGAATGGTGCACTGTGGGTAGCTATCCCACAGTTCCCGCAGTCTCCGCTGCCCATTGGAATTGTGGGTTAAGCTCCCAATGCCTGATGGGGCAAAAACTTTGTCATGGGTGGTTTTGGGTACATATTGTCAGGCCCCCCTCCCTCCCTCCTTCCGTGAAAGCAATGGCAGATAATCGTTTCACGACTTTTTTCCGGGGTCCCGTCCGCCGGCCCCTCTCAGCCTGCTGCCTGCCTGGATGATCGGAACCCCAGGCAGGCAGCAGGCTGAGCGGGGCCGATGGACGGAGCCCCAGACCGGCAGCGGGCTGAGCCGCTCAGCCCGCTGCCAGTCTGGGGCTCTGTCTGTCGGCTCCTGCCAGCCGGGGTCCCGCTCAGCCCCACTCAGCTGGCAGACCTCGGTGAGGTCGATCAGGGGTGCCTGGACAGATATGGCTATCCTCCTCTTAGAGCACCGAATGGGAGTGAATCCAGGTCATTCTCTTCTTTAAGTTTTGTCTCATGGAGATTCAGTCCTGCCTGGAATATCATGTGAGCTGGAGGCTTCTGCCTCAGGCTGCTTTCCCAGCCGGTATTACCGTGTGGTCGCACCTACCCCAGCCTGCCCCTTGCTCCCATGGCTCATGAAGCCTGGACAGTAGTAAGGAGCAGTTCAACTTGTGGAATGACAAATCCAGAATGAAGGATTGCACTCTATGGGCCACGTTAAGATTATTTCAGAGTCCTAGATGGCATTTAGTCCCTACAAAAGGCTTCATGAAAATTTTCCCCCGCCCCTAACAAAAATGTTAATTTATCAGAGCAGCTGAAAGGGTAGGGAACCCTGGACTATAACTTAAAGAGAGCTTCCACATTATTTAACTGATATTTGATATAATTCAAAGTAAAATTTCACAGTGCGGTCTGTTCTAAGACTAAAAATGCAGGAGGGGAGTCAGAAAAAGGAACCGTGATCTGTCTCCTCCTGGTTTCAATCCAGGGATGTTTTGCGCGTTAGGAGAACGTGATCACCACTACACTAAGGGGCTTTCACATGTTAGGTGAACGTGATAACCACTACACTACGGGGCTTCTCTTTTTTTTGCCACAGACTTTGCCGAATGCACAGGAATGTTTTCTCTAGCTACAGAAGCTACCTAATGCAATGTCTATATCTATGGCCTTCCTGCTCACAAAGTGGTCATGCCCCCGCCCAAAGCTGACACAGTGCGGAGTGCATGTGACACAGCGACCTGGCTCAGGCAGGATCGCTAGCAAGGCATGATACTTTTGCCGTTAAGCAAACACAGGAATTCTTTCCTGGCCTCTGCCACTGAATGCCTCCATGCATTACGCTGTGCCCTATCAGTGCGGGAGGACTGCATGAGCTCAGAAAACATGTCATCGCGAGTGCATTTTTTTCGCCTTCTAATCTGCGATAACCTTAGGGATGGAGATGATAGGGGGAGCGTAGAAACATTCTGGGGGGACTGCATGGTCACCTGTGCTGCTGAGTGCTGCTGAGTTCGCCACGCTGGCCAAACAGGAAATGAAATTCAAAAGTTCTCGGGGCTTTTCCTGTGTACCTGGCTAGTGCATCTGAGTTCAAAGTGCTGTCCAGAGCGGTCACAATGGAGCACTCTGGGTTAGCTCCTGGAGGCCAATATCGTCAAATTGCATCCACACTACCCCAAATTCGACCCAGCGATGTTGATTTCAGCGCTGATCTCCTCATCGGGGAGGAGTACAGAAATCAATTTTAAGAGCCCTTTAAGTCGACAAAAATGGCTTTGTCGTGTGGACGGGTGCAGGGTTAAATCGATCTAACACTGCTAAATTCAACCTAAACTCGTAGTGTAGACCAGGGCTAAGTGCAGTCTCACCACAGCTATATCAAAAAACATTTTTTATGTCCCTAAGCCATGATTTGGTGCCTCTCCATATGCAATGCAAATTCTCATTAGCAACTTTTTTTTTTTAAACTCCATATCTGCTTTGGTATTCTCTCGAATGCTAGTATTTCATCTGTTCCATTAGCCTGCCGCTAGCAAGCTCTTATACTGTAAGATCTTCAGAACAGGGGACAGCACACCAGGCCCCTGATTCTGAATGGGGACTTTAGGCACTTCTGCAGTATAAGTTATATCGCTTTTCAGCTGCCCTTATCTTTTCTTGGCAAACTTTAACTGATTATGCTAACTGTTTTCTATTTCCAGAAGAGTTTTCTTTTGCTTTTTTTCTAACCTAAAATATTTGAGCACTTGTTTTTGGTTTTAATAATTACTCCCATTAAAACTAAAGGCTTGATCCAAAATCCATTGAAGTTCATGGGAACTTATCTAATATTGTGGAATTTACTCATCTTCATTTGCTCACAAAAGTTTTGAATTCTGCAGAAAGCACTTTCTTGAAATCAAATACCATTGTCCTACCACATTCTGTGATTCCCTTTATTTAGGTCAACATGCAAATACTTTTCATATTTATAACATATTCATTCATTCAACATTCATTATGAACAATGATAAATTACCTAGATACTGTATTAAGAAAGCCACTATAACAAATAGATAAATATATTATTAAAAAGTAATGTTATGCTTTTCTTTAGAGATCTGTCATACTAACATTCCCCTCCACATAGGTTTTCTAACTGCCAGTAATATATGCCAAGTGAATAAAAAGGTATATAACTGTATAAAATAGGTTATATATGTTGTGGAAAATTGTCCACACTGTTGATTTTGGATCAGACAGCCTGAGGCTCCTTGATTGATCAATCAAACATGCATGCATGGGGGAGTCAGCCAAGGCAGCCGAACCCCCCCCACCCCCCACCCCCCGACAGATAAAATGCGAGAGATTATATAGGATAAAACCACAAAAATTACATATACTTCCTTAAAGTTTTACATCCATGTAAGGAATAAAGCAAAACAAGTTTTCCTGTTTTTCTTAGTTTTGCCCTTTGCGGTTTCTTGCTCTGTCACCTGACATCTATTAATCATAATCTGTTACAAAGGTTAATTCTACTTTTATAATTTCTACAGTTAGTTCTGCTTTTATGATTTCTGTCTACCCTTCTCCTTTTACTCTCCCCCCCCCCTTTCTCCTTCCTCCAGGCCACACATGCAGTTCACCTGACCCTACATACAGTTCACTTGACCAAAGTTTAGGCCTTAGACTATTTTTCCTCCACATATAATTGCACAGTCATATATGTGGACATACATACTGCTTATTAATAAATATAATAGTAGTTTTACTTAATATAAAGTCTGTAATATAATGTATAAAAGTCCTGCTTAGGTTATCAGCGGGGATTGAGCCTGGAACTTCCTGCACTACAGTTCTGATCCAAAGCCATTAAAATTCATTATGGATTTCAGTGGGCTTTGGATCAGGCCCAATAAACTGATTTTATTACTACTACTACTACTTGTGTGGTAGACTCCCCTTTTTCATTTGTACCAGCCTCAAGAGGGAGACAGAGACCCATATTTTCTTAGTTTTGGTTTCATAAACACCTAGCATACTGCTAGGGAGCAATTAAAATATTTATGATGGTTGTTGAGAAACATAAGCATCTCAAGGATCACCTTGCAGAATTTCTAACAATGCCCTCAGTGGAAGGTAGCTTAGGAAACGAGTGAGAAGGCTGGGGCCATGATCTCCAAAATTGATGAGTTTGGAGATCTGTAGGAGACAGAAGCTTGGCCCTTGTAGGGGAGCTGCCAATCCATGCTGCTCTGTGAGTCTCTCCTCCCTAAGGAATTGTGCTGCCATTTACAACCTCCCTTCTAGACCCTACCCCTTTTGGGGAAGACACAACACAGAAGGAGTTAATGCTGCTCCCCGTTTTTTGCAATTCACATTTTTAGCCAATTTGGAGGAAGCATGCCACATAGAGTGGCAGTTCCCAAGCTTCACACTGTTATGTTATCCTCCCCAACCTGAAGTCACGGTGCAATGACCACTCAGTGGTGTGACAGAAAGGTTTTCACAAGGTCAAAGGGAGGAGAAATCACAACATGAAGCTGTAGTGATGTTATTCCCCTTCTGGGTCTCCAAACTGATCTGAACTGCCTGCAGCGAATTCTCTCTGCTAGCATGGGTGAATGGTACCATCCACTCTGTAGTCTTCACAGGAAGGGAATTTTGTGGTCTCAGATGTACACCATTTTCTAATTGTTGTTTTTCTTATATTCTCTAACCTAAGCACTGGTAAATGTTGGTAAAATGTTTTGAATCTTAAAGGCACTTTGAAAATAGAAAATGAAAAAATATTTTATGTTTTTAACTGGATGTTATGTGAATGACTACAATGCCAGTTAAAATCATCCCTCAGGTGACCACTTTCGGGCACTTGATGACACTTACAGTGTCTCTGGAGTTAGGGGGATATCTCCAGTCAAGTGGATGATGTCTTTGAAAATTGTCCATTAAGAGGCTCCCATAAGGGAATGAACCTTCCATTACCACCCTTTAGAGCAAACCCATCAGATAGTTAATGCCACTTTTGGAGTAATAACAGATATTGGGCCAGAACCTCAGATGGTATAAATCAGCATAGCCCTGTTGTCTTCGGCTTCATTAGTTGACTTACATATTGACCTTTGCACTCTACTGAACATACTATTTATATTTCTTGTGTGTTGACCTAAAACACTGTTCTTGTAGTTACAATAAAGTGGAGTAAGACCACCAACTCCTTTCACATAAGGCAAATATCAGTTTGCAATGAATTTCCATTGCTACAGCCCTTACCCAAATGAAAACTTGTATTCTAAAGGTTAAAGACTTTGGGCTAATGTTGACATTAGGTGAAGCTCAGTGCAAGGAGCAACACAGTAAGCATTATGACTTAGGCACCCTATGAGCCACAATTCCTCCCCTGCTTCCTCCTTGCGCTCATATAGAGAATAGTAATATACTACTATAATATACAGTAATAGTAACAGTAATATACTACTACTGTCCTATACAAGAGTTAAAATATGACCTCTCCCTATGTATGCTCACCTCTGATGGCATCATGACTCCACCCATCCCATTCTTTCCTGCTCTCTTCCACTAGCTCCAGAGAAGGAGTAAGCAGGTGAGTAGCCCCACTTACTACTGTGTTCCTAAACCCGTGGTGTACAGTAGTATAAGGAGGTTTCTTACTCCCTTATGGATGCATGTAGAGTCCAAGTCATAGTCATCTAATCCCCCACATTAATACAGTACTCTGGGTATGATGTTTAATTAACTTATCTAGAAAATATAGACATCCCTGCCTCAAACTGCACTAAAGATCAATGTAAAACTAAGCTGCTGCTGGATGTAGGTTGATCAATGCAGGTCCACTCTGCCTCCTGCCAGTACATATTCGATTTTGAAAACAGCTCATGTTGTTACCAGTATTGAACATTTATACCCTTTTGTGCTTTTTCAATCAATAATATCATTCTCAGTCTCTTACAAATATTGGGAAGACAATTTGTATATTAGTTTCTGTACTTGAATAAATACTTTACTTGCCTTCTTGTCATATTAGGCTGGATTAATCCTGAACGGTGTCTATGGAGGTCAATTTCTCCATTTTTCCCTATCTTTATTAATGATGAATGGATAATAAATTAACAAGAAAGCAATCTTTCTGCAAGCAAGTAGTTATATATAGATTATATAATATATACAGATTATATAATAGCATATTGATTATTTTTCTACAAACCAAAAAGTATGTCTGTCATGTATCATACCATGGGGTGTTACCAAGGTCAGGTCACACTGTATTAGCAGACTGCAGACTTAGACAGAGTAAGTCATGGGGCAGTACTGAGGCGCCACCCCTCAGCAGCTACAGGGCATGCTCCAGGTGGAGGGACTATTTGAAAGGGGAAGTGGCTGCACCAAGAGTGATGTTGATGCCTGATGATGTGGGAAAGAGGGCCCACAGCACAGATGAGGTCATGCTGAAAGCAGTGATCTCTTTCTCCCCTCTCCCCTTGCTTTTGTAGCTGGCTTACTAAACTTCTACTATTAAGACTGTGACCATGTCCCAAACAGAGGCTCTCCAGTCCAGTAGGAGGCGATCCAAGGAAGAGTATGAGTTGGACTGGGCTGATGAGTGGTCTGGACACTGAAACCCCCTTTTAGGGTCCTGGGTCAGGGCCCAGGTATTCCCCATTGCTACCACAACTGACTCTTTTAGGGAGAAGAGGGAACACATGGGATGGAGCTATATGTAGATGAGCTGGCAAGGCCCCTCCAGAGCAGAGAGACTGAAAGAAGCTGTGATGCCATGACTTGACCATTAGTCCAGCTGGCTTCAGGAATGGCCTGCTACACCATGCCAAATCCATCTGGACATGCCAGTATATATAAACTTGAATAATGCAGCCACAGCAGGGCCAAGATCTGCTACACTAAATGTATGAAGTTGGAGGCTGACTGAGGTTTAATCAAGATAGCCTAAAATGATGTTGGTGGGCTGGAGGAAGAAGAATTTGAAAAGGAAATGTTGCCAGCTCCACTTAACAGTGTGCATCTGCTATTTATTTCTTTTATTCTTTTAGATTTATAACACAAATACAGTGAAGGTATCTATCATTCTAGGGACCATTGATAGATATTTACAAAAATGACCCCACCAAACACAGCTGCTAACCACCAACAAAACTCAACCCTCAGTCAAGAACTAGCCCTTGAGAAAATTAAACAACATTCTTTGTCAAAAGCCTGTATACAAATCTCACAGCATAGCCTGGACGTCAAGAAACCTGCACTTTTGAGGCACAAGGGTATTAAGAGGTTTGAAAGCTCAGGGCCCCTCTTGAAGAATGCTCCATCACTGGCCACCTTCCTTAAACTCAAATTATTCCAGTTTGAGTGCATCAGCTAATTGCAGTTGTGGCAGTATGACAGTGGAAAAGATTTTCAGTCCTGGAGTTTTAACAGAATCAGGGCTGATTTTAGAAGATCTGCCATTTTAGTCTGGTTAAAAGCCTGTGATCTTTTCTTTCTGATGTAGGAACTTGCCACAGTCACTGATGTCTTTGACTGAACTGCTGTAAGGCACTATACATGCAAATGGACAGTAGTACTAGTCAGAAGCATGGGTCAGTGCAGAATGTGGCAGATGAGAGATGTCTTATGCAGGGAGAAGCTAACACCAATACTCCAAGAGCTACACTGGCTTTCAATAAGTTTCTGGGTGAAGATTCGTTATGCTGGTCTGAACCTACAAAGCCCTAAAGCTTTTATGACCTGGTCACTCAAGGGGTTCTTTCCTCCCATCCCTTACTGACATCAGCAGAGGTTCTCAAGGTGCAGCTTTCTCAATATAAATGAGTAACTCTGGAGTTCACTTCCCCATACAGATGCACCAGAATCTTGGATTTGCCCATCTTCTAAATATGCTGCAAAGCCTGTCTTTTCTTGCGAGCTTTTAGCAATGATGTGGATCTACAGGTGGAAGGGCTAAAAAGTGAAGAATGCTTCAATCTAGTCTATCAAGGTTCTCATATTGTGGTAATTACCATAGCCTCAGAACACCTTCCAATAGTGCATTAAGCATCCTGACTAATATCTGTCACAGGTGGTTTGTTCCTTCATTCTCTCCCCAGGAAAAGATTGTGGGACATAGCACTGGCAGGGACCTCCTGGGTCATCAAATCCAGTCTCCTGCTGTCACAGGCAATCCCTGTCATGCAATCCCATTCATAAATTTATCAAACTCCTTCAACATACAGGACAATTTAGAACAATTTACCTTGTACAACTTTATCATGACATTCTTTTATATTGGACCGTAGACCCTTGAAGAAGTCACCAGCAGTTTCAGCAGAGCTAGGGCTCCCACCACTTACTCCAGAAACATTCATCTTATCCTTTCTGATCCCAACTTGTCTTATCTACAGTACTTGCGTGCTCTGTCTCATAGTTTTAAATTACGTAGTTATGAAGCTGTTTCTGAAGACAGTTGTATGCCTGGCAGTGGCAGGAACAATGTGCAGTGGAGGGTTTTGTTTGGCAGGGTTTTCTGTTTGTGTTATACAAGGCAAGGTCAAAGAAATGTGCCTTGAACTCAGGACTAAATTCACAAAAATTTAGGAGTGGTGGTGCTGAACATCATCCTACCTGACTTTTAGGTGCCTAGAAAATCACTGGGATTCACAAAGCCTGAGTTAGTTATGCAATGAATGGGACAACATAGGTGCCTTAGAATGGGATTTACAGAAGCCAGCATGATAAGTGGCCCCTGCACCTAAGCTATCCAATGGAAGATACCAAGGTGAGGGGCGTCCCTTGAGCCCCACACCTCTAAGCATAGGTGCTGATTTTTATTTTTCCCTGGGGGTGCTCCACTCCTGCTCAGCCCCCAGTCCCCGCCGCTTCCCTGATGCCCTGCCCTCTCTCTGCCTCTTCCTCCCTCCGCCTCCCATTCGCTGCTCTCCACCCTTCCCTAAGCACCTCCCCCAGCTGCCGAACAGCTATGGCTGGTGGGTGCTAAGCATCCACTATTTTTTTGCCATGGGTGCTTGAGCCCCAGAGCACCCACAAAGTTGGTGCCTATGCCTCTGAGGAAGTTCAGAATCTAAGTCTGGGCTACAGGGAGGCTTTTCCTTCTGTTTGGGATTCTCAGCTGCAAATCCTCTCTTGGAGTTAGGTACCTACTTCATTTTAGCAAAAAGCAAGAGAGGGGGAGTGAAAGAACCACCTCCCTCATAACTTTTACCCTAGCAGTTCAGGCAGTCACCTGGAATGTGGGAGACTCCCAGTTCAAGTCCCCCCTCCACCTGAGGGGATGAAGGGATTGGAACAGGAATCTGTCATCTCTCAGGTTAGTGCCCTAACTATGGATAGTCTGATGTGGGTCAGTAACATAGGCGCATAGGGAACTTTTAGTGCAAAAATGTAAGTGCAAACCAGGATAAGGGGCAGAAGAGCAGGGGATTTGTAAATCCCACTGCGGTGTGGCTCCGTGATTTAGAGCAGAAGATGGTAAGATTGGTGACAGCCCTTAGTTCCTGTGACAGTTCATTCCACAGTCTTTGAAGCTTTTCACTCAGGAACTATTCTGTGTTGCTGGACCATAAACCCACGAGAAGAACAAGCTAGACTAGCAGTTCATCACCGTAACTACTCAGCCACCTCACCTTATCGTTGATTAGATGGTCTCATGAAATGGCTGAATAAATTGTCTTTGCAAATTTTCTTTTATACAAGAATTAGTAAAGTTGTACTTGTGTAACTGGAAATTTGAATTAAAATGTTGTCTTGCTAAATGTTTTGTGATGTGTTTTAATTTTGGGAGAGGCCTAGAGCTATGATTAGGAACTGGACAAAATAGAAAAAGAAAAGTAAAATTACATTTATATAAAAAAAACCTCTTTCTCATTCATGAAGTTGCCCTCCTCCTAACAGCTTTTTTCCACTGCTGTGCTACCCTCCACAGTACAGCTGAGAAAAACATAGGTACTCAAGTATCATATTGACAATGCGTTCAAGACTGATTTATTAATGCCAGTGAACCCTGTGCTTGAAGGAGTTGAATTTTCTGGGTGTTCGGTGGTCTGATTTGAAAACTGGTTGTACAGTTTTCAAATCAGATTGACAAGCAAATCTGTTTTCAAGCATTTTCAAACCTCTTTGGAAGAGGTGGTTTGCCAGAATTTGAATTTGTGGCAAATAGCTTTTTTACAGTTCCAGTGTAAATTGCACAGTTGAGAATTAAAAAGAAGGCCATGTTATTAAAGGAGAAAATTCGGGTTTTATTTATTTATAAATTATTTTACTAATGGAAAAAACTCTTTCAGAAATAATCATCCTATTTCATGGAAGTCCCGTGAGAAATGTGTAAGCAGTGGTAAACAACAAATAAAATTCACCTACCTTTACATCGTTTAAAAGAAAAAGAAATTAAACCACAAACCTAAGAATTTTGCAAGGCACCTTCAAATTGTATAACCATATGATGAACACTACATAATGGCACTGGAATTACTTGCATAGTTATACTAGAAATTACTCAGCAATTACCATGTAATGTTAAGCTTTCACATCTTATTATAATTTTCTAGTTTACATAATAAAAATAATTACACTGTGCTTGGCGTTCTGTTCTCTCCTGTATCTGTGTAAAACACATTAATGCTAATGGTGTTTATGCAAGTCTATGGAGGTGCACACAAATCCACCGTTCTCTCTCTATTCTGCTAGTATTAGAGGTATTTGTCTTTGTCTTGTTTTCATTATTATTAGTATTATTTCATCAAAATGTACATTAAGGGAAAATTGTGTCTGAAAGTTTATCACTTAAAAGTTAGGAAATGCCAAAGCTAAGTTTGCAAATGTACTGTATACATACATACAAACAAGGCAGAGTTAAAGTTGCATATGCAACTTGGGTAACTCCTGTTGTTTGAGTGCTTAAGTTACAGTCTTAACATTCTCTTAATATGGCTTTTTCAAAAGAAAAACTATAGAACAAATAAATTGCATAATGTAGATGTATTTGTGAGACGGCATGAGAACACTGACCCTGAACCCTTTGCTAAAAGAGTCATTGCCTCAGGAAGGTCTGGGTCTTTCCCCCACTCAGGAAATTTTAATGTGCCTCTTTCCTTGTGTGGCTCTTTGGGAATAAGGCCTTGTCTGCACTCAACAATTTTACCAATTTCATTATAATGCTACAGTTTAATTGGTGCAATGTTCTATAGCGTGGATGCAATTTTATCAGTATAACGGTGCCTTATATCAGTGTAGCTATACCTGTAGAGAAGAGCAATTAGGTAGTCTGATATAAGGCACCTGTGAAGGGGTATACATACCCCACACTGGGCCAGAAAGGGTTAAAGGACTGTACTGGTCCCAGGTAGCCTGGCCCCTTCAGCCCTGCAGGGCATCCTGCGACTGGAGACCGGGTTAAAAAGGGAGTAACCCAGCTTAGAAAGAGGGAAGCTGAGGAGGAAGACACACCTATCCTAAAAGTTCCTGACAAAGGGGTCGGAGAAGTCTCCCTGAGTGAATAGGACTGTATGCTGAGCCAGGTTGGGGCTAATTGTTTGGTTTCTTTTCCCTTTCCCTTATTGGGGACTAGAAGCTGAGGAAGGAAAGCAGATGGTAGGAAGTGACCCAGACAGGTTAACTCAGAGTGTCCCCTTGGAGGCCAAATGCTGCTGACTCTCCTATTGTCCTGGGTCAGAGCCTGGTGGAGTGGATAGGCCCAGGCTCCCCTTCCATTGCCCACACTACTGCCTACCCAGCCTACCACAGACCCTATTGCAGCACCTTTACACTGCTATTTCACCCACACTAAGGGTTGTACTATTATAACTATTTTGTTAGAAAAATCACATCCCTAACTGGAATGTTAACAGTGGTATGTATATAAACAAGATCTAGTAGTCTCTGAAAGGCTTTTAGCACTAGAAGGCCCCCTGCTAGTATACAGATCTAGATGAGCTATTCTTTCCCAGCCCTGCTGTGCAGGAAATTTTCACTTTCTCCAGGGTCTCTCAGGAGGTGTTGATGTCCATATATATATTTTTTCATATTCAGTTCTGTAATATATGAGCGCTGTGCAAACCTTTAAAAATAAAATAGAGAGAATGCTTTTTGCAGTTCTAAATACCAACTGTCATAAACCCTGATCCTGCTAACACTTATGCATGTGAATAATCTCTTGAGTTCAATGGGATTAGTCATGTGCATACACATCTGCAGAATTAAAGCCTTACTGACCTTAATGTAATTATGTAATGATCACCATATTGGGCCTACACCCTAAGGACTTCCAAAGTCAAATAAGAACATCTCCATAGCTTGAGATACAGAGCTGAGTTCTCTGGAGGTATACTGGACACAGAGAGAGATGTGTAATATGCTGACCAGAAAGTTATAGTTGTATTGAGATGAGTGTGGACATAAAATAATCTGGAATAGCCAAGATTTTCAGTTTTTAAAATTGTTGTATTTCATTAAATCCCATGTGCTTTTTATTTTTCAAACGTAGGATCATTTTTGTGTGAAAATTAATTAAACTCAGAAATGGTCCTTCTTTCAAGAAAAAACACTACTGTAGTTAGAAATTTTCTACTATTAAAAATCAAAATTTATTTAGGATGAAAATTGTGGTTAATTGAAAATCTGTGAAATTTCATTTTTTCTGGGGTTTTGATGTGAAAATGGTCATTTTGTAGAAATTTTATAAAGCATAAAGGTCCAAATTCACAAAGGGACTTAGGGACAAAGTCTCAGGTTTAGGCTCCACTGCAATCCACAAAATTTCCACTGAACCCTCTAGGCACCTAAACTCATTCAGTGCCTAAGTTTTCAAGGTAAAAATTCTCTGGGCATCTAAATTGCTGCCTTTGGCTATGCACACTGGTGCTTTGCTCTAGGCATCTTCTGTCTAAGCCCCAAAGGGATCCACTATACAGAGGTGGATAGGCATTCATCTGCTTAAGTTGTGTGTGGGTCCCTATCCAGTAGGTGTGCTAAGAGGCACCTCCTCCTCCTTTGGCCATTTTATGTGGAGCAAGGCAGGAAGCTAACTCATTCTTACAACAAACTATTTATGTAGGCACTGTAATTGTAGCTATGTTGGTCCCAGGATATTAGAAAGACAAGGGGCATGAGCTTTTACATCAGCTTCTGTTGTTGAGAGAGACAACAAGCCACTCAGAGCTGTTCTTCAAGTCTTCAAAACTTGTCTCTCTCAACAACAGAGAAAGCCCAATAAAAGATACTAGCTCACCCACTTTGTCTAAAAAACTACTTAGGCACCTAAGCTGTTCGACTTCAGGAGGCTGATTTCCATTTGTAGATCACTAAGCAGAGCCCAGACCCAGGCTTTGTAGACACTCCTCTTATTGACAGCTGCCATTTGCCAACGTAGGTGGCCCTCTGCCTAGCACGCTGGCTTTTGTGGATTGCATTCTAAGGTGCCTATCTCTCTTTATTCATTGTATAGAGAGCCTAAGTGCCTAACTCAGCTGTGTCAACTGAAGTGGTGTTCCTGTGATTTTCTAGGCACCTAAAAGCTAGGTAGGTTGGTAGCTTGACACTCAGCATTGCAACGCCTAAGTCCCTTTATAGATCCCTCCCATAATGTCTGAGAAATAATCTAAATAAAATGAAAACTTTCCCTTTTTTTAATGTTAAGCACTTCTGGCAAAGCTGTGATTGATATGCTGTTGTAGTACAAAAAGCAGTTTCCCCATCTGAAAAGGTTTAAAATTAACTATGACTTGTAAAAAGTTTTCGAAAGAAAACGTTCCTTAATATTCTGTGATACATTACAGAATACATTTTAAGGGATTTCAACATTTTATTGTGCACTTAAAGCACATTGAAACAGTCAGAATTCTCTTTTATATACAGGAAAATCACAGGGTAATTACAGAAAACAGGCAATGTGATTTTACTTTTTACACCTAAGCAGAAATGGTTTGTGTGCTTAATCTGTTCTGAGAGCAGGAAACTGCAAATTAAAGGCCCAGCCCTGCAATCCATATTCAGATATGTAACCCTTAAAGTCAATGTCGTTGCTTACATGAATAAAGTCTGCAGGAGTCCATTTCTGACCAATGTGGTGAAAGATGTCAAAGGGAAGACTTGGTGTGAGCCTAATTCAGATGCAGAGAAAAGCTTTTTTTCCCCCTTCAGTATATAAAACAATTATTTTATAATCTTTTAGACTTAGACCATTGATGGATTTTGTTCACCAATAGCCATGCTACTTTGGGACCCAATCCTGTTCCCATTTGAATTGTAATCCTCTCCAATCGCATAAGCCAATCGGATTTTAACCCAGAGACTATGACACAACTAAGCAAAACCCATGTGCTACAAGAGTGTTGATTAATAAAGTGCTATCTTCCCTTCCTGTGGAAAATAGACCATAGAGGCAGTCTTAGGGTATGTCTACACTGCAATTGATAACCTGCGGCTAGCCCATGCCAGCTGATTTGGGCTCATGGGGCTTGGGAGAAGGAGCTATTTCATTGAAGTGTAGATGTTCAGGCTCAGGATAGAGTCCAGGCTCTAGGACCCTGCAAGGTGGGAGTGTCCCACAGCTCAGGTTGCAGCCCGAGCCCAAGTGTCTACATGGTAATTAAACAGCCCCTTAGCCCAAGACCTGTGAGCCTGAGTCAACTGGCATGGGCCAGCTGCAGTGTCTAATTGCAGATCAGATATGCTCTTAGAGTCTCATCAAGCTACGTTCAGTACAGGACCAAGGGGAAGACAAAGGTGGATGTATGAATCTGCGGGCTGGGCCAGCCCTCAGTACAACTTAGAGCAATCTGTCTATGTAGGATTCCTTTGCCCAAGGGATTTTGCCTCAACATGTCCATACTCTCCCCAAAGCCCTTCCAGATCATAAGAACATAACATAAGAACATAAGAACGGCCGTATCGGGTCAGACCAAAGGTCCATCTAGCCCAGTATCCTGTCTACCGACAGTGGCCAATGCCAGGTGCCCCAGAGAGAGTGGACCAACAGGCAATGATCAAGTGATCTCTCTCCTGCCATCCATCTCCATCCTCTGACAAACAGAGGCTAGGGACACCATTCCTTACCCATCGTGGCTCATAGCCATTAATGGACTTCACCACCATGAATTTATCCAGTTCTCTTTTAAACGCTGTTATAGCCCTAGCCTTCACAACCTCCTCAGGTAAGGAGTTCCACAAGTTGACTGTGCGCTGCATGAAGAAGAACTTCCTTGTATTTGTTTTAAACCTGCTGCCTATTAATTTCATTTGGTGACCCCTAGTTCTTGTATTATGGGAATAAGTAAATAACTTTTCCTTATCCACTTTCTCCACATCACTCATGATTTTATATACCTCTATCATATCCCCCCTTAGTCTCCTCTTTTCCAAGCTGAAGAGTCCTAGCCTCTTTAATCTCTCCTTATATGGGACTCGTTCCAAATCCCTAATCATTTTAGTTGCTCTTTTCTTGAACCTTTTCTAGTGCCAGTATATCTTTTTTTAGATGAGGAGACCACATCTGTATGCAGTATTCGAGATGTGGGCGTACCATCAATTTATATAAGGGCAATAATATATTCTCAGTCTTATTCTCTATCCCCTTTTTGATGATCCCTAACATCCTGTTTGCTTTTTTGACTGCCTCTGCACACTGCGTGGACATCTTCAGAGAACTATCCACGATGACTCCAAGATCTTTTTCCTAACTTGTTGTAGCTAAATTAGCCCCCATCATATTGTATGTACAGTTGGGGTTATTTTTTCCAATGTGCATTACTTTACATTTATCCACATTAAATTTCATTTGCCATTTTGTTGCCCAATCACTTAGTTTTGTGAGATCTTTTTGAAGTTCATCACAGTCTGCTTTGGTCTTAACTATCTTGAGCAGTTTAGTATCATCTGCAAACTTTGTCACCTCACTGTTTACCCCTTTCTCCAGATCATTTATAAATAAGTTGAATAGGATTGGTCCGAGGACTGACCCTTGGGAAACACCACTAGTTACGCCTCTCCATTCTGAGAATTTACCATTAATTCCTACCCTTTGTTCCCAGTCTTTTAACCAGTTCTCAATCCATGAAAGGACCTCCCCTTTTATCCCTTGACAACTTAATTTACGTAAGAGCCTTTGGTGAGGAACCTTGTCAAAGGCTTTCTGGAAATCTAAGTACACTATGTCCACTGGATCCCCCTTGTCCACATGTTTGTTGACCCCTTCAAAGAACTCTAATAGATTAGTAAGACACGATTTCCCTTTACAGAAACCATGTTGACTATTGCTCAACAGTTTATGTTTTTCTATGTGTCTGACAATTTTATTCTTAACTATTGTTTCGACTAATTTGCCCGGTACAGACGTTAGACTTACCGGTTTGTAATTGCCGGGATCACCTCTAGAGCCCTTTTTAAATATTGGCGTTACATTAGCTAACTTCCAGTCATTGGGTACAGAAGCCGATTTAAAGGACAGGTTACAAACCTTAGTTAATAGTTCCGCAACTTCACATTTGAGTTCTTTCAGAACTCTTGGGTGAATGCCATCTGGTCCCGGTGACTTGTTAATGTTAAGTTTATCAATTAATTCCAAAACCTCCTCTAGTGACACTTCAATCTGTGACAGTTCCTCAGATTTGTCACCTACAAAAGCCGGCTCAGGTTTGGGAATCTGCCTAACATCCTCGGCCGTGAAGACTGAAGCAAAGAATCCATTTAGTTTCTCCGCAATGACTTTATCGTCTTTAAGCGCTCCTTTTGTATCTCGATCATCAAGGGGCCCCACTGGTTGTTTAGCAGGCTTCCTGCTTCTGATATACTTAAAAAACATTTTGTTATTACCTTTGGAGTTTTTGGCTAGCCGTTCTTCAAACTCCTCTTTGGCTTTTCTTATTACATTCTTGCACTTAATCTGGCAGCGTTTATGCTCCTTTCTATTTGCCTCATTAGGATTTGACTTCCACATTTTAAAGGAAGTCTTTTTATTTCTCACTCCTTCTTTTACATGGTTGTTAAGCCACGGTGGCTCTTTTTTAGTTCTTTTACTGTGTTTCTTAATTTGGGGTATACACTGAAGTTGGGCCTCTATTATGGTGTCTTTAGAAAGTGCCCGTGCAGCTTGCAGGGATTTCATTTTAGTCACTGTACTTAACTTCTGTTTAACTAACCCCCTCATTTTTGCATAGTTCCCCCTTTTGAAATTAAATGCCACAGTGTTGGGCTGTTGAGATGTTCTTCCCACCACAGGGATGTTGAATGCTATTGTATTATGGTCACTATTTCCAAGCGGTCTGGTTATAGTTACCTCTTGGACCAGCTCCTGCGCTCCATTCAGGACTAAATCTAGAGTTGCCTCTCCCCTTGTGGGTTCCCGTACCAGCTCCTTCATGAAGCAGTCATTTAAAGTATCGAGAATTTTTATCTCTGCATTTCGTCCTGAAGTGAAATGTTCCCAGTCAATATGGGGATAATTGAAATCCTCCACTATTATTGGGTTCTTAATTTTGGTAGCCTCTCTAATTTCCCTTAGCATTTCATCATCACTATCACTGTCCTGGTCAGGTGGTCTATAATAGATCCCTAATGTTATATTCTTATTAGAGCATTAAATTTCTATCCATAGAGATTCTATGGAACATGTGGATTCACTTAAGATTTTTACTTCATTTGATTCTACATTTTCTTTCAAATATAGTGCCACTCCCCCCCCGCCCCCCCCGCACAACCTGTTCTGTCCTTCCGATATATTTTGTACCCCGGAATGATTGTGTCCCATTGATTGTTCTCAGTCCACCAGGTTTCTGTGATGCCTATTATATCAATATCCTCCTTTATCATGAGGCACTCTAGTTCACCCATCTTATTATTTAGACTTCTAGCATTTGTGTACAAGCACTTTAAAAACTTGTCACTGTTTATTTGTCTGCCCTTTTCTGATGTGTCCGATTCTTTATGTGAATGTTTATCATCTGATCTGGCCCTTACATTATCCTCCTCCATCCTCTGCTCCTGACTATAACCTGGAGATTCTCTATCATTAGACTCTCCCCTAAGAGAAGTCTCTGTCCGATCCACATGCTCCTCTGCAGCAGTCGGCTTTCCCCCATCTCCTAGTTTAAAAACTGCTCTACAACCTTTTTAATGTTTAAAAAAAAATCCACTTACAATTGTATAATTCTTACAGATGCATAGGGTCACATACTGTCAAATCCAAACATAACATTGCTATTTATTTAGTGGTAGGATGGCTCAAGGTTGCTGGTTTAATCTTTTATACAGAATAAAAAATTTATAGACATATGCTTTATCTCATTTCATTGTTTATTGTTGTTGTTCTTTATAGTGTGTTATCTATCTAAGAGATATCTATCTAAGAGATAGATAAATTCTGCAAAACCTCAGCATTTCTGTGGAGATAATAAGAGACTTGGCTTAAACTCTTGTAGCCGCTTGTATTCCATTTCTATCTCCATTAATTTAGTCATCAGAAGAAATATATGTGTGTTTCATATCAGTGCCAGGAATATCCAGCCTTAAATAGATCGATCCAGGAGAATTATGTCTAATAATGGGATAGATATTCCATCGATGCCTAACATCTAACACACAGACATCTCTAAAAATATTAATTTAAAAAAAAATCACTGCAAAGCTTTCAGGCCCTGATTGTCAAAGGAAGTTGGGTGCCTAAATACCTTTGAGGATATCGTCCAGAGTTACTTCCAAGTGTTTTGCAAAGTTCAGAGAACATACTTGTGAAACGATGGAATGCATCAAGAATAATAAATGTCTTTGTCTTTGCTTCTAAAGTATTGTCCTCTTTTTGCACTGCTTATTTTTCACCATCCATTCTTACAAAGCCAAGCACTGCAGTTCTTAGTCATGAGAGTAGTCCTGTTGAAGTCAAAATGTATGGAACTAATTATGTGAAAAAGGCAAGTAAGATTTGGCTTATGATCCTTGAAGTGAATTGGATTATTTTAGGCTGTCTATAGTACAGACCTTATAGTGGAACGGCTGTACCCCTACAGCTGCACCACTATAAGGTCTCCCATGTACCTGCTGTATGCCAACGGGAGAGAGCTCTCCCTTTGGCATAATTAAACCATCCCTAAAACGTGGCTGTAGCTATGTCGGTGGGACACAGTGCTGTCCACACGGGCGCTTCTGCTGCTGAAACTTCTGTTGGTCGGGGGAGGGGGGTGTTTTTTCATACTCCTAACCAACCAAAAGTTTTACCAACAAAAGTGCTAGTGTAGACATAGCCTAAGTGAATAAAGATTTCCATATAGGGCCCCAAAAACATACATATAATTCTGTTCTGTTCAGTTTCTTATACAGTCCGCATCGCAGTAGTGAAGTGCATTAAGCAATGTGACAAGCATCTTTAGACATCAAATTCAACTGAATAAGTGTGACTTACTTAAAGAGATGAAAGGGAACTTTAGGCTCTTTGTTTTTCCCTTCAAACTTGGCCCAGGATTTTAGAAATTAAAAAGAAAATAAGTTAAAGAAAGGGTATTTTAAAATAAAATAAAGGACATTGCTTTATATTTCACAAATCAATACAACTAATATTATAACATGAATTAATCTTGGACATATATAGGGCATGTAGCTAAACCCATTAATAAAAGTCAACACACATTAAAAAGCTTGAATACAATATTTCCCCAATCACATGTATACAAGTTGCTCATAAGTTCAGCGGAGATCTGCACACAGCTTACTTAATTTTATGAGGAATTAAAATGGCAGAGATGGCATATATTGTACAGTTATGCAGACAGTAAAACATCCACTGCAGCAAAATGTCCATGCGTTATTAAAGGCAACTGCTCCTTGGTTTTCATGATTTGCTGATTATAGTATTATCCTCAAATCACAACTGACACAAGGTACCAGAGATGTTTCAGATGCTATATTTGCTTTTACCTGTAGCTGGAAGGAAAATAGCTATTACTGATTGATTGACTGGTTGATTGGTTGACTGCCATTCTAATATATGAGGAAATTTGTTAATGTCACATAACCACCACACAATTAACTTAGCATTTTAGTATAATGGTGTTCTTTGCTAAAAACAGCAGGCTTAAGTGCACTAAAAAAATGGGAGAATATTGCATACTATTGGCTGGATGCACAAAAGGATTAAAGTGCCTAAATCCAAGAATCAGCCCAGAGTGGAAGGAAAAAAAACAATAAGATGCTCCCAAGCCCTATGGATGCCTAAAATTGCTTGTCAAATAAACGTTGTCAGTAAAAGTTCACTAGGCACCTTTGTTTCTTCCTCCGTTCATGCACACTGCAGCCACATGCCATGTGTCCAGACACCGACGTCCTAATGTGATGGGATGAGCTTACACATAACAGAGGATGGGGAGGGAGGAGAACCTAGTTCAGAACTTTTAGCCCAACAGTTAGGTTCAAGTTTCCCCTCCACCTGAGTGGGAGAAGGAATTTGAACAGGGCTCTATAATCTCTCAAGTGAGTGCCCTAGACACTGGGCTATGGGCATGACTCTGACCAGGTCATACCCTCTCTTTGAATCCTTCTAATAGCTCCTCTGTAGCTACATTAACCTTTTTGACCTTTAAGACACTCCCCAACTCTTCTCTTCCCAACCTACCCATTCTTGTCTCTGATTGTGTCATTCCCAGCTCTCTCCATGATTCTTTCATGTACATAGGCTTTGGAACAATGGATGCTGGGGTGCAGCAACACCCCCTGGGGTTGAAGTGGTTTCCATCAGATACAGGGCTTACAGTTTGGTTTAATGGCTTTCAGCACCCTCACTATACAAATTGTTCCAGCAGCCCTGTTCATTTGTGGTACATTCTGGAATGGGAATATTCTTTGATGATGATGATTGTTTAAGATTAACTAAAGTGCATTCTCTGAGCATTGATGTGTTTAGATGATTCCAAAACTTATGTATATTAGATAAATATTTTATAATTGCATACAGCTATTGTTATAAAAAGTGTATTCCACATGTTAAGTGGGTACAATAGTTTGCCCTTTTCATCTTCCTTTTCTGTATCCTTTTACTTGCACACCTTTATCCTCTTTTTTGCATTACAATAGCACTTAGAGACTTCAAATGAGATCAGGGACACCTTGTGTTAATTGTTATTAAAAACATATAGTAAGAAATAGGCTCTGTCCTGAAGAGTTTACAACCTTATGCCTTCTTTTCCCTAACAGAACAGTATATTTTAACATGCTTCATCTTCCTTAGGATTTCCGTACAAATCGTAGTTTGAACAGGCAGTAGCCAGTCATGTTGTGGCCCATGAGAGATCACCTCAAATTACTAATACATATTAAAAAGACAACTGCCTTGTTTACACTAGAATTTTAGGCATGTTAGTTATCACATGTTAAAAAATACACTTTATTTTCTAGTGAGGGCATGGTCTAAATAGACAAGACAGGCTGAGGGTGGGAAAAGGGAGTATTATCCCTATTTTACAGATGGAGAAATTGAGTCTCAGTAAAAATAAGTGGCTTGCTCCAGGTCATATAAGAAATCTGTAGCAGAGCAAGCCATTGAACCCACATCTCTGTAGTTCCAGAGCAAAGTCTTAATGACAAAACCACTCTTATTCCCAAATATGTCTCTTTCCCATTTAGCCATATCATATGAGGATTTCTCCAATACCCACTTTATCCAAACACTGATTAGTACTGATTATTCTAATGTAAGATTGTTTTCATCCTATAATCTAATTAATTCCCAGTATATATTTTTCCTACACTTGTCAGGCTCATGCTATGTTTGTGAGATCTTAATTATAGACAGACGGTATATTCAGTTGCACTTATGTGGAGGAACGCTGACATTCACTGGACATTTGCCCTGTACGGTGTGGCTATCTATCTATCCATCCATCCCACAGCATATAGGTGATAGAATTTAGTCCATTAAAATTAGTAACTATGTATTTTACTTTTAAAAGCTTTTATAGCCTCAGCTATAACACAATAGCAAGTTTGCACAGCCAGGGTGAGAGGAGAAATGTTGATTTGCTGGCTAGTGTTTTAACTGTAATTGTGGAGTTGGACACTCAGCCCTCATTATTGTCAATATGCTCTTCATGTCATTCTCTGCTATCCAAATGAAAACATAATATCCCAGTCAACAGCCCAGGTTTGCATGTAGTTGAATTAACAGCAAATAAATCAGACTCTTCTTTTACCAGCAGAAACAAACTTATTGATGTACATTAGTGAATGATGAGCTGATAATGAATGGAGTGTAATTGTCTGTAAAATTAGTCACAAACAAAGAAAGGCTCAATCTGGAAAACTCACTTTAATGGCCATTATTTTTTTAAATATATAGGAGTTTTGTATAGTCTCTTCGGTGCTATTGCAGATCATTATTCTTTTTTTTTTTTTATTTCTCCCAGTGAACTTGTTGATTATAAGAACTGTAGTTTATACTGTATTTTTTTCCCTTTTTCTCTTTAACTATCCTGATTCTGATGGCACTGATTTAGTAATAAGGGCCAGTGCAGAGCCACAGTCTCCCAGGAAGCATAAAGAGAGGTGTACTTCCTTGGAGAGGTACAATGCCTCCCAGACTTCCCAACTGCACTAGGGTGAGAATAATCGGTAACATCATTTTAAGCAGTCCTGAAGGAGCTGGCACTACTGGCTGTTGTTTAAAGAGGGTCAGGTGCATGGCTTAGTTTATTCTTTATCCCTCCTCATCCCCTTTCTGCAAGTTGTTCCCCTCCTTGGGTGCACCTTGGCAGCAACTCATGCTCTACCTTGAGTGCAGAGGGGGTCAGTGATTCTGGCTGGCCCTACACCATACTGCTTTCTTTCTTCTTCTTGTACCCCTATGGCATGGACCTAGTATCACGAGGTGTCTGGTTTTTGATCAGAAAGTTCAGCTGAAAGGGGACCTGTGCAATATCCGATCAGTACTGCTGACCGGACACCAAAAGTCTAGTTACCACAGTAACTGCAATCAGCTTCTGCTGCCAGGAGGGCGGGAAAAACCACTGCTAGTGGAGGAGCTCAGCTGATGAAGAGAAGTTTAATCTGAGGAACTGGCTACCAGCTCTGGCGAAGAGTTAGCTACCAGTGCTGCCTGGGGAAGGGATCCTGACAGTGTGCAGCATTTGAGGAGCAGGCTGGGGGCTGGACTCGCCGTTCATGATGGCCCATCCAGCTTTCTCAGCCTCCCAGAGTCCCAGCTCTCTCCGGCCCCTCGCTCTGGGACCGATTCCTGCCCCCCCCGTGCCCTAATTGGGCAGGCAGGAAGGCTCCACGTCACTTCCTCCCAGCCTGGCTCTTCAGGTAGGGTGACCAGATCCCGATTTTATAGGGACAGTCCCGATATTTGGGTCTTTGTCTTATATAGGTGCCTATCACCCCCCATTCCCTGTCCTGATTTTTCACACTTGCTATCTGGTCACCCTATCTTCAGGTGGCAGTTGAGTACTGGGGGAGAAGGGACCGAGCAATGGAGGGGATGGGAGGAGGCGAGCGAGTGTCTGTGGTTGTAATGTCCATTTCTTTTAAAATTGGAAAGCTGGCAACTCTCCGTGGACATATCTTATTATACTAACATTTTCGTTCTTCCAAAAGTTGGAATTATTCTGATCTGTACACCCATGAACTTTACAAGGTAATTTTGTGACTGGAAAGTCTGAGTTCAAACATTCAGATTTTATTCACAAACCCTGTTTTTGTCTATAAACAGGTCTTTAAAGAGTATATCAGAAAAAAAATAGTTTTCTAGATAAGAGTCATGAGAATTTCTGAACTAACCATTCTATCGCCCGATTTTTTCCCCTTCTCCCTCCACCCCCAGTGAAAGAATTTAAGTATAAAACACACTGTCAAAGATGAATGCTATTATTAAGCCTACTGATGACCATGGCCTACATTTTCAAAATAGGTAGTATTTGGGGTGCCTCAATTTTTGGGTTCCCAATTTGAGAAACTTTTAACTCTCAGATCCTGCTGAGCACCCGCCTTCTGAAAATCAGTCTCCTATAATGTGTCCCAAATTGAGCACCAAAATATCGGTGTGCCGAGTTCTCCTTTCGGTACCTCTTCTCACTGTCTCGCCACTCCTTCAATTCTTCTTTCTCCGTGGCGGAGTGCGTCATAACCTGACGCATAAAGTCCTCCTTAGATTTTCTTGGACGCTTCCTAATTCTTCGCAACCATTCTGCCACTGTGCTCCCAAGGTCATCTCTGTGAAGTTTAAATGCAACGTTTTTCAGAAGCAGTATTGTTTGCAACACAGAAAACACTGATTCAGTGCTTTAAAACACAGCCAGTACTCACACTCCTGTCACAAACTGGATGACCCCAGGCAAGCACACATGAGCCACAAGACCCCCAAAATGGTGAGTAGCCACATGGTCAGGGTAAATCACTGTTCCCCCACCCTGCTGTACACTGAGCATGTGGCTCTTGGGCACTTGGGGAGAGCCAGCACTGTAGGGTGGGCCTGATAATCATTCCTGTCCCCACACTTTCCACAGGAGTTGATCATTATGGAAGATATCTTGCTGCTGAGGATGAGCAGAGAATCAAGGGAGGGTCTTCTCCAAGCCTGCGGCTTCCGCCCTGGCCCCTATGTGGCTAGCCTGTGTGCAGCAATGGTCCTCCCCCCCATCACAGTAAAGTGGTGCAGAAAAGTTACCGTTAATGTGGCAAGAAACAAAGGAGCTCTGCCGAGGAACCTGCAGCAGTGGATTGCCCAGTATCTTCATGAGAGTTTCCTGGAGATCTCTGAGGGAGATTCCCATGAAGTGAGGGAGTCTATCAACAGCCTGTTCCACCGCTCAGACTAGGCATGTGATGGGAGACAAGCCTGCTTTCTGCAACCCTTCTGCCCCCAACAACTCACTTCAGCAATTCTAAAAATCAGATCCACTTACCAGGGGCCTCCTCTCCTGTTTGCACTTTGCCAGGATCTGACTGCTGTGACTGGCTAGGCTCCTCCTGGGTAGAAAAGAGTTCCTGACTGCATGCATCTCTGGCCTCCGAGTCATCCTCTGCCTCTGGGTCCCCCTCCCCATCTTCATCCAAGATTTCATCTTCCTGGCTCAGTCCATTCTTGACTGGTACGCAAGCCAATGAAGTATCCACAGGGTCCTTTGCAGTGGAGGTGGGGTCGCCACCGAGTATCGTGTCCAGCTCTTTATAGAACTGGCAGCTCGTGGGTGCAGCATCGGAGCAGCGATTTGCCTCCCGCGCCTTGTGGTAGGCATTCCGCAGCTCCTTCAATTTGACCCTGCACTGCAATGTGTCCCGGTCATGGCCCCTTTCTATCATGCATCTAGAAATCTGTCCATAGGTATCATAATTCCTATGGCTGGAGCGCAGCTGTGACTGCACTGCTTCCTCTCCCCAAATGCTGATGAGGTCCAGCAGTTCGGCATTGCTCCAAGCAGGGGATCGCCTGGTGCATGGAGCAGGCATGGCCACCTTGAAAGATGCGCTGTGACCACTGCACGCATCACCAAACAAACATGAAGGGGACTTTCAAATTTGCAAAAGAATGTATGGGGTGGGGCTGACGGTTGGTCACCTGAGGGCAGGGCAGTAGAGTTCAAACCAATGGCCAGAGAGGTGAGAACAGGAATTGTGGGACACCTCCCAGAGGCCAATCACAGTGCTGTAATCACCACAGTGCCTAGACTGGCACCGCAGCACTGTAGCCCTGGCACAGAAAGCTCTAGGCTTCTCGTCGGGGTGGTTTTTTTTAGAGAGCTGCATCTATGCAGTTTCTGCGCACTAAGTGTCTTGGCAGTGTGTACATCTTGGTAGTTACAACGCTCAAAGCTGCTTTACTGCGCACAAATTTACCAGTGTAGACGGAGCCTTAAACTGTGCTTCTTTTAACCAAAGAAGAGAGAAAAGCAGCAGACTCCATTAAATTCACTAGGGAGGGATTCACAAAGGTACTTAGGCACCTAACTCCCATTGAAATACCTTTTTGAATCTTCTCTTCAGATCTAAATTTCCCAGGTAGCATTTCAGGCCTGATGAAAAGAACATTGAACTCAATGTGAGTCTTTCCATTGACATTAACCGGCTTTGGACCTTAAATGCTGTGCCAATGGGCTTTGCAAAGAGGTTGGTAAACAAGACACTTGAAAGGAAACTGAATTCCAATATACAACATCACAAAGCAAAATTGTGCTGGATGTGTGGGAGGAGGTTTTCTCTGCTTGTGACACCCAAGGAATAGTTTAATACTTTCAATCCATCTTTACAACTATACATTGAATAAAAAGATTAAACTATTGTATTTCTAGAATATTAGCTATTATTAACATTTACAATACATGAATAATGTCTTCCGAGTGTATTCAGCATGGCACAGACATACTAATATGGTAAAATACATTGGAGTGTTCTTTAATGATTTGGAAACAAGAGGTTTTTTTAAAATACTATATCTGGGTATGTTGTGCTGTAAAATTAATAATAATAATTATAACAAATACACAGCACACAAAATAAACACACTTCTCCATTGTACTGTATTATCCAGGCTGCATTTAGTAAGGAAAATCATGGTTATGGATTCTTATGTGTTTTGCATACCTTCTGAATTTCTAAATAGGAAACTCTTTTATTCCCTTAAAGTCTATGGGTCCAATTCTCTGGTGTGGTGCAGCTATTTTGTGTTGCACTGCAGTCAGAATCTGCATATAAAGCAATTTTATTTGATGAGGGTCACCCCCATCTGGAGGGGAAATCCTCTTGTTGCACAGTTGATGTTCCTCTTCCCTGCTGCTGGGGTAGGAGGAAAAAGAGGGTGTGGCTGGAGGAGAAAAAAAAGCTGGGGCTGGGATTCCTGTTTGCTATGTGAATTCTTGGCTATATTGTCATCATTTTTTGTGCGTTTGCTAACTGGCATATTGTAAAGCAGATCTTGGGCTGTTCTAACTTGCTTCAGGGGATCAACCCTGCATAGAGCAGCAGAATCTGACAAGTATGAAAGTGAGGTATACGTCATATGCACCTTGACCTATGGTGTCTGCAAATCAGTCATACCAGCCCAAATGCTCTAACAAAGAGGTTAGCATGAAAATGCTTCTTCAAACTTTGGAAACATCATAATAGTTCTAATTTATATTAGCAACTGCATGTACTCCAAATGATCAAGGTGGTGGGGCCTGGAGGATGGGGAGAGAAGTATTCTGCATATGGCACAATCCATGTATTAAAGTTTCCTATAGTATGAATATATCTGCAAGCATATCCATGAGTGTTTGCAAAATCAGGACATACATCTGTAGAATCTGGACATTTCCGTACTTTGTAATATATTTTGGGCCATGTGGATTCCATTGTCTATTCCCTTCTACCTCTTCCAAAATCAACAATGCTATAGTTAAATATGGGAATGTGACACCTATTTTTAGATGTTAGATTCATGATCATTGTACCCTGACTAGATCTCCTGGTCATAAGAAATATTTCTGTTCAAACTTTCCCCATATTTTCAAATTATTTTTGTTTAATTTTGAAAGTTTGGGGAACTCTAAATTTCAATCTTAGTAAAAGCCTGAACTCCTCTTTTAGCAAGCCAAAATGATTGCCGAGTTGAACCACCTTGATTTAATAATCCTTTCTCTGTTGATACAGCAAATGTGTAACTGGTAGTATTTAAACTTAAATATTTAACAGTGTAGATGTGTAAGTTCACTGCTTGGCATTTGACTGGCCCAAAATAACTGGTCAATTGACAGGTCAAATAGTGGCCAAATATTGTGAAAAATGCTCAAATATTTTACAGCAATAATTTATTAGAACAGTAACAAAAAAGAGTGAGACTTTATGGTCTCCAGCATGTTTAGCATTAGATAGTTATGCCTAATTACAAAAAACAGTTGCTGAACTGAGTTATTTTAAATCAGAAAAATGCAGAACAAATGAAAGGGCCCCACCACAGCTTTAAGCGGGGAGGAATTTGTATGGCTGGCCAAATGAAGGGAACAGTGCTTTATGGTGGGGCGGGGGCACTCCAGCCCCCGTACACTGAGTGCAGGGGCCAGATTAGCGTAAACAGACAATTAAAGCACCAGAGCTGGCCAAAGAAGAATTTTCCTGGTGCAGGAAGACTGCTGCAAGATCCCTTCATATGACTCAGGGTAGGGGATGGTCTGGGGGCAAGGTTGTGGAGGGGATGGGGTGTGTGTAGAGATTCTGGGTAGCTCTCCTACCCATAGATAGCTGGGGACAGGTTGCTGAAACTTAGGCAGCCCTCTATGGCTATAAAGGTTATTCTTGAGGCTGCTCCAGTCCCTGAAGCAATCCAAAATTGGGACAGTGTAAAGCCATCTTAGCTGCACTCTCTCCTCATGCACTTTAAGTTCTGGCTATGTGTTTTAGAGTACAGAATATCACCCATCTAATGCCATAGGAAAATAGATGATTAGGGGGGAAATGAAACAAACTGAAAGATGACTGCTGTAATGTATAATGTTTTTGCTGAATTGCAAAATCAGCAGTTAGAATAATTCTGGATATTACTCTTTCATACTTCTCATTTGTTAGTATATTGTAAGCTTGCATAAAATTATGTATCTGGACAGCACACCCTGGTTTGCTGAACAAACTTTCATTTATCTATAAAACTTTACTGTCAAAAATAAACATAAAGCACTTGTATTTATACAGTGTAGCAGGTTGTAATTAGACTTGCCAGTAAACAGGCTAGCAAATTTTATTTTTACTGTCACTCTGATTTTGTGTTGTATATCTTACTCTGCTAACCTGTCTTTATAATAACATTGTCCACTCCACTTGCCACTGACATAACTCTTAATGTTTGCAAACCCTTGTTTTTATGTGGGACAATTTTATGGCTTTATATCAGTCATTCTTTCCTCCTATCCTTCCAAACACTAAAATGTTGCAATTTCTCCACTTCCATTCCATTATTATATTGCTCTCCCCAAATCCAAGAATGAGCTAGTGGATAAGCTTGAACTTGTCTCATACTTCAAAATATGACATTTTGTACCTAAGTGGGAACTGGAATTACAATGGAAGAGCAAGTGTGTGTCTTGGGGAGTTGGGGGTCCGGAGTATTTGGGGTTCAGGAAACCTTGACAGGGCTTAAACTTAAAAAGGGCAGTCCTACGTTAGCTCTCTTTGCAGAAGGCAAAGTCATTCCTGGAATAAATGAACAAAACTTCCATTGACTTCAGCTGGATTTATGCGCTCTTAATTTGGACCAGAATTTGGCTCAATTGTTTACACATGCCTTCTCATTTTCTCTGTTCAGACCAGTTTTATCAGTCCCTTGAAACTCCTGGAACCTAATGCCCCTTTTCAAATACTTGTATATATCCTTCTTATGCCACAATAAAGTTCTACCTGAGAAAGCTGCCTTTCAAAAGAGCAATATCAAAAAGCCATTTGAAAATGCCAATGTGTATTATAGGCAATGCCTAGTATTACAGTTGCCCAACATTTTGAATATAAAACTCTATTTTCAGTGGCTTGTAACTTTGTAAAATTTTAGCCACTTGAGCTGAAATTTTAAATTCCAGTTCATAAATGCTCAGTAGATACTTCATAGAGTTTAGCAGCTAAAATCTCTGAAGATTCTGTCCACACTGAGTATGCTCCAGTCTGGGTCTGAGCAGAACTTTCCCTCCAATTGCAGCTCTGGGCTACTGTGGACCAGGCATTAGAACTGAGAGCAGGAAGCTTGTCTCTCCTGTGCTCTCAATGACCCCACTGCTGGCATCGATGCAAAATGGATGAGGAAATTGCCTAGCTTCAGTGCAGAGAGGACAAGAGCCAAACTAGGTGGTGGTGGGGAGGGAGAGTAGATTCTTCTTTTGTGTGGCTTGGATAGGCAGTGGTGGCAGTGGGGAGGAAGGGTAGATTGGGAGAAGGAGACGGAGGAGAAGTATGAATACTCAGACTAGAGGTTGGTGAGGGAAGAGGAAAACTGAGTTTCTGCTGGAGAAGAAGACTGGGACTGGACAAGGAGACTGGGACTAACTGGGAAAGGAGATTGAGACTGGCATCAGCAAGGAGTAAAAGAGACTAGGTCTGGATTGGTAAGGACACTGGGAGGGAAATAGTGCATGTGGGGGGAGCTTAAGATCAGATAAGGAGCTGGGGGATAAGACTGGCACTTTCTGGCCAAGGAGATCAGGCCTGGGAACCAGTGGGATGGGATTAAGAGGTGGGGGAAATGGAGAGAAATCTGATTAGGATCCACAGTGTGGGGGGGAAAAACTGGGACTGAGTAGAGAAAGAGACTAGGGGCTTGTCTTCCCTACTGTGGTAAATCGACCTAAATTACGCTACTCCACCTACGTGAATAATGCAGCTGGATTGACATAGCTTAGGTCAACTATGCTTACTCTTCTCGGAGAGGTGGAGTACCGGAGATGACCTGAGAGCACTTTGCTATCAATTTAGCGGGTCTTCACTAGACCCGCTAAATTGACCTCCACTGCATTGATTGCAGCAGTGTCGATCTCCCCGGTAGTGAAGACAAACCATAGGACAAGGAGTTGGGGGCACACTGAGATTGGATGAGGAACCTGGGGAAGGACCCTGAGAATAGGAGCCAGTGGGCACAGAGAACATGGGTGACAAGGAAGAGACCAACTGGATAAGAAGCTAGAAGGGGGGACTAGGATTGGCTAAGTAGGAAGTATAGGACTTGGAGCCAGCCTTGGAAGAGACAGGATTGGGAAACAGACAGGTTAGAGAGGATAGGACAGAAAGGGTCAAGCTTTGGGAGAGTGGTCTACGGCCACTAGGGAACACTCCCCTCCATAGCCTGGAATAGAACCCAAGATTCCTGAGTCTCACCACTCCTTTGCTGTCATCTGTGAAACCCACTGGCAAAGTGTCTCATCCCCCTCTAGTTCTAGACCATATAAAAGGATGACAACATACTACAGCTATTAATCTGTGAGCTCCTGTGTCAGAGTTCATCTAAGGTTCCTCTCCTTCAGATGACCCATGTGGTTGTCTATAGGATGCCACATAACGGAATTGTGTTTTCAGTTTTGTTTTGTTTTTTAAATCTCAGAAATTGCACACACAGACTACATTAAAGGAACACCCTAAGGTTGAACATTATCATAATGCACATGGGGGCGAATTAAGGTTGTATAAACAACGTAAGAATTTTTTAACTTCTGAGTGTTTGATTTTGCAACATAAATAAGGTTTTCCCCACAGAACAAAATAAAAACCTGTATAGCATCTGCTACTAACCTGCAATTAAAATATTAACATCCTTGTTCTTAACTAAAACATGTCTATAGCTAGATAAAATACTTAAAACATCACAGAAACAAATTCCTAAACACAAAATCCAGTGGGAAACAATTGTCATGAGTGCAGAATACTAAATAATTGCCCTGGCCTTACAGTACCTGCAGATTTCTGAGTTCATTTCATGCCCTTCTACTTTTTGATGTTCTTTCTCAAACAAATAAATAAATAAATACATTTAAAAGACCACCTGCATCTAGTCATCGCTGACAAAACTTGTCTCTCATGAGTTTTGCCAGCAGCACTGATTATTTTCCCACAGCTCTGGTGTTAAATTGGACACGGATGAACCTCAGAAGACTTAGAAGTACAGTTCTGATAAGCAAATTATCTGGAACTTTTCTCAATGGCCTGAGGTCTTCAGTGGGATTTTAGCACGTACCATTCTGCCATATGTTTGGAGAATTAAGATTAGTCTGAAGTAAGGTGAGGTGTGGAAGCCATACTGCTCCAAGGGATCACTGAAGGCACTGCATTTCATGCATTGGGGGAGGAGAATGTATTGCACTCCTTTTTGTGGTGCACTGTTTTGCCCTCTACAGGTCAGCTAGTTGCACTACCCAGCAAATGTGTTTGTGGAGCCATGAGGCTCCTTGCCCGGTTCCTGAGGAAAGCTTTTGGTGTGAAATCTGCCATGTTGGCTGTGAATTTTTATAGCCACTACTCAGGGTAGCAAATAAAGACATACAGCAAGGTGGTAAGTCTTGTATATAAAGTTTAAAAACACAACTCTCTCTTTACTAGTTCCATGACAAGATGGCTCCTACAGCCTCACAGCATGCAGACCTTGAGTATGCCTGAATCATATGAGAGATCCCCTTACACTGAGAGGCTCTCTGGTGAGTATACATGACTAATTTTAAAGAGACAGTACCACTATACAATGGCAAGAACCTGTGTAAACAGGAAATAAAAACAGTCTGGCCATTCAACCTTGACCACAGTGTCCTGAGTCTCTGCAGAGGATTCATGATTTTGTAGAAATTAAAATCAATGGGGCAGGATTTCATCCTTGTGTTGCCACTGTGTTTCCTTACTTCCTTGTATATTTGGGCAAGGGAAAAGTACAATCTTACTATCGCTCTATTCTACTCCTTCAGCACTTTTATCTGACTCCCTTCCAACCCATTGTAACTCTACAATCTCAACTGGGTATCTTTTTCCTTTTTAATTGTTGTGCACATATTGCTAATTGGCTATTTGATTTGTTTGTTAGAAACCCTTAAAACACACAAACAAAAACCAGTTTGAACAAAAATGTGAGAAGTCTTTTGGACAAATTTTGAACCTGCTCAAAGATTATGGGTTCAAAGGTTGGCAAAATAATAAAATCTTACAAGCTTTTAATCCATTTAATCACACAGAACTCATTTGCTTCTTTCTGTACTTACATTCCTCATCCTGTTTCGGGTGCTCCAGATCCTTTCCTTTATACCCATCTATTCTTATTTCCCTTCTAGCCTCCCTTATCCTCCCCCCCGCCTTTTTTTTCTCTTAGCTGTGTTCCTTGAATTGATAACCTACCTAAGATCCAGTATCTGACTTGAATATTTCATCCTCTTGGTGTATTTTATATATTTTTTGTTTGTTTCTCCCTATCAAAGCACAAGCAACATTGACTCAAAGAGGATAATATTCAGAATTGGATTTGGGACAATAGAAACACACACTTCAGGTGTCATTTACATAATAACAGGACACCTAATGAGAAAGAGTACTGCAGTTCTGGAGTTTGTAGTTGTGCTGAAAAATCAACATTACTCTGGATTATTTATTACTCATTCTGTAATGGTTTTTCCACTGTACCTAGAGGATACATAATAATGATTTAAGTATTGTGAAGAAATCAAACCTGTCCTGAGAGAAGGATTCAGAGACTCTAGTAGCCACACTGATGTACGTGAGCTCTCCTCAAAGCAGCTCCATAATTACTGGATACACTGGGCTATAGTTTTTGCTCTTTACAGAGCAAACTCACCAATCTTTTTAACAGTTCGGTCTGCTGCACAGTCAGCATTTATCCTGTGACACATAATAGTCTAGTCTCCTGAATTCAAAAACTAATGAGTATTGAATGATGAATCAGTCCAATTGGCTGAGATTTTCAAAAGTATCCACTGATTTTTCATGCCTCAATTTTTGGGTGACCAACTGGGGATACTTTAAGGGGTCTGATTTTCAGAAAGTGGATGCTCAACACTTTCTGCAAATCAGGCCCCCTTAAATTATCTCAGACTAGTCACTCAAAATCATCAGTCACTACTGAAAAATGTGTCCATTGTCTTTCAAAATAAGTTTTAGAAATTTTCCAACAGTAAAATAAATCATCATAATAAAAATACCAGGAAGTAAAGGATCAACAAAAAAGTAAAATTATTTTACTATGGAATGAACTTTCAACCTTGCAGACAATATTCTGCTGAAAAAATATAATAATTGTCTCTGTCCCCTCTTCTTATTGGGTATGCTACTTGTTCCTTCTTGTAAGCTATTTGGGACATATACTGTGGTTTTTACAGTCCTTATAGGCCCTTACAGCTAAGGGCCCCATAAAGGCCCTACTGGTATATTAATTATAATAGAATCTTCTGGAGTAAATTTCTAAAATGAACAATAATTGGGAAAGAGGAAACTTGGGTAACATGTACAAATGATTACAAGCAGTTTTCTGTGTAATTTAGATAAATGTTTTCCCAGCACTGAAAATGAATAAGTATTAATTATTCATAATGCAATAATTAAGAAATTGGGTAAATCACATTGCATAGCCAAATGAAATTTAAGCAATGGCAGCATATTGCATAAAAAGTCCATAATAATTTTATTACACCAAAACCCTGATTCTTAAAAACTTATGTACGCCTGGAAGAGCACATGTCATTTGTACAACAAATTCTACAGTGAGGCAGATTAAAGTGAATACAATTTTACTATACTACAGTGTGTATGTATTGCAAGGCTAAGTTCTGTCTGAACTGGAAGAAGAATGTTAATAAGAAAAATGACAGATTTCCATAACATACTATTCTTTTCTTCTCACAAATAACAGGAAATTACCGTACTCAGTATCTGCCAGTATGTAACGTCTCCTGTTTTATTATTTGCAAGGATGCAAGTACTGAATTAACAATCTTTATGTAGGTAGCTGAAATTAATAAATATAGTGCTAGATTTTCTGCTGGTGGAATGTGATATAACCCCATTGACGTCAATGAAGCTACATGGATTTATACTAGCTGAGGATCTGAACCACAAATTATTACTTACAGTGGACCAGATTCTGACTGGTCATTACCCAGCTTGGCAGGAGCAGGAAAATGGGACTAGAGAAGATGACACCATCCCCATGCCAAAACTCATGCAAGGAGCCCACCACCCACTATATCAGTTACACAACTAAAGATAGTCCTAAATGTCCTAAAGATAGAAAGTCAAAACACAAGGAATGCAATGAAAAATGTACATTTTCTTCCAAGGCTTAAGGTTGGCACAAGCAAGTGGGTTCCAGATACAAGCAGGACAAAGAATGCATACAACAGAATGCATCTTGGATTCCTTCTGGTTTGTTTATTTTTAAAGAATTGAGGCTAGTCAAACACACCTCAGCAATGTTTAGGGCCCTGAGAATGTTACAGACAGCACACATTCTTTTCATCTTAGATAGCAGAAGTATGTTAAAGTTCACCCAATATTAATCTCAACATAAAGATTTGTTGCTCCTAACACATAGGCACTTATTATAACAACCAAAAAATAGGATCAAATAAACATATAAATAGAAGTATATAAATTAGAAAAATCATAGACAATATTGACAGTCAAAAATAGCAAACACATATAGAAGATCAACAGCACAGCAATAAAAATGAAGCATCATAGATTTTCAGGGTGAGAAAAGCTAAACTGTGACACATCAGTTATAGAATGTTTGAGCCTAAACACCACCTAGAGGCAAAGGGCTGGCTAAAAAATGTATTCCTTATAATGAGTGTTAATATTAGTTAGCATAGTATGGATCACAGTTGCACATTTCCTGTACATTGTTTAATACATAATGGGCCTAATCCACTGATGAGCTAGACTGAGTTTGCATGAATTCCTAATTAATATAGCCAGCTTTTTGGGTCCCATGAAGTAGAATCTCATCTTTCATGTGGAGAGAGAGAGAGAGAGAGAATTTCTAGCCATTTTACTTCTGAAGATTGCTTAGGTCACTACATTTTCAAGTCTAATACAAACTGACTGCTAGGGTTGAAAAGAACAAAGAGTTGGGCTTCATTTGTGCAGGAGAAGGTGTGAAGATACCTAAAGTTCTGCAACACTCATGCAAACACATACGCTTTAGTATGCAAAATTAGAAATGTTAGTATGGTATCTCAAGAATCTCTTTGCTAACTTGCCACAAATCCTTAGTCTCACCCTGTGTATTATGTTGTGATATTAGCAGACTGGAATCTGTTATGGCTGAGGCAGCAAAACATGTAGCACATTCTACGGCTAGAACTGAACTGGTTGACTTGACCAGCATTTACGTGATTTATCTCCTAAGCCCACTTCCTCTGCTTTATGTTGGCAAAGAAGGTTCCTGAGTGCTTGACCAGTAGTTCTTCCTCAAGAAAGATATTAGTTAGCATAGTATGGATCACAGTTTCCACTTTGCCCTCTTTGCACTCTTTTACATCTTCTCCGTCATCTTTGACTGCCCATTAGTTACAGATTTAGCCTCTCCACCTTCTCTCCAATCTCCTGTCCCTGCTTTAAAACCTGTAATTTGGCCACTCTGGAAAGGTGTCTGAAAACAGTGGGCTGTCAAAATGATCACTGCTAGGCATCCAGGCCTCAGTAACGTATGTATCTTTTAAGTTTATATCTGATACTGCACACCTAAGGGTCATGTCTGCCCAGTGTTGAGCAGTCAAGAAATTTGCATCAGCATTTCTGAGGATACTGTCCAGTAGTGGGCATCATGCCCTTTGGGATCCTACTTGTACATGTGCTCCTGCGATCAGAGCATCCATTGACCAACACAGTACTTAGCAGCATCCAATCAGAGGGTAAATCAGGAAGCATTTACAGATTATGTGTTAGGGAAATGTGGGGCTTGATACTTGGACAGAGTAGAGTGAGAAGCATGTAGGGACCTGACTGCAGCCCCTGATTCAGGGCTATCTGGTCACAGAACAAGTAACTTAAACCAGTGGAGCATCAGGTATAACAGATCTCTGCTCTGCAAATATAATGTGTTTAAATACCCTTGAACATCATGAAGGACAGATGATACAGGAAGATAACTGGTGCTTAGATTCATCTTCAGTGGAGAGTCAACATGCTGTCTGATTTGCATAGCTCCCCAGTCAAAGGAATCTGTGTCACCTGTAGCAAGGCACCTCATTTGTCTTACCAGGCCAACCACTTCCTCCTCTGGCGATGGCAGGCCTGGGGTAAATAACCTCATCCCCCTCTGGGCAGCATTTGTCCTCCCCCCCTTCCGTGCTCCTTTGGACGTATTTCCTGGGTAGGTCTCAGGGTAGGCCTACAGGGTGATCCTCCACCAAACAAAAGGGGAATAGTCCCATAAGCACAAAAACAAAGGGTGATACCTTCCCCTGCCTCCTTGTTGGGGCTGGGTGTCACAGTGTAGTCTGCCCCGGGGTGTCAGTCTTCCCCTAGCGGCACTCAGGCTTGTCTGCTTCCCCTGTGGGGAGGAGCGCAGCCTCCCCTCCTGGAAAAGCTTACTTCCTTTCCCTGCTGACACTAGTGTGGTAGCGGCTTGTCTCACTCTCCCTCCATGTTTTAAAAGGTCTCAGGCAGCCCTTAACTGAATCCAGGTGTTCCTAATTAACCCCGTCTCAGCTTATAGGAAAGAGGACCTTTAACATTCTAGGGCTAACATATCTGCCTTCTCACACCCTCTTGTAATTGTCCAGCCTGACTTTGTCACACGCTCTGTATCCATTGTTCATATACGCACAAATCCCCTCTCCCCACCTACTTATGAGGTTTTATTGTTATTTCTGGTGTTGATGAGATTTCAGTACTGTCCCCGGGGCCACAGAAGTCCAAGCTGAGGACTGTTGAAGTGTCAAATTGAAAATAAAATGCATTTTTTTCATATTGAGAGTAATTAAACATAGGAACTACTTACCCATGAATGCAGTAAGTTCTCCATCTCCTCGAGTCTATAAATCAAAATTGGATGGCTTCTTAAAAACAGGCTATGTTATAGAGCTAGATACATGAATTACTGATGAAATTTTATGGTTGTGTTCTGCCAAGGTCAGACCAGATGACCAGAGTGATCCCTTCTGACCTTAAAAATATACAAATCTATGAATAGCATAGGAACAAGGAAACAAGAACTGGAGTGGATGAGAAAGAGTTCTATAAAACCAGGGGTTTCACACCCAGCAAAGACCTGAGGACTGAGAAATCTTGGATGGTGAGACAGGACAGCATATTCTAAAGAACATGGATTTCCCACAATCTGTTTTGAAAAGCCCCTTCTCTGAACACTCATAACTCTGTGTTGAACTCATGCCTGACCAACCTGATTGCCTTCTACGATGAGATAACTGGCTCTGTGGATATGGGGAAAGCGTTGAACATGATATATTTTGACTTTAGCAAAGCTTTTGATACAGTCTCCCACAGTATTCTTGCCAGCAAGTTAAAAAAGTACGGATTGGATGAATGGACTAAAAGGTGGATAGAAAACTGGCTAGATTGTCGGGCTCTGTGGGTAGTGATCAACAGCTTGATGTCTAGTTGGCAGCCGGTATCAAGCGGAGTGCCCCAGGGGTCGGTCCACATATTTATTAATGATTTGGACGATGGGATAGATTGCACCCTCAGCAAATCTGCGGATGACACTAAGCTCGGGGGAGAGATAGATATGCTGGAGGGTAGGGATAGAGTCCAGAGTGACCTAGACAAATTGGAGGATTGGACCAAAGGAAATCTGATGAGGTTCAACAAGGACAAGTGCAGAGTCCTGCACTTACGACGGAAGAATCCCATGTACCGCTACAGTCTGGTGACCGACTGTCTAAGCAGCAGGTCTGCAGAGAAGGACGTGGGGATTACAGTGGATGAGAAGCTGGATATGAGTCAGCAGTATGCCCTTGTTGCCAAGAATGCTAACAGCATATTGTGCTGCATTTGTAGGAGCATTGCCAGCAGATCGAGGGAAGTGATTATTCCCCTCTATTTGGCACTGGTGAGGCCACATCTGGAGTATTGTGTCCAGTTTTGGGCCCCCCACTACAGAAAGAATGTAGACAAATTGGAAAGAGTCCAGCAGAGGGCAACGGAAATGATCAGGGGGCTGGGGCACATGACTTACGAGGACAGGCTGAGGGAACTGGGCTTGTTTAGTCTGCAGAAGAGCAGAGTGAGGGGGGATTTGATAGCAGCCTTCAATACCTGAAGGGGGGTTCCAAAGAGGATGGAGCTCAGCTGTTCTCAGTGGTTGCAGAAGAAGAAGGAGCAATGGTCTCAAGTTGCAGTGGAGGAAGTCTAGGTTGGATATTAGGAAACACTATTTAATTAGGAGGGTGGTGAAGCACTGGAATGGGTTACCTAGGGAGGTGGTGGAATCTCCATCCTTTAAGGCCAAGCTTGACAAAGCTCTGGCTGGGATGACTTAGTTGGTGTTGGTCCTGCTTTGAGCAGGGATTTGGACTAGATGGCCTCCTTAGGTCTCTTCCAACCCTAATCTTCTATGATTCTATGAAAACTCCTCTTTAAGGCCCTGATCCAAGTCCTTGAAGGGGATTTGTGAATCACCAGTTCTGAGCCCATTCAAAACTGTTCTACAAAGTACTTAAATGCCTGCTAAAGTTTTTTACTGAATCAAGACTTAAAATTTACAAAATAGTATTTTCCTTTGAGGAAATATGGATATAATCTTAACCTGGGTGGTGAGAACAGCACCATAATATGTATAGATATAGATGTATTTTATTTCAATTAATATCCTGCAACATAAAGCCTATAATTACATAAAATGATTAATTTCTTAGTACAGTTGCTATAGCATATATAAACCATAGGTAAAAGTTTAAAATATGATGCTCTTCAAAGCACTTGAATTAACATTCTGTTGGGGCTTTGTCATTACAAAAAACATTGTTGTTACATTTTTGGAAGCTTAAAACTAAGCATTAAAATTCTTTCACTTGAAGACTGCCATGTAGCATATTGGAGTCAGTCCTTGTCCTGGAAGCATATTTTTTTTTAATTTGGAAAAAAAAAAAAGAAAAAAGAAAAAATGGTTTTATCAAGTTAAATGTCTCATGTGACTAAAATAGAAATGTAACAGTTTTTATAACAATGTAAGTCAAAATCAGTTTATCTCACCTACTTCTTCCTTCCTCCTTCCACACTGCCCTTTATACATGGAATATCCTCAGTGAACTGATCCATGAGACCACTACTCTCTCTTCATTCAGATTCTTACTCAGGACATAACTCTTCCTTAATGCCTACAACAAATCACTGACCTAACAGGTTAGGATGAAGTGCTGTTAGGTATACTTGTGATGTAGTAATACTTTCCTCATGGATTGTATTTTCTAAATGGACAACCAACCTAATTCTCAATTACTGAGGGACAATCTCCACTCATTGATACATTTTGCTTTCCACAAGCAAATCTCTGTACAACTTTTCATGAGTGATGTACTCGAGTATTCGGATTCTAGTATCTAAACTGTATTGTTAAATCTATTCACCCAAATTTGGGTTATTCCTGATTATGTACTATGTATCATATGACTTTTAAAAACTTACTTTATATTTGTGGATAATCTAACCACTATACCCAGATATACAGGCACTCTTTTCCTAACCTATGTATTATATATATTTTTAACATTAGCTTTAATAAAAAAAATTATTCTGATTGCTTCTCTCTCCCGCATCCTACCCATATTGACTGTTGTGAGGGCAGAGAAAAAAGTGAAACAAGTAAGATGTGCATATATAATTGCAGCAATTGCTTTGCCTGTGTGTTGTATCTTGATCCCCTGCTTTTGTTGGTTCCTTGTCTGATTAGATTGTCACCAGATGAATTAGCTATCAAGACAGGAAGGATGAGTGGGGATTTTGAAAAGCTGTTGAGGAAGAATCAACAGGATTTGGTCATGACCTGGAGGAAATCAAGAGGGAGGAGTCAGAGATTACTCCCAGCTTCAGAGTCTAAAAGGCAGGGATCAAGGATAGTGTATAGCATGTGAAATGTTTTTTGGGATGATAGAGTGCTACCAAGATGCAGTGTTAGAGAAATAGTGAGAGCTACAAGCTTGTACTGGAGATGGAGCAGAAGTGGAGAAGTATATTTAACAATCATTAGCATAAAGGTGAGCGTTAAACACACAGAATGGGAGGAAGAAGATAGGCAATAGGTCCACAGGCAGAGCCTTAAGAGATGAGGAGGAACCACAAAGGAATTGTCCCAGAAAGCCAAGTGAGGAGAAGCAGGGAGGGAAAAGTCAAGAGTATCAAAGACTGCAGTCAAATCGGGGACATTGAGGATCGAACCATTGAGGTGTAATCCTTCTGCCTGTCTGAGTTGGCAGCAACAAGGGTTGGGTTCAGTATCTAGGGGTTCCGTTTCAAAAACACAATGCAAAACCGGCTCGAGCCCCCACCCAGTGACCTGGGACAATTACATACCCCCTCCCCCGGGCGCCTCTAAGACGCAATACTTCCCCTCTCGCAAACACGGAGTCTGAATGTAGCAAAATCCTTTTAATAAAGGAGGGAAACAATGCGGCATTATGTTGGGGAAACACCACAAACAGGATTCATAACACAGACCATGAGCAAAAGACCCACCCCCCCAAGTAAATTTGTCAGTGTCCTTTTCCCCTCAGGGTCTTAAGTCCAGCAACCCCCCAAAAAATCACCCAAAGTCCCAAAAGTCCAACACCCCCAAAATCACCCAAAAGTCCAACAACCCAAAGTCTCTGTCCCTGGTCAGTGCAGCCCCAGAGTTCAAAAGTTTATCTGCAGAGTTTTACCTCCCAGCCTGGGTGGAAATGCCCCCCTCCCCCCGCAGGGGTGTTAAGGGGCACCTTACGTGGTCCAAGGCCGATTGCCCCGCCTCTCCGTGTGGTTCTGCTGCAGCCTTCACCGTGAGCCACTCTGCCAGCCGCTCCTCTCCACCAGCCGTCCCATGAGCCGCTCCAGCTGTCCTGCCAACTGCGCCATTCTGCCAGCCACTCTGCTCCACCAGCTGTCCCGTGAGCAGCTCCAGCTGTCCCAGCAACTATGCCACTATGTCCCAGCAACTAAGCTCAGCCATATAGCTTCAGCCCCCCCCCCACACACACTTAACACAGCACTCAGTGATTTCAGCTTGTAGTAGGGGGAGCCCCAGTGCTAGTGCACCATTGGCCCAAGGTGAATTCAGCTCAGCAGCCTGTAACTAGACTCCTAATAGAATTAAGATTAGCTCTGATATTCCACAGTAGAATAGAAGGAGATGCAATTGGTGTTTCAGGCCCTCAAAGGGGGTCCATGCTATCAGGTACAAATACTTATCCCCAGTCTCTCTCTCAATTCACTGGGTTTTGGAACCCATATCCCTTGTCTAGCAAGTGCTACTTAGTTGATGGCGAGTCCCTCCATCATAAAATGCCAAGTACAGTTCTACTGCTCTTGAGTCACATAATCAGGGTAACAACACTTTATTCTTCCTGCCCCAATAACAGAGAAACTGGGGGTCCCACAGCAGTCAAAGTGACCATTTGGGCTGCTGTGGGCTCAGGCTAGGCGGGGTGGTTGTGCCTATGCAAACAAGATCAGCCCCTGAAGTTCTTTTCCACAACTCACCACAACTCACCACCAGATGTCAGGGTAGAGCTCGTCCTGACTCTGCTTACAGAGGCATTAGTCTATCATGAGGAATAATGACTTGTAAAGGGGAAAAAAATCACTCAGATGTTTAGTATGGAGCTAAAGTTTTCACAGTCTGCACATGTGCACTTGGTGTGCATGCATGGCAGCTATTACATTTCAATAGCTGTTTAAATAGTTCCCTAATTATGTATGTATTCAGTGTATATATTGATTCACTAGACTATGCTGATTCAGAAGAAGCCATTACTGTCAATCAAGTAAATTATACACATTTTCAAAATATTTATGTTTACCAAATTAGATATTTAGTAGGTTAAGTAAAAGGCATATTTAAAAGTGTATAAATCTTTTACAGGGCATCTGTCACTTTCCTATGATATATTACAAGGCATCAGATTCTCTGTAAACATATAGCCAGGAATTATACATATTTATTTTTCATTTAAATCAGGGGTTCTCAAACTGGAGGTCGGGACCTGTCAGGAGGTCAGAAGGTTCTTACAGGGGGGGTCACGAGCTGTCAGCCTCCACCCCAAGCCCCGCTATGCCTCCAGCATTTATAACGGTGTTAACTATATAAAAAGTGTTTTTAATTTATAAGGAGAGGTCACACTCAGAGGCTTTTTATGCGAAAGGGGTCACTAGTACAAAAGTTTGAGAACCACTGTTTTAAATGAAGTCTTTGGAGCTTAATTCTGCTTTTGGTTACACAAGGTATATCTGAAGTAACTCTAGTGAAGTCATTATAGTTACTCAGGATTTATACTGCGGTAGATGAGAGCAAAAACTGATCTACTGGTTCTGTAGCAGACTGACTAATATAGGAGACAAATAAGCCTGCTGCACAGAGAAAAGAAGAACCCTTAGAGCCTATAAGCTTGGCCACTGCACTGCTGCACAGGTACAGGGAGCTCAATAATCTCCCTACGTCCATGCAGCTCAAATGCCTATCCTGGACTTCTTCTCTCTCCACATTAGGACTGCACAGCATGTGGGAGATACTTCACAAGTGGGACAGGAGAAATCAGTCACATATGTCTCTTGCTGTTGATGTCACTGGAGAGTAGGTAGCCCTTACCACTTCCTTTATGTTGGGCAGTTGGCTCTTTCTTTGGGTATGTCTGCACTTGGAGTTAGGGATGTGATGTCCAGCTCATATACACATATGCTAGCTGTCATCCATCTAAGGGAATTGAAAATAGTAGTGTAACTGTGGTAGCGTGGGCAGGGGTGAACAGCAATATGGGCTAGCCACCTTTAGTACAAACCCATCTGGACCCCATGGATATGTACTTAGGGTGGCTAGCCCATGCTGCCACTCACTGCTGCCTGTGGTACTGAGGCTACAGTACTGTTTTTAGCCCTCTAGATCAATGTGAGCTAGCATATGTCTATACGAGCTGGGAATTGCATCCCTAGCTCTAAGTGTAAACATAGTTTTAGTTATTGCAAGAGGCTTGGGTGAACTTCAGGACAGAGTATTTATCCCAAAGGGCCCCATTATTGTACTTCATGTTTTGCATAATGGAGCTGTTCTTTAGGGAGACATCATTTGGCTGCGTAACTATTATAAAATTTATTCTGTTGCTATCTGACTGTCAGCCTGGTCCATTTTTTGATTGACTAGCCACTGCCAGAGAAAAATCCTAGTTCCTTCCATTTTAATTCCTCAGGAGAACCACTGAGAACACTCATTGTAGCTTCCAAGCAGAAGCCTTCTTGCTTCGTCCATTTTCCATATGGGATGCAGCAATTTGGCTGGGTGGTATTTGTGAGTATGTCTCTACAGTTCAGCTGGGAGCCTGCTTCCCAGCTCAGATAGTCAGACACACTGCTGGAGCTAGAAGCACTAAACTTAGCAGTGTGGTGGAGGGTAGTACGGGCAGTGGCTCGGGCTAGCAGTATAATCCCTGTACTGCTGACACAGTTGCACCATTATAGCTATTCTCATACAGGAAAGTGGAATATGCTTTACCAATATCACAATTCTGGGGTTATTGATGGGTTCATACAGTGCCTCCATCTGCAAAAACAGGAGTCTCAGTGATGCTAAATTGAGTAGAATAATCTGACTGCATTTGAAGGGAAGGGGGCTCCTGGCTCCTAAACTTCCCAGTCTTTTCCGTCTCAGTTTCCCTGATCCCAGGAGGTTGACCATTTGTCTTGGTGCTTGCCAAACCTATCCTCCCCACCTGGTATACCAGAGCTTGCTGTGTCTTTGCAGGGCCACTATGTGACCTTCTTGAGGGAAATTTCCCTGAAGCTTTTCAGGAGTCTCCCTTGGGAGCTGTAGATTTGATGTCTGCTCTTTCCCAGAGCAGCCCAGCAACTGTCTGGAACTTCCTGCCTTTAAACCCTTACTCCGCTCCTGACATGATTGACAGGGCCAGATGGGAGGGGTCAGCCCTGCCCACAGCAGCTCTTTAATCTCTTTGTCACCCCATCACATATCTTCCCCCTCATGATTAAGGCAAATGTGTTAGAATGGAGGGGGGGGATTCCCCCATCGCAGGAGAAAAAAAAATCTGCATTCTGTTGAGTCTTGCCAACTTGGTGGTAAACGTGGAATTTATAGAGTTGTAGTGACAAACATAAATGCCTTATGTGAGGGTTGGTCTCCTTCATTATGTTCACCACTCTGATGGTCGTGTGGTCACTAATAAATGAAAAGAAGTTTCCCAATAATTAGGGAATACTTAGTAGTGTATGGAGTCCACAGCACCACCTCACTACTAATGCCTTTGTTTCTATGATTGAGTACGCTTTCTCTCCAGGGAATAGCTTCCTACTGATATACAGTACTGGATGTTCTTCCCCATTGAACATTTGAGAGAGCACTGCCCCTAGGCCCACGTTCAAGGCATTGGTTTGTAACAGGACCCGTTTTTGAAAAATCTAGGTTAAAAAGGACAATTCTCTAGACAGGCACTGTTGAGTGTCTGAAAGCCCCTGTCTCAGGTTTCCTGGGGTGTCTGTCTTTTATGAGGTCTGTCTAGGGCTTTGTGGTTGTGGCGAATCCTGGTACAAAATGTTGGTAGTACCCAGTTAATCTCAGGAATTGTTGCACTTGTTATTTTGTTGAAGCAGTAAGGCAGTTCATCAAAGCCTGGACCTTGTCCATTAAGGATAACAGATGGCTGCTGCTTAATGCATACCCTAAGTATATAGCTTCATGATTCCTGATTTTGCATTTTGCCAGACTGGTCATTAACCTGGCATCCTTGAGGGATTGAAGTACTGCTGCCAACTTTTTAAAGTGTTCCCACCAATGTCAGCTATTGATTACAATGTCATCCAGATAGGCTTAGGCATATTGTCCATGGGGATCACAAGATTTTATCCATAAACCTCTGGAAGGTCACAGCTGCTCCATGGAGTCCAAATGGCATGGTATAGAACCAGTACAATCTGAAGGACATGGAAATAGCTGATTTATTTCCTCAGGAATCTAAGTGAGAGGGACCTGCCAGTAGCCTTTGGTAAGGTCAATGGTAATTTTATACTCAGCTACCCTTAGATGCTCCAGTAACTCATTCATGTTTGGTGTGGGGTAGGCGTTGAATTAGATGATGCATTGACTTTGCAGAAATCAATACAAAATCACACAATCCCATCCAGTTTAGGGACCAGGACAATGGGATTCCTCCACTCACTGAAGGATACTTCTACAACTCACAGATATAAAATTGATTGAAGTTCCTGATGGACAAGGTCCCACATTTTCCAGGGAAGGTGGTGAGGGTTTCTCCTCACTACTTAAATATGATGGAAGATCATGTGGCTCTTTCCTGAAGTGGAAAAGAACACTATAGGGAATAAGTTCACTAGTTGTTATACTTGTGCCCTTGGCTTGGGTTGTAAAGTTTTACCCATCCTTAAAGGCTCACAGTTTTTTCTCATTAGGGCCTGGGTTCCTAATTTGAGTTCAGGGGAGGAGTGGAGCAGAAGTCAATGAAAAGCCCCTCCCTGACCTTCTAGGTCTTTAGAAGATTTACATGATAAATTTGGGTTTCTTTGCTTTTCCCTGGGTCTCAGATTGCATAATCAATAGGACTTTGAAGGGCCCTTGCCAGTGACTAACAGTTTAGACGCCGAGCTGGGTAGCAGCAATGGTTCCCGATCACCTGGCTTAAATTCTTGTGACTTATAGGAAGTTTCTTGTTTGTGTTTGGCCTGCAGAAGGTTTTCTCTGGCAAACACCACCAGTTCTTTAAGTTATCTCCAGAACTGGAGGATACATTGGATCACATAGGACCTTGAGGGTACTGTTTGCCCCAGGACTTCCACTATAAGTCTAGGATGCGATGGGGTTGTCTCCCTTATAAGAACTCAAATGGTAAAAAGCCTGTGAAGAACTGAGGGACTTCCTAGATGGTAAATAGTAGGCACAGGCACAATTGGGGTCTAGTAGGCCATCTGTTTATGGGTAGTACCCCAATGTTCACCACATCTTGACTTTAATAGATTACATAGTTCCTTCATCAGTCAGGACATAAATTTAAACCCTTGATCCATCAGGATTTTTTTAGGGAGTGCCACACAAGAAAACAGTTTCATGAGTTCAATTGCTATGGTGACTGTGTTGGTCAATCATAGCAGAATATCTAGGTTGACTAAGATGTGCTGAAAGCAGGAAGCACTCTTCCAGGGAGTCATGAAATCTGTTCCTATCTTTTCAAAGAGAACATCCACGAGGGGAAGTGGGATGAGGGATGCCTTGGGAATGCCCCTGAGACCTCTAAACTGGCACTCTGGTCAGGATCCACAGTATTCACTCACATCTTTATGGATACTGGACAAACAAAAATTGGCTGTGATTCAGTCAAGGGTTTTCTTCCGCCCCAGGTGTCCTGTGCACAGTATTTTATGGGCTAGTCTCATCAACTACTTCCTGTATAGGGTAGGGACCAGGAGATGGGGCCTAACTTCACTCATCTGTTTCTCTATCTCTATGCAGTAGATCTGTTAACTTTGGAGTTTGAAATGAGGCCGCTGATTCAGTAGCTAGGGTTCTAGCATTTCACTGTTTACATAGCGAGCTGATCATAGGTCTGGCTGAGTGTGGGGTCAGCCTACTGTTTCTGTACAAAGTCAATGTTTCGGGCAAGAATGTCAGTGCCAGCACTGTCAGTTCCTATTAGATCAAGACCCAGATAGATGGGTGGCAGGTTCCTGCAACCTGAGGGACTTTCCCCTAAGTCTCATTGTTACCTACTTCAATCAATTCATGCTGGCCAACCTTTGTCTCCAATTGCTGAGAGGGGTGATCCTCATCACAGGGCTATCTCCTACACTTTGGTAGGGTTTCTTGAAAATACTACCAATCTCTTCCTAATGAGAGAAGGTGCTAAGGTGGGGGCTAAACTGAAAAGAAGATTGTTGTATGGCTCCCTATATACAGTTAGTTGTGTGTATATTTTGTGTCAGATAGGACTTCACACCTCCATTTATACAATGGAGCATGACCATCTCCCCATCCTCATCTTTCTGTCTGACTAATTGTTCCCATACCAGGTTCTGCCCATAGCCAAAGTCTACTAAGCTGTTGACCCTTTTCCCATTGACTCATATGGACAGCAGTAGCTTGGATGACCCCTTCTTCCAAGTCCGTGCCTTGGCTGTCCATACTTGCCCATAATTACATTGCATATAAGGGAAATCTCAGAGGAAGTGTCCTGGCTGCCCACATAAAAAACATACCCCTGGGGCTGTAGAGGCACAAGGTTCTGTTTTAAGAGTTTGTAATTCTTGCTAAAGAAGCCCTTTAGAAGCTCCCAACTGGTCTTCCCAATGTGCCTGACGGGCCTCCATTTTTGCGTGAGCAAGTGCCTCTCTAAATGTTCATAGATTACTGGGGACCCCAGACCATACCCCAGCTTCCTTGCAATCCCTGAGTCTGTTTCTAGAGGTCCATGTTGAGCTGGTCTGTCTCGCCAACCATTCCTAGGTTCAGTTCCTCAGGTTCCAGTGTACTCGTTCCCAGGATCACCAACAGGCTATCAACAGCCATATAATTTTCCTTGAGGTAGACCTGCTCTGTTAATGTCTCTGGGCAATGTCTTAGAACCTGGGCCCTTTCCCCAACCGGTGAACTGTTTCACCAACACAAGTTCCAGTACTTGTACCCCTCTTCTGGCTTTAAACAGCATCTCTCAAGCGCTGGGGGACCACTCGGGGTTGTGCTAATAGGGGATATGTCTCCTCTCAGAATCACTGATTAAGAGTGTCCACCATAATGTCTAAATAGTCAAGAATGGCCATTTTAACTTTCAGGTAATCCTGAAAGTTAATGAATCCAGTTTGTGGTGCACTGCCTGGGCTTGTCCAGTGAGGAAAGGGCCAGCAGAATGGCCAAATGTTCCTGTGGCTACTAGGCTCATTGGTGCCCACACATCCTCACCAGTCAGCGTGAAAAAAGATAACATTTGTTGAAGCAACTGTTGTTGTTGGGCCTGCTGCCATGCTGTTTTTCCCAGAGCAGCTGTTGTTGCTGCTGCACCATCTGTTGCTGCTGCCATGTAGCTACTTGTTGCAGTAGCTGATGTTGCTGTTGTGGAGGCTGAGCAGCTTGAAGCTATTGACTTTCTGTCAGCCATTTCAGTAGCTTGTCCAACTCCATCTTGTTTAGTCCACCCCAATGAGTCCAAGTAACTTTTTTTTTATAAACGCTGCCCCTTACCTCAGAGCTGATCTCTTGCCCATGTTCTCCACCATTTGTCATAAATCTCAGTTTACTAGGGGGTTCTTTTGGTTGTCTGAGTTCTGAAAAACTGATAGAGCACCTCGATCTGCATAAACAAGGGTCTCAGTTGAGCAAAATCGTCTTACTGTGTTTGAAAAGGTGGGGGTCCTGGCTCCTACTCCCCAGTCCTTTCACTATAGTCCCAGCTTCTCCAACAGGGGCTGAGGATACTGGTACTGACTGCTTCATAGCTTGCCTTGCAAAGCTAGGGGATAGGGGCTTGCAAAACCTATCCTGTCCAGTCAGTATACCAGAGTCAGCTGTCTCCTTGCAAGATCAACATGCAACCTTCTTGAGGGCAGTTTCCCTGAGGCTTTCCAAGAGTCCCTTCTGGGAGCACTGGGCAGGTTTTATACACTCAGTCACAACAAGGATGAGTTGATATACTTGATATCAGTATAACTGTGGCACACTAGGGGTTGAACTGGTATAATTATATCTGTTTATTAAAAGAAATCCAAACCCATCTAAAGCAGTCAGATTGATACAAAATATGTGTACAAACCAGGCCCAAAAGCGAGTAGACCCTAAATAAGAATAAGAAAAACAAACAAACAGGATTTTGGTTTTGGAGGAAATTATTAGACATGCATCTTATAACAAAATGCCAGCTTCCTGGAGATCCTCTAACCTGCTTGTTCAATGCTCGACTAAAGAATCTATATTTTTTACAGAATGACAGATTAACTTCTTTTTTTATTGCTAGCAACAAACTTCGTATTGTATATTATTGGAAAAAATTGACTTCTCCTAGGGAATTGTGGTATAGTAAAACATATAGTAAAACTGTCCCTATAGTGGAAAAGCTTTCACATCAAGTATGTACATAAGAGAATCATCAAAAAGAGGACAGGTCTTTCGCCATTTAGTCACCCTTTTTAGCATACTCACAGAAGGAGGGCTTCCCAGCCAGCAAGCCAGAGTCTTTAGCTGGTTCCTGTGTCAAGACTGTAGAGTCCAGCTGCTTCTTCAGTACAGACAGTGGAGCAGTTGCTCCTGTGGAACAGGAGACAATTTAGGTATCAACCATCCAAGAGGCCTACATAGCTGTGAAAGGGCTGCTGAGCCTTTCAGAGCTGCTCTCTCCAATTATTCAGGCTGATAAGAACATGTGGTGCACATGTTGGCTTCCATGTCAGGGTCTGTTTCCATCAATCCTGACGCCAGCTCTGAGACCAGGGGTAATCGTTACACTTCAGCAGAGGGTACCAATACCCAGAAAGTCCCCTTTGTTATCGCCAGTACTGTAGGCCCATTATAGATCACAGTCCTGACCTCTGACAATGCTGCCCAGTACTGCACCATCTTTGTCTTTGGAGTACTCCTCAGAGTCTGAAGTGGAGTCCTATGTCTCCCAAGGCATCTTCCTGGGATTGTTCTTGCTTTCATAGGAATTGTCCCACCACAAGCAGATTGAAGGGATGGAGTTCCTGTACAGGTACAAATGGGCTCCAGTAACATACCAGCTCCAGCACGCGCCCCTCTGGATACCATGGGGGATGCCACCAGCATCTAGATTCTAGATCTTTTTTTACATTGCACTACAGAAATCAATCCCTGAGAAGGGAGGTTTCCTCACCTGGTACCAACAGACTGTCTGAAGTCAGAACTGGGCACTTCAGAAACATCCCCGAGGAAGGAATTTTCTCTATACGGTAATAACAGGCCACTCAGTGTTGGTACTGAACGGATTGGTACTGCTTGTTACTTGCTTTGGAGCGGCGTTCTATGCTGGCAGTTCTAGACCAGCTTCAAAAAGATTCTAACCTACCTTTTCCAAACACCTTCTGCTTGTCTCCAGATGAGGTGCTGGTACTGGAAACATCTTCTCCAGTCCTGGATGACTTTAACAAGAGCTCCTAAAAGGGATGGCCTGTCCCTAGGTATACAAATAGAGCTTATGGAGGAGAATCCCCAGAGTTTCTCATAGACATTTTACATCCAGCTACAGTAGGGAAAGTTGCTCTCCTTGTAAGGGAGGCAATTATGTATCCTATAAAAGCATTTTGGCAAACCCCATCATCCATCACACAGAATGTAAGTACCAAGTTCCATCCCAGGAGTACTACCAGTTTTATCAGGACCTCACACCAGGTTCCCTGTTAGTGTTGACAGTAAGTGAAAGACAACATCAAGGCAAAGCAAAATAACTCCAAAAAAAGGAATGCATAGAAATTGGACCTTTTTGATAGAAAGGTTTATTCAGCTGTAGGGTTACAGGTATAATAGTGAACCATCAGGCCTTTTTGTCCCCTTATGACAATTTGAAGTGGAATGCTACATCCAGATTCCTCAGCAAGCTGCCTGAGTTCTGAAAGAGCTAGTTCCCGTCCCTCCTGGGTGGAAGTTCAGCTGCTCATAAGGTTTGCTCTGCAGGCTTCCCTGGATGTGAAAGACACAGCTGCTACAATGTCAGTGAGGGCAATAACCGTACGCCACTCGTTGTGGCTCCAGATGTCAGAGATTCCTGTAGAGATACAGCAGATCATTGAAAATCTCCCCTTTGAGGGCTTCATCTTATTCTCCTCAAAGATGGACAAGGCCCTGCATGCATTTAAAGAGTCCAGTGTAATGCTGAAACCCCTGAGTCTGTATATATTAGCCCCCAAAAGAGCAAAACTTCAACCCCAGTTTTACCCAAGGCAGCATTATTTTATGCCCAGACAGGTGGATCATTACAGGTGAAAAACCATTCACCTCCACCACCATTTCATCCAGGCAGTCATAGGCCAAAAAGTAGCCTGTTTGACTTCTCCAGCAAGGATGGAGTACTGACCACATCAGATATCAACAAGAATCTCTCCTCCCCTTTCTGGTGCAAGCTGTCACATTTTCTAAGGGTGTGGTGATCCATCACCTCAGATAAGTGGGTGCTAAGCTCAGTGGAATCTGGATATACACTGCAGTTTCTGTCTTCCCCCACTTCCCTCCCACCTTCCCTGTCCTTTTTCAGGGAACCATCACGAGTCTGTACTAAGGCAAGAACATGTTTCTGTGTTCTTTGGAACTCATAGAAAAAGTGCTTCCTTGGTAATGGGGCAGGAGAGTTCCCATTACTTCCTAATACCCAGAGCAAGACAGGGTCTCAGGCCATTTTGGACTTTTGGAACTTAAATAGGTACATCAAGAAACTATGGTTCCATATGGTTTCTTGCACAACTATTATCCCTTCATTAGAGCAGGGAGATTGATATACTGTTGTTGAACTGAGGGATGTGTATTTCCATGTAATGATCCACCCAGGCCATAGAAACTTTTTAAAGTTCTTTGTAGGAGGAGATCATTTCCAGTTCACAGTTCTATCCTTTGGCCTATCATCCACGCCAAGTGTTTTCAGCAAATGCATGGTGGTGGCAGCCTACCTCCTCCACAGGGATGTCTACATGTACCCTTACTTGGATGAGTGTCTAGTGTGGGGTCAATCCCATCAGCAGGTAGATGGAAATATCCAGCAGACACTTTATCTGTTTTCATGCTTAGGCCTGGAAATGAACAAATTGAAATCCATCCTCATTCTCCCCTCCTCCCTCCCCAAAAGAATAAAATGTACTGGGACTGTCTTGGATTCAACCTTAACCAGGGCTTCCCTGACACCACTAAGGTTTCTGGCTATATGAGATCTCTGTGTGTCCTTCAAGTGCCATCCCTGAACTTCAGTGAGGAATGGCCTCACGCTACTAGGGCATATGGTGGAATGCTCTTATGTTGCCCCCCATGCCAAGCTCAATCTCTGAGGTTACACCCATGGCTCAGCTCAGTGTACTGACTCAGATGCATCACCTGGACACACTAATATTCATTCCCGACAAAGTCCTTTTATCCCTGGATTAGTGGAAATGTTTGCAGGGAAGTCCCATTCTCTCTGTCTTTCCCCTCTGTGGTACCAAATACTTCAGTGATGGGGTGGGGAGTGCATCGAGGAGATTTACAAGTTCAAGGTCTGTGACCCATTCAAGAGCCCAGGCTGCACATCAATGTCTTAGAGTTAGGGACAATCACCAGAGTGTGCCATCAGTTTTTGCCCCACATATGGGGCAGGACTATCCAGGTACTTACTGACAACACCACAGCAGCATTCTATGTCAACCTGCAGGAGGGGTCCAGATCATCAGCCTGTGCAAGGAGGTGGTCAGGCTTTGGAACTTATGCATATGGACTTGCCTGAGTCTTATAGCATAACACAATTACCAGGGGTTCAGAATTTCTTGGCAGACCACCTGAGCTGGCCCTTCACCTTCGATCATGAATGGTCTCTCAATATGTCTATTCTAAAATCAGTATTTCTAGTAGGGTAAATTCCAACAATGGATTTATTTGCAACCTGCCAGAGCTCGAAATGCTCCCACTTCTGTTCAAGGGTGGGCCATAGCCCCCAGTCCATCTTGGACATATATGCTATCTGCTATATTACGTTGCTCAGAAGTTAAATTTGTATACTTTAAAAATATCAGTATGCAGTATAATTAGTGGCATTAGTGCTTTCCAAAGTAACATCGCAAAGCAACATATAGGACTAAATCCGCAGCTGGTGGCATTAAGCTCCATTTGACCTGTGCCAGTTTATACCAGCTGAGGATCTGAAACACAGATTCTTAGATTTATATATTTCAAAACCAGAAGGAACAGCTAAGATGATCTAATCTGACCTCCTACATAACACAGATCATAGAAGATGATGATACAGATCCTGCATACCTTATTCTTTACAACCCACTGATGAGTTTGCATGAGAGGTCTGAATGATCTAGTCCAGTATAAAATATATACAGCACTGCCTCACAAATAAAGAGTTCCAAGACTGATAATCATATATACACATACATATATCACTGTAGTAACTCAGGCATCGGGGACTAAAATCTTTATTGCAGTGTATTGGCTCTGCTGTGGAATTGGCAAAGCAAATTAATTTAAGATGCCTTGTGGGGTGGGGAGGCATACACACACACACAATTCTAATAACACAGTAGCACAATAACAATAGCACAGTGGCTGTTGGGGAATATGCTACATCAGGGTAAAAAACTAAATAAATAAATTTTAAAAATCCATAGTCTCTTACAAAGGAACATTTCAGTCGAGAACTTTGTTGCACTAAAATTAATGGTATTTGACTGCCTTTATTGTTTTCTTTATGCTGCACAATATGCAGGACATTTGTCTTTCTGAAAGCCCCCACAGCCTGTTGGAGAGGAATGCTTAGTAATGCTGACTGTACACACCTCTGCCTCTTTTTTTTTTTTTCATCCTCTCTTTTAGAAACTTAAATAAATCGAAGTGAGAATTCCAGGAGATTTTTTGAAAGAACATAAACAAATGTGAGTAGTAAGTAATGTTAGTCTTTTCTCCCCCTCTTCCACCCAAAAATATTTTATTTGATCACATGTTAATTTGCCTTGGCAATATTTCTGCTCATGCTGAAAATCAGAAGCTGTTAAAAAGAAGTGCCCAGCCCAACCTGGAGTTTACACATGTAACACCCAGTGCTGTGGTTGCACTTATAAACTGATATGTTGTCACTTAAAATTACTTCGCATTGACAGTTGTGGTTATTTAGAATTACAAGTTAATTTGGCCAGCATCCAAAATAAATAAACCGGTGCAAAAATGTCTCAATGCATTTATTGTGCTTGAATGATTTGGAAGTTTTTTAGCTTTAATGCTTGAGAATAATTTCATCTAACAGCAGGAGGTGGCTAGACTTCCAAATAACTGTTCCACCGATGTAACTTTTAAGAAACTTACATAAAAGGGATAGTTAATTTTAATTACTGAAGAGAATCAATGAGTTTATGGATCAGTACAAGCTGTATCAACAGGCTTATTTAAATCTACAGGCTAGAGATTTATTAATCTTACTTTTATCTAAACTCAGGGTGGGGAAGCAGTTTCCCCATTTCACTAACAAGTTAAATACAGAAGTATAGACTCACACATACTTTCTTTCAAAGATAAATCAATCTACTAAAAGGTGAATTGGTCAATTAAAAGTGTGTTTTTGAAAGGACAGTTACACTAGCTGCAAAGGTGGTATCATGGGAGATCCGTTGGGATCACCTAGCATAGAATTGCCATGGTTTTAGAAAGTTCCATATTCTACAGATTTCTTTTTGATTTTCGAGGCCATATTTATTTAGGTTCCCAAATATGGATTTAGGTACCTAACTGTAGGCAGCCATGTTTTAAAATTTTGGGCTGAATGTCTTCCCAAGGTGATTCAGTAACAGCAAGGAGTAGTAACCAAATGTTTTGACACCTTGTCCCCTTCTCCTATCAATAGTAACTCTTCCTAGTCTTAGGCCATGTCTACACTTACAGCTAGATCAGCACTGCTGCGATTGATGCAGTGGTGTCGATTTAGCAGGTCTGGTGCTCTCCCATCAACGTCTGTACTCCAATTCCCCGAGAAGCATAAGATAAGTCGGTGGGAAAGTGTTTTCCGTTGACACAGCACAGTGTAGACACCACTGTAAGTCAACCTAAGTTACATTAACTTCAGTGACATACCTTAGGTTGACTTACAGCTGTAGTGTAGACCAGGTCTGAAAGTAATATTAAATAGTAGAGCTGATAAATAAACTATAAAAGCAAACATTCTTGATAAACATTCATCATAAAAATTTAGGAGTTAGGATTGAATTTTCAAAGAAAAAATAATCATATTCCGTAAATTTCAATTAAATCTATTAAATAAATACTGAATGTCCATACTCCATATCAAAGTTTTGATTTTCACAAATATCTATTAACTGTCTTGGGATACTATAGAAATAGTTTACAACAAATGATCCCTAGTTTAAACACATTATTTATATGGTTGACACATATAAAGAGATAGAAGTATCCAGATGGGCTTTTCTATATGGTCCCACAGTTTCAACTTGTGTGTGTGTGTGTGTGTGTGTGTGTGTGTGAATTGCAGCATGCACTAGCAGAGCATCAACTAAAACATAGTTTGCATTAGTTTACCATATTTATTGTACAGTATTCAAAGACTGCTTTGAAGATGGAATTATTAGTTTCCTCATGGGTTTCGCAAACAATTAATTAATCTTCACAACATCCCTGTGAGGTGAGGGTGTGTATAATCTTCCTTGAGTCTCGGGGCCAAGGCGCCCCATATGGTGGCGGCAGGGAATCACTGCTCCTGCCAGTTGGGTCAATCAGGGCTTCTGGGCAGGGGCTAAGCAAGTAAGCAATCTGAAGCTCAGGCTAAACAGAAAAACAGTCAAGGGCTCAGGCCTTTGCAGTAAGGGCTGAGTTGGCAAACAGTCTGTGGCTCAGACCTCCTGGGCTAGGGGTTAGTGCTCATCCAGTTCTGAGTGCAGGGGCGGGTATAGGGGAATCTGGGACCACCACAGAAGCAATAGGTGGTCCCAGCACAGGGTCAGCAGGGAAGTGTGGGGTCACTGCCCTGTCTCCCAACAATATAGCTGAGACAATGTCTTGCTTCCCTGGGCTACTTTCTAACAGCGTCTGGTAAGACTGCTCCAGAGCCAGTGGGGCCTGGTTCCTCATCTCTGCACCTAGTGGCTTACTCTCCGCTTCCCCTCTTAGTCTCTGCATCTTCTGGGGCAGTGGCTGGCCTTCTCTCCAGGCTGGCTCAGGGGAGTCATCATCCACCACAGCTAGTCAAGGGCTCTGCTGGCCATTCAACTCACTCTGAAGGACATTTGGCTCCTTCTGTGTCTTGCCTCCAACTGAGCTATAGTGCCCTGCTCTTATATTTGTTGCCCCAACCCTATACTTCCAATGAAGGGGACAGAGTGGGGTTAACTGAGCCCAGCTACATGAATTAACCTCCTCTGTACCAGATTAAGGCCACTCTGCCTCAGTACAGGATGGCCCTATACACTCAGCCTGTACAACCCTAATTTGGCCCCCTTGTGCATGATGTTTTGGTGTCTTCCTCATGATTTTTAGTCTCATGAGGAGGTTTCACTCATTATTTTTGATCTCTTCATGTTGGTTATACTGCAGACTCCTGACTAGAAAACATCATGAGATTGCTATATATAAAATTAAGCCATGTTTTTAGTCTGTATTTTGCCTTTTAACTTCCCTCCTCTTCAGACAGTGTGTGTGATAATTTCAAGTTGAAAAGTCACCCTTTAATGCACAAAAAAATGCTCCTTGGCTGCTCAGATGGCGACTCCACTTACCCTCCCTGACCCCGCAGATAGGGAAATTACTATCCATTTCCTATTACTGTTTGATTCTCTCCTAGTTTCCCAGCTTCCCCCCAATACATCCCTCCTCAACCTTCCTCCATAATCCTTCACATTTTCCTGCCCTCCTCCACAGTAACCTGCACCTTCAAAAATCAGGCACAAAGAATCATGATGTTATTTTAGAAAACATGAGATTTATTTCCCAAACACACTTCAAAAATGCACTCATATTTTTAGATTATGGTATTATAAACTACATTTTGAGCAATTTTAAACTAAAAGATTTATCTAACGTCTTTAGGTTAAAGTAAGGGTAAACAGCTAAAGTTTCTCAAAGTTACAAGCAATTGAAAACAGGGTCTTAAATGGGAAGTGACAAGTAACCATAATAATAAGTGACGCTCCAAACCTCTCCTTTAAAGGTATAGAACTTGAATGAGTGCTGGGAGAAGGGTGTTAGTAAGGATGGTGGTAACACTTCAGATTTGTTCTTATTCTGTCTATTTTGTGAACTCAGTGCACTTGCCATGATCACATTTGTTTTCATGTAAAACAAATAAAAATAAATAAATAAAGGTGAATGTAAAAAATTCTACTGACCTGGATGAGCAGGAGGAAGGACCTGTGCATTGATGCTGGGCAGCTTCAGCACTGTGCTTTCCTTACCTGTCCTGTGCAACTCTCCTTTACATGTTCAGTCAGGTTTAGTGCAGCTCATGTTCCTAGCACCCAGGCCCAAATAGAAGCACCGGGTGAGAGGACATCAGCTGATTTATTTATTTATTTATTTATTTATTTATTTATTTGTTTGTTTGTTTCCTTCCTTCCTTGGCTGGACTAGCAACTGCAACCAAGAAAACCAGCAGAGCAGCACAGTTACTTCTTGGTGCTCATGCTTTAGTTAATCTCACTGATCATCCATTATTAGGATCCAGGTCCCAATTCGATGTTCATTACCAGCTACCCTCTGCTCCTTTACCTTTCTCCCACCTGGCTCTAGTACAGCTGGTTAGGTACAGCATTCCCTACAATGAGGGGCTGGCTGTGGGTCATGTAGGAGCAGGGCAGCAAGTAGCAGGAGGGTCTTCCACCTCCTCCACTAGGAATACTCACTGTACATTTACTTTTGCAGTTTGATTCACTCTGTGAAAACTAATGTACAGTGAAAAGTTCTACAATACTTAGCAAGTGCATGGCACTCTGTTTTTTCAAAGTGCTGTACAAATATTATCTAATGACATATCATTGGAGCTGAAGGGTTGTTAATTTATGTTATCTAGCATTCTGATCACAAATTTTGTATTATTAAGCTTGAAGTATTCATAATTAATCAGAACTAGTACTGTGGAAACCTCAGTGCTTAACCTTTTAGTATAATAAATGATTTTCATCAGTAGCTTAAATCAAATATTAATTTAAGATTGTTTCTCTATATGTTCTGGATGTATACTGACTGACACTTGCTAAAATTAGTAATGGGTATGCTCTCTGTAGTGGTTTTAATCAGTGTTCAGGAGGATCTGACAGAAAACTATTTCTGACAGAGTCAATATCTAGCCGGAGTTTACAAAAAAATGGCAAGGTTTGTAATATTCTTCTGTCTTAGGTACTTATATGTCTTTCATTACTGCTGTACCTGAGCATCTCAGTCTTTAGTGTATTTAGCCTCATCATACCCCTGTGAGGTAGGGAAGTATTAGTATCCCCATTTTACAGATAGAGAACGGAGGCGCAGAGAGTCTGCATGATGTGCCCAAGGCCACATAGGAAGTCTGTGGCAGAACAAAGATTTGAACCCACATCTTCCAAGTCCCAGACTAGTGGCCTAACCCTCTTCCTCTCTCTTAAAGCTACAGTGATTAATTACAGAGTAGTTTTAGAAATATGTAGATATTTTTAAAGGTGCAGAAGAGATGTCTTTTAACAGCTGTTTAAGTAAATCTCACTTAAGATATCTACAACAGATAGCAATCTAAAACAGAGTAATTGTTACAATTGTCGAGGTTCCTACTAATAATATCTTCTGAGCTATACAAGACAGATAAGCTTAAAAGCTAATAAGCATCCAGTCCTGCAAACTGTCATTCCCTTGAATAGTCACATTATACCAAGGACTATGCAGGTGCATAATTGTGTTCTGGATCAGTCCCAAAACAGTAGAAGATTTTATTTGGATTTACCTAATCTAGACCCAAAATAGTATAATTAACAGATTTTTCTGGATGTAAGTAATAATTGTAAACATAAATCAGATCTCAATTCTTTCTCAAAAACTTCACTTCAGGTGATAGTTTTGACTCTTAAAATGTTAGACGTTTTTCCTTAAGTTCCAGATTTCATTATTATTTATTAATTTTACAATTGTAATGCCAGGAGGCACCCGTTCAGATTGTGCAAGGCACTATGCAACAGACAGTAAGAAACAGTCTCTCCCCTGTAGAATTTACAAACTAAATAGACAGAAGTGAGAAGGGAAACAGAGGTACAAAGATGTAAAGTGATTTGCCCCTTGTCACACAGCTAATCATTAGAAGAGCCTAGAATGAAAACTTAGTATCCTGACTCCCTGTCCAGTGTTCTCTCCATTACTTCATTTGAACATTTTAAAATGTTCAAACTTTTAGTAGCCTCATCCATGTGTGAATAACTGTTATAAATCATGTTCTTGAAATGCAGAAATATCGAGTGCACTCCTCAACTGCAGAGTGGAAACAAAAGAGGCTCTGAACCATCTTTTTGCCCTTGTCATTCTTAAACCAGCTGTGGGTCCTGTGGCTGCTCTAAATTGTGCTGCTTAAAATGGACCTCTAGGGACTGTACTGAAGGCTGGGTATTAGTGGAGTGCATCATACTCCAGCCCTGTCCCCTCTACCCCCACAGTGAGAGGACCAGATGCGGCTGAGCTTTATGTTCACGTGAGACTTATCTTAAGATCTAGTTGTGTTGAATTTCACTGACTGACTGGCAAGGAACAGCAGCTGACACTCACAAAAAGGCCTATATTATACCTTTTATCATTAGGTTGTTCAATATGTTTTCTAAGATAGGAGGAGTCTCACACATTCCCAGATCTTGCTCATCTCTAATGGAGCAGAATAAAAATGAGTTATGTTAAATCTAACCAGTAACTGCACATAAGTGTGTTCTTGAAATTCCCTTTAACCCATCTTTTAAATTGCATGCAACTTTATAAATCAAGTTCCTTTTTTACTGTAGGGTATTTTTTCTGGGTATTTTTGTCAAAATCTTCTCCATGTGTTCTGATTAGAAGCTTTTCAAATGGTTAACTAAAAGTGGATGAAGCTAGAATCTTCAAATTAACCTCGTTTCACTGAGATTTAAGAAATAACACAATGTGGAGATAATTGGTTGAGTAGTTTTAAAGTTATTAGTGTTGACATTCAAATGTTTTGCGCAGTTGCAATAGAAATATTTATCTGTACTTGGTAGTAACCTTCATTTGTATAAAAAAACCTTTAATTTCATTAATATATTATCTTTGACAAATAAAGATACAGGCCACAATTCAGTAGGGTACTTAAATGTGTGCCTCGTTTAAAGCACATCAATAGTCTCGCTAACATGGGACTACTCAAAGGCTTAAATTGAGACATGGACTTAAGCATCTTGCTGAGTTGGGATTCTTTTATTGTGTCCCAATTACTTCCAGCTCAGAATTGCTCAGTTTACAAATACAAGTACTTTTTTTCTAACTGCAAGCCCTGCAAATTCACCCTGGGAATTGAAAGTTAGGATGTAATCTCTGGTCTTTTATTCACAAAGGTAAAACAAAAGGTGTTTATTACCATGTGTTAGTTAAATGTGGTAACTAACACAAGGTAAAATCCTAGTGAAGACCAGGAAGTTGTAGCTTTAACACATTAAGAGGTTGGAGTAAAGCGTAGTCAGGAACCTATGGTTTAGTTCAACCAGCTAATACATGTTTAAACTACAACTGTTTTGTCTTCAGTAGGATTTTACCTTTGTGTTAGTTACCATATATTAGCTCCAGAGGTAAGTAAACATCCTTTTTTCCCTAGTACTGATGCCTGTGTGTCATCACCAGTCATGAAGACTCTGTAGGCCAATTCTGACTTTGTCACACCTGCACAAGCCAGTTGTATTCAATGTTCCATCAGCTTGACAGAGGTTAAAGGAATAACATGTGGTAAAACCCATTTTTCCTCAGAGAAGTAAGTTGATGTGTCTCTGAACATACTCAAGGAATAACTCTGATGAGTACTAAATGGTGTCATTGTTAAACGGTCACTTTTTCAGAATACATATTCAATTTAAGGCATATGTACTTGAGGGCAGAGTTAAGGCTACATTTCTACCCACACTGTATATTTCTTGAATTTTCAGTGCTTGTTTTCCCAATTTTAACATTGTATTAACACTAGATTTTTTTTCAACACACACACATACACAAACTAGTGTTAATGCAATATTATATATATATTATATATATACAATTATTTGGCATAGAATGTGCTGGCTGATGGATTTCAGATTCTAATCTCAATGCAATCATTTGTGTCATATATTTTATGTGATTTACAAATCACTAGGGATGTTTTTTTCTTCCATCTCATGCTTTCTGTCTCCTGGGTAGTGAGAGAGTAAATGAGATTAGCATGTGAAATCCATCAATCAACCACACAAAAGAGTGGCACAAAAAACCAGAAATATTCTCTATATGCTAGTTATCCATGGGGAAATCAAGACTCTATTAGCTCCTCAGTTTCTCAGTTGTCTGATGTTCTCTGACAAACCGGAGCTACAGGTCAAATTCATCCCATTCATCACACAGTATAAATCCAATGACTTCAGTGTGTATACTTCAAGGATGTATTTGGCCCCATATTGTTAGCGTAGATCCACAGTCTTTCTATTTCGCCTAACAAAACTCTACATTTGGGTTCCAACTTCCTTTTTTCAAGACTTTCAGCATTTGATGTGTGACATTGGTTTATGAAAGCATGTAACAGAAAGCCAACTGTGTGTCCTTCATTTCTCTGAGAGAATTTCTTTATAAGAAAGTAGATTGTCTCACTGTGACACTATTGGCAAGACTACTTTGCAGTGCATCACACTGACAAGTAGTTCGGACACAACAGATTCAAATCCACAAGGTGTCCCTACAGACCATTTTAGGAAAATAGTAAATAAACAGATTGATATTCAGAAAATACATTCCCCAAGACAAAACACATTAATCTTCCCTTTCATGTGACAAGATTTTAGCTTAAGAGCTGGCTACAAACCTGTCTTTAATTTTGGCATTGTTTTCTTTGATTAAAAAGTCATTTGTGCCATGACTCTCAGCCAGTTCAGTGATCTTCAATCCAGTGATAACAACCTTTTATCCAGCAACTGCTAATATAAACTGTGGAACAGTGATCAGTCTGTACAAGTTTCAGCAGTCCAACCAAAGGAAAACATGAGCTAGTTTTTTTCCATATCGATACAAATGGAAAAGAACTCGTTGTATTCAGATACATACCTACATCCTTTAGTTTTGTTCCCAGAGTTCAGCTAACAGCACTGCTATGATGCTGCCATGACATCACATTTTGTGTAATGACACCACACATCCCACTCTGCATCAAAATTCCTAGTTGGAATAGGTTTTTAACAGAGATATAATCAGAGTCCAGTCTCTGCTGATTGAAGGGGAAAGAGAAATAGATCTTCATGTTTTCACTTTATATTTTTTTGAGATATTCAAATACCATGTTGGCTGGAGCTGTATGGACCTGATCAGAAGCCAATTTAAAACTAATTGACATGTTTCCATTGACTTCAATGGGCTTTAGATCACACCTCACAGGAATGTGAGAAGTGGGGATAATCTTGATGGCGGTACCAAGGAAGGAAAGGTGATAGGCTTTTTCCTGACATGCTTGTGACTGTTATTTTTACTTGTGACTTGGGAAGTATTTCAGCATGGAAACAGAGTGGTGCTGGAGAGAGACAGCGGACATAGAGCATCATGAGGCAGAAAATGTGTGTAAGGTAAGAGAAAATGGGAATAAAAGAACTGGACCTTTCTGACAGCAGAGTTTGTTATTGGCACTTCATAGCTCAGTCTTCTAGGCTTATCCTGAGAGAGCAGGGTCTTATGTCCGCTTGTATGTCTTTCTGGAGTGGGTTCCATCTCCAAACTGCATATTTTCTAAGCATCAAGAAATTGGTGGAACAGGTATGATGTGTTCCCAGCTAAAAGAGTGCTTATTAAAACTCAGGGACTTGATTGGTTAGGTGAACATTGGTTGGCTACACATCCAGTCACACTCATGGCCATATACAAAAGTATAACTAGCATAACATAAGAACGTAAGAGTGACCATACTGGGTCAGACCAAAGGTTCATCTAGCCCAGTATCCTGTCTTCCGACAGCAGCCAATGCCAGGTGCCCCAGAGGGAATGAATAAGTGATGCATCCTCTGTCGCCCATTCCCAGCTTCTGGCAAACAGAGGCTAGGGACACCATCCCTGCCCATCCTGGCTAATAGACATTGATGGACCTATCCTCCATGAACTTATCTAGTTCTCTTTTGAACCAGGTTATAGTCTTGGCCTTCACGATATCCACTGGCAAAGAGTTTCACAGACTAACTGTGCACTGAAAAAAAATACTTCTTTTTGTTTGTTTTAAACCTGCTGTCAATTCATTTCATTTGGTGACCCCTAATTCTTGTGTTATGAGGAGTAAATAACACTTCCTTATTTACTTTCACCACACCAGTCATGATTTTATAAACCTCTATCATATCCCCCCTTAGTCATCTCTTTTCCAAGCTGAAATGTCCCATTCTTATTAATCTCTCCTCATACAGAAGCCGTTCCATACACCTAATCTTTTTTGTTGCCCTTTTCTGAACCTTTTCCAATTCCATTATATCTTTTTTGAGATGGGGCAACCACATCTGCACACAGTATTCAAGATGTGGGCGAACCGTGGATTTATATAGAAGCAATATGATATTTTCTTTCTTATTGTCTATCCCTTTCTTAATGATTCCCAACATTCTGTTCACTTTTTTGAACCTGTGCTGCACATTGAATGGATGTTTTCAGAGAACTATCCACAATGACTCCAAGATCTCTTTCTTTAGCGGTAACAGCTAATTTAGACCCCATCATTTTATATGTATAGTTGGGATTATGTTTTTCAATGTGCATTACTTTGCACTTATCAACATTGAATTTCATCTTCCACTTTGTTGCCCAGTCACCTAGTTTTGAGACATCCTTTTGTAGCTCTTCGTAGTCTGCCTTGGACTTAACTATCTTGAGTAGTTTTGTATCATCTGCAAATTTTGCCACCTCACTGTTTAACCCCTTTTCCAGATCATTTGTTAATATGTTGAATAGGACTGGACCCAGTACAGACCCCTGGGGTACACCACTATTTACAATTTACTTTTACTATTGTTAGAAGCCATAAGTGCAAGTTAGAAGACATGAAGAAGTTGAGGGATCTCCGCTAAAAGGGAAAAAATCAAGGCGGCCAACCAGGCCTGATAGCTACCACCGGAGCAGGGTGCAGCCTGAGCTGACACAGACAGAGAACCTCACATCACAGGCTGTGCATTGGTCTATGGGTTCCACAACCCTCATGAACAACCACGAGTCATGTGCCTTACAGAAGGAGGGCACATTTTATGAATTCAGCAAAAAGAACAAGGAGTACTTTTGGCACCTTAGAGACTAACACATTTATTTGAGCATAAGCTTTCATGGGCATGCATCCGATGAAGTGGATTTTAGCCCACAAAGCTTATGCTCAAATAAATGTGTTAGTATCTAAGGTGCCACAAGTACTCCTCGTTCTTTTTGCTGATACAGACTAACACGACTACCATTTATGAATTCAGTTATTATAATTATTATTTATTATTAGGCTATGAAATGTTCCCAAGATGACAGTCTAGAAGCTGACCAATGCTAAAAGGCTTCTGAAACAAATGGGATCTGCATAGCTGTTTTTTTGTTACATTATGTGCTCTGAAAGGCACCTAGAAATTAATAATCATAAAAAAATATACTTCACAATTTGATTTCATGAAATCCCTACTGTTTATATTACTGATTTATAGTGTAATAAAGATACTACCTTTGAGTAGTAAATAATCTTTGGATTCATTCACAGTGAGATATGGAAGGTTAGCTGAAGGTGGGCTGGGGGGAAGAGTATTCTAGTTTGAACTATGAGTGTACTTAGGCAAGGACTGTGTTTAAGTAAAATTACTTTTGAGCAAAGATGGGTAGAACCATATCAGAGGTGATAAAGTGCTCATTGTAGGGCAACTCAGCAAACTGACACACAAACAATTACATTTCCCCTAAAGTCACAAGATTAAGAGACTGATATTAGAAGTTATACAACACAGGCCAACTTCAAGTGGAGTTGCGGGTGCTCAGCTGTCTTTAAGATCAGGCAACCAAATATATATATATATATATATATGCAGTCCTAGATTTTTGTTCATGGAGGATAGGTCCATCGATGGCTATTAGTCAGGATGGGCAAGGATGGTGTCCCTAGCCTCTGTTTGCCAGAAGCTGGGAATGGGTGACAGGAGATGGATCACTTGATGATTCCCTGTTCTGTTAATTCCCTCTGAAATACCTGGCATTGGCCACTTGGTGGAAGACAGGATACTGGGCTAGATGGACCTTTTGTCTGACCCAGTAGGGCCATTCTGATGTTCTTATGTGTTCTAACAGTTATTCCATGTTTTCACTGGTCAGGAGAGGTCTGTTTTGCACATTCAACAGATCTTGGACTTCATTGAACAGATATGCTATTTTTGTTAGGGTGGTATTGTCAAGTGATTATAACATTTCTGCTATGGTTTGGTCATCTTCCACCAGTTTGTTGTTTTTTCAGCTTCTTGACTAGAGCCTGTACTGCTGACATATCCATTGGACCAGTGTTGATATCAGCTTGATCAGGTTTGTATGCTTCTGGTGCCAAGGTAGAGCTGTTGAGGACTTCTTTGAAATGCTCCACACATCTGCTGTCTATTCTATCTCAGTTGGAAGCATTTTTTTCCATGTTTCATTTTTATTGATCCATTTCCTGTCTTCAAGTTTTCATGTAGGGTTTTGGTCTCTTGGTAAACAACTCAGTGGTTTCCTGTCATAGCAGCAGCTTCCACTTCAGCGGATAAGTCTTCAAAATAACTCTGTTTATCTTTCCTTGTGATGCTTTTCACTACTGTCTACTTTCTGGTACTCCTTTGGATTTCTCTCTCCCCCCCCCCCATGTTTCCTAATTTTAGCATTCAGTTTTCCTTTCATTTATTTCTGTTCTTCAATTAGACACTAGGTCTCTTGCTTATCCAATTCTTGCTTTGCCTATGCTGACATTCAACTGCAATTGCTACAGTTTTAATCACATTGTCTCTGAACACAGCCCATTTTTCTTCAGGTCCAGTCAGTGTCTTGCCTTCCTCTGCCTCTTGGCAGTGCCGGAAATCTGTTCCTCAGCTCTAGTTGGAATTTCTTGTAGTACTCTTTTGTTTTCAATTTTGTTAATTTTCTTTGCCGCTTTCTGTTTGAAGTTGATCTTTCTCAGTTTTAATTTCAGTGCGGTCACTGCTATCATCTTCTATTTGATATTCCCTTGTGTCTTGGTCAGATGACCTGTATCTTGAGCTGATGCAGATGTGATTGATATGTTTGGGATTTTTTTGTATTTTGCCACCTGCTGAATTCCAGATTTTTAAACGTAGGACTTTAAGAAGGAACAGGGTGCTTGCAAGAACTTGGTTGGATACCAAGCACAATTCAATGAGTCTCTTCCCATTTTGGTTAATGATTCCCAACCCATGATTTCCCATTGCTCTTTGCACTCCTTGGTTATCACATCCTACATTAGTGATAAAATCACCCATCACAGGAATTAAATCATGTTTTAGTATTCTATCAGTCATACTTTGGAGGCAATTATAGAACTTATATTTATCCTCATCACTATGATCCTCTGCCTGAGCATAGCACTATATGACTGAAATCTTTAGGAATCTGTTTTGGAATCTGGCATATATGATGTGTTGGTTGATAGTTTATAAGTCATTTTTGCACAGAATCTGTTATAATGAGGGCTATTGTGTCTGAGTGTACATTGTAACTATGATTTAAATAGATGAAATGTTTCTTTTCTTGCTTGAAACACTTCTTATCTGCATCTGTCAGTCTGCTCTCACTGAGACCCAGGATTTGCAGTCCACAGTTGACCATCTTCCTTATGATCTGCAAGATCTTTGATATTTGAAACGTTGTCTTCATGTTCCAATAACTGACTTGGAAATATTTTCTTGTTGCCAGCATCAAACATTTTCTTGGGTTCCAAGAGACTGACTCTCACTAGGAACCATCATGCAGCACAAGATATTGACAGTGTTCTCTTCTTTATTACTGGAATGGTAACTTGGTTCCATTTCTATAACCAATGAGGGTTTTTTGTTTGTTTTTGTTTTGTGTTTTTTAATGATGCTAAGTAGTTACCCTTGTGGTCAACCCACCCCACTTTATGCAGACTTGGAACCAGCAGCCAAATCAAAGTGCAGGAGGTAAGGCTATTCTGGGATATACCAGGCCTGAAAAAGAATCTTCCTTACCTATCTCCACCAGAAAATGACTATATACAGAGTGTTGGAAGCGAGGAAGTCCAGTCTCTTCAACTGACTAATCTCAGCAATTCTGTGAATTTCTCAAGCCTTATTTAGTGACTGCTTTCTCTACCTCCAATAGAAGGTAGGTAAGCATCCCTGATTCCATTTTATAGATGGAGACTCTGAGGAATACAGTGGTAAAGAAACCCACATTTTCAAAAATGCAAATTGATTTTGAGGTGCTTTAATATTTGGATAGCTGATATAAGGCACCTGGTTCTGATTTTCAGATGTTTTGAGCACCTACAACTCCTATATCCCTTGCACTTTTATATAGTCTCTAGTTTTGTGATCAGACATTATTTTTCAAATAAGATAATATATCATACATATTTTCCTTCTTAACCCAAATCTTGTCATCACTCATACTGCCATAAATTCAGGGGGACAAAAGAAAAAAAAACAATTTTCCTTGTTCCCTTAAGACCCCAAGAATCATCACAATAGGAGAGATAATGACCTGTTCCAGCTAACAGTGATTATAACAGTAAATCCGCTTAGATTCATGGGGTGCAAATAATATATAGCTGTCAGTTTCAAAATGTTCATTTCCTGCAAATCTTTCTTATTTTGCAAGCATCAAACCAACATCTCTCTTACTTTCTCATCTATTTAATTTATGGAAATCCAACAATATCAGAGCATCTGCTGCATTGTTTTGCATGTCAACTATGTTTCAATGATGTGACAGTACACCTTGGGGGTCACCAAAAAGAGTACACTATAAAGAAGTAAAAAGTAGGACACTGCCAAGTGTTCCATGTAGTAGTAAGATGCTGTGGCTTCTACATATGAAGATTTATACTGTGTTGTTTAAAGTGGTTATTTTTTTTTTCTGTTTAGCTCCTTAAGAAAGACCTCCCCTTCCAGGGACAAATGATTCAATGAAGCTAGCTTGTCTGAAAGCAGCAGAGACAATAGCCAATTTGATTTTTGACATTTAAGGAGTGGGGGGAAAGAAAATAACCGAGGTCTAGAAATTGGATAATGTTAAAATAATGTGACTGGAGCCAACTGTCTTAGAAGAAAACATTTATGTCAGGGAAGACAAGATCTTTCCTTTAAGTAACAAGGAATAAATACATTTTATAGATGCTAACAACATCTTTGGTAGACAAAATACTTTCCGCCTAGCAATATTTTAGCTATAAGGTCAGTGCTTATCACATGTATCTTTCTCTTGAAACATTTAGGATTACACAAACAAAGCTTTGCCACTAAATTGAGTGTGGGGGGAAAAAACTCCAATGGTATAAGCCTTGGCTTTCAGAGACTATTTTTTTAATAATGCTGCTAAACTTAGTGATGTTGTAAGGAAAAATCAGAGTTAACTCCTTGTTTAAGTGCAAGTAGGGTACATTACAGTGCATTATAATATTTTCTTTTTAGTTTTCACAGATCAGCTTTATAATGTTGAGTTCATTTCTTGAATGTGCAAAGATCACTACTCATTTGTCGAAAGCATTTTCACTGCACTGTAGTCTGAACTTCATCCTGTATTTCATCTATATGGGAGTAGTTCCATTGATCTCAGTGAGACTAGTTTCCTGAGTAAGGGTTGCTGGATTGGTCCCTTCATTTTAAAACAATAAATGTCTCTTCTCATCTTTAAAAATATTAATTATTAGAAGACACTGATAAACCTTACTCTTCTCCTTATTCAAATGCCATTCATATGCTAGTCATGTGAGAATATTATTATTCTGATGAGAAAATGAAAAAAGAAAAAGGAAGAGCTGGCTTAAACTGCAAGAGAAAATGGAGGTTAAATATTATGAAAAAAAAATCTTGTAATGATAAGACTAGTTGACTAATGGGAAAAGCTGACAAGTGTAGCTGTGGAATCATCCTCAGTAGACACATTCAAAGCTAAAGTTTATCCCAGTCTACGAGCAATGGTTTAGAAATATAATAAAATCAATTTTCCTTTAATGCAGGGGACTGACTAGATGGCCCAGCAGAGGCCTCTCCCATCCCAAATACTTGTTTGAAAAAAAACAACTATGCTCACAACAGCAATATAATTTGTAACTCCTTACTAAAGAAACTAGAAATCTGTGTACCCAGCAACTTTGTTCATAGAGATTCACTGGGACCATTGGCTACCTAAGGAGTAAGGTTGCAGTAATAAAGAGCATAGCCAATGTATATGGTATATTGATCAATATTATGTAAAAAAAAGTCATTATGCTTCTCCTCGGTTTCTCAAAATCTGCAGAACACTCTCTAGTATGAAACAGCTTGAGCTGATCAATCTTTTGAGTCATCTACAGATAATTTTGTGATGATTTATTCTCTATAGCTTGTCCTACATTTTACTTTGAATACAATTCCTCGAGGGCACACTTCAATTATGTTGTCATATAATTCATTGTTTTAGATACACTTTTAAATTATATTACAGGAAGATTTGTGTTATTGAACTTCAGTTGCATCTGTGGCGCATATTCTTGCATAATATTACAAAATCAGCTACAGCCTGCTCCAAAATCCATAAAGCCTATGGTATCCTTGTATTGGCTTCAATGGACACTGGGTGAAGACCTGGCAGCCATGTGTATTGGGGCAATGTGCTGAGCTGTATGCTTTACACAGGGGTAAAAATGCATGAGCTTTGTCTATATTACTTCATCCACTGTTGCTGCGACCAGTGGTCAATTATGTATCTGACTTTTTCTAGCATAGTTGGGATCAAAAGTTAAGGTTATCATAAAGATACATGCTTACCATTTTCAGTACATAGATCTATTGCACACTTTATGGTAGAAAATAATATTTTTAAGTTGTCTTTTGTCTGAAAGTGTCTCGAAGATTAAGGACCCCATTCAGTTAAGCATAAACTGTCATATTTTGTGGAATCATTCCTTAGAACTTTTTCTCTTTTCTTTGGTAGTTGTTTCTGTACATATCGTGACTGAGGCCCTTGAGATAAATGATATCCCTATTGTCCAAATTACTACAAAATTGGTGCTAGATCCACAAAAGGACTTAGGTGTTGCCATAGATAACTTTAGGTGTGAGGTGTATTAAGGACTGTGTTGGAGTCACAAGCTATTGGGGCTTTAAGTGTGGGAGGCTTTCCATGTCCTACTTGCAAGCGAGAGGGGTGTGCAGCTAAGCTTGAGAGTCTGAAAAGTGCCAACTTTAAGCAAGATGGGGTGAGTTGTGCATCTTCTTTGACTCGTAGGGAGCAGCCTGTTTTGTTTCCCTCTGATTTTGTGTTCTTGTATATTCTCTGCACTGCGGCAATTAGTGATGAGTAGAGCTAAGCAAAATTTTTCAGCCAAAACTTTTTTTCTACGAAGAATGCAGACTTGATCCAAGAGAAACATTTCACAAATTTGTGACAAATTCATTGAGTTGGTTCAAAAAACTTTATAAAAAATCAATTTAAAAATGTTTTGGCATTTTCAAAATGAAATATTTCAATTTATTTGTTTGTTTGTTTGTTTGTTTTGGAGTTTATTTCAATGTTATGAAGGTAAAACGTGTGAAAAAGCTCCAATAATCAAGTCAGGTCAAACAAATAATTTTGTTCAATCAAAAAAGCTTGGTTTTTAAATTTAAATTAAAATTTAAAATGAAAATTAAAACAAAAAAAAAATTATGGTCAACCCAAATGACCTTTTTTCTGAATTCTTCAGAATATCCAGAAAATTGAAAGATCAGTTATATTTACAACTCTACTGATGGGTGCTTCACATAGAGACTTGAATATGACTTTGAAAGAGACAGAGCCAAGAGTTGACAATGATACAAGGTTTATATCAGACAGAAAAACTGATTTCCTTCATAAAATATTCAACAGAAAGCTAGTGGAAGCCACTGTAACCGTGGGAAAACCTAAAAAGTACTGTGTCTTGTTATACCATTAACCTTTTTACTAGTGGAAGAAAGTTTGGTTCAGCTGAGAGTGGCATACGTGTCCCACACTACTCCTATCTTTGGAGGGAAAGGCATGATAAGCTTTCAACTTATCATTTTTAAATTCAGCAACCATGTAGATCAAGCTTAACTAAAGAAAATATTCCAGGGGCCATCAACATTACTTTAATAAAGTTATTGATATTTCTAAACAAAGCTAAGGGCATGCTGTACCTACCTCTTCATCATTCATCACTAATATGACTTTTAAAAAAAGCTAACAAGAACAGAAAAATGTGTAGCCCTTGAACTGGTTCTAACATTTTACAATGGGAAAAGTGTATTTTTTTCACACACAGTGAAATAGCTGAAGGGATTTTCCTCCAACTTTTAATGTAAAAATTAGGGCTGTCAAGCGATTAAAAAAATTAATTGTGATTAATTGTGCAATTAATCGCACTGTGAAACAATAATAGAATACCATTTATTTAAATATTTTTGGATGTTTTCTACATTTTCAAATACATTGATTTCAATTACAACACAGAATACAAAATGTACACTGCTCACTTTATATTTATTTTTATTACAAATATTTGCACTGTAAAAGCAAAAGAAAAAGTATTTTTCAATTCACCTAATACAAGAACTGTAGTGCAATCTCTTTATCACAAAAGTTGAACTTACAAATGTAGAATTATGTCACAAAAAGTAGCTGCACTCAAAACCAAAACAATGTAAAACTTTAGAGCCTACAAGTCCATGCAGTCCTATTTCTTGTTCAGCCAATTGATCAGACAAACAAGTTTGTTTACACTTGCAGAAGATAATGCTGCCTGCTTCTTGTTCACAATGTCACCTGCAAGCGAGACCAGGCATTCGCATGGCACTGTTGCATCTGGCATTGCAAGTTATTTGCATGCCAGATGCGCTAAAAATTCATATGCCCCTTCGTGCTTCAATTACCATTCCAGAGGACTTGCATTCATGCTGATGACAGGTTCTGCTCGATATCAATCCAAAGCAGTGCGGACTGACACCTGTTCATTTTCATAATCTAAGTCAGATGCCACCAGCAGAAGATTGATTTTCTTTTTCGGTGGTTCGGGTTCTGTAGTTTCTGCATTGGACTATTCCTCTTTTAAGACTTCTGAAAGCATGCTTCACACCTCGTCCTTCTCAGATTTTGGAAGGCATTTCAGATTCTTAAACCTTGGGTTGAGTGCTATAGCTATCTTTAAAAATCTCAAATTGGTACCTTTGTGTTTTGTCAACTATGCAGTGAAAGTGTTCTTAAAATGAACAGCGTGTGCTGAGTCATCATCTGAGACTACTATAACATGAAATATATTTCAGAATGCAGGTAAAACAGAGCCGGAGACATACAATTGTTCCTGAAGGAGTTCAGTCACAAATTTAATTAATGCATTATTTTTTTTAATGAGCGTCATCAGCATGGGAGCATGTCCTCTGTAATGGTGGCCAAAGCATGAAGCGGCATATGAATGTTTAGTATATCTGGCACGTAAATACCTTGCAATGCCGGCTACAAAAGTCCCATGCGAATGCTTGATCTCACTTTCTGGTGACATTGTAAATAAGAAGTGGGCAGTATTATCTCCCATAACTGTAAACAAACTTGTTTGTCTTAGCAATTGACTGAACAAGAAGTAGGACTGAGTGGACTTGTAGGTTCTAAAGTTTTGCATTGTTTTGTTTTTGAGTGCAGATATGTAACAAAAAAAAAAAACCCTGCATTTGTAAGTTGCATTTTCACGATAAAGAGATTGCACTGCAGTACTTGTATGAAGTGAACTGAAAAATACTATTTCTTTTGTTTATCATTTTTACAGTGCTAATATTTGTAATCAAATATAATATAAAGTGAGCACTGTACACTTTATATTCTGTGTTGTAATTGAAGTTAATTTATTTGACAATGTAGAAAAACATCCAAACATATGTAATAAATTTAAATTGGGATTATATTGTTTAACAGTTTGATTAAAACTGCGATTAATCGCGATTATTTTTAATCACAATTAATTTTTTTGCGTTAATCGCAGGAGTTAACTGTGATTAATCAACAGCCCTAGTTCAATAGATTTTGGGCTCAGGCCTAGAATGGAAAAGTGAGAAGCAAGCACATTATTTCTGGAATAAAATGATACAGAAAATATGCGTACTATATTTTCTGATTGTACATTGAATTTTGCAGTTAGGATAAAACTCTAGTTCATAATGTACTCTGGGAATCATTGACACTGTTTTAAATCTGTAATAACTCCATTGAAGTCACTGGAGGGACTCCAGATTCACACCAGCACAGTCAAGTTCAGAATCTGACTCCAAGAGTACATTGCGAATGGGGTAGGATTTTCTAAAGTGCTCAGCATTGGCCTAATTCTCCCTCCATTCATGTTAATGGCAGTTTTTCCATTGTCTTCAATGAGAGTAGAGCTCAGGCAATGCAAAGCACTTTTGAAAATCCCACCCTAAAGATTTAGCCAAAGTGCCAAATGCTTTAACAAAAAACTACTGCTTTAATTAAAGCACATAAACATATTGCATGTGACTATTATAGTCAATGGTAGAAAGCTGCTGAACTCACAGGTACTATGACCTTAAGAGAGAACTGCTCTCTTCTTTCTGGAGAAGGAAATAAGGTATTCAAGTGAATGATGTGATTCCTGAGTGTATGTCTTTTGCAATGACTTAAGCACTGTTTCTTTAAATAAATAGCTGGGAAATGGAGAAGAAATGTAGAAGGCTGATGAGAAAGATTTTATGTTTCTGCAGAGAAACAATCTGAAAGAAAGGGGTAGCGCTGTTATTCTTCACTTAGGAGCAATGCTTATTTTGTACTGTGGAAACATAAAAAAGTTAGGTTCCACTTCTAGATATAAAAGCATAGGATATGTTAGTTAGAAAAAGACTGTTATGCTGTAATTGTGTCAGTTAGCTCTTCAGAAAGCACTCTAGGGGTGCTCGCATTCTCAAGAAGTAGATGAAAAGAATACAAGGGTATTGTTCCAGTTTCTGTACATTTTACCACATTTCAAGGGAAAAGGGTATAGAAGGAAGAAAAAAATAGAGATGAATTTCAGTTCACTCCCATATCAGAAAAGGGACATTGAAATAAAGCAAAAAGGAAAAAAGAACAAATAAATTTAATATGGTGGCTATGCGCCACCATTTCCTTAGTTACAAATATTCAGAAAATGGAAATACAAGTTACTCTAGTATTATATAGGTCTGAATTGTAATTAGGTTATCTGCAATTGTAAGTACCATTCATAAGAATAAACAGCAATAGATGTAATATTTAAATGCAATTTCTTTACTGTGCACATCAATAACAACACAATCTCTTGTTTTCTTATTAAATTGGGATAGCTAAATTATCATTGGAAAAGAGAACTGGATACATCCAAAATATTATTTGCCTATAATTTAATTACATTGTCTCTTATTAGTGTTCAATAATAGTTCTGTAATCCCTTCACAGGCAAATATTTTTGTGGGGGCAGGGGAGGGGGAGATTTGATTGTGAAGGACTGCAGGATCAAGAGCTACTTCTGCTATTTTTATTACTATTATTACAATCAAGCCTAGAACCTTATCTAGGTCGGGACCCTAATAAGTTAGGTGTTGTAAAGACTTCTAAATAAGGAGTACTACCTTTTTGAACAAAGATTGCAAGACTGAATCCTATGCGTTTTTATGTTTCATTCTAAAGTGGTTATTAAAGAGTTAATAGAGCAGCATGTCAGAACAAATTCTTGTGAAAATCAGATAGTAATCACAGACGACTCCAAAGCCAGTCTAATATTTTTTAGAGATTTCTTAATCTCATCAAATGCCTCTTGAACAAAACCATAAAGCAAAAAGGTCTGCCTATGATTGCTTAACTGGATTGAACACTTTAGCACATCTCATTTTTCAAAATAAATGAAAGTGAAAAAAAATAGATACTTGCCATATTTGACAACAATACGAGTCTCTCAACATTGATGATCTAAGGAAAGAATTACCAAAAAGGTTGCTTATCTGAAATAGGTACCTGTTTTGCAACACTTTCAACAATTTTCACTGCTCCCAAAATCAATGTTGAGCACATGACACTTAATGGGGATTAAGAATGCAATGGTTATAACCATTGTCTTACATAACACACCAGAACATTTTGTGTAATGTTTGAAAATCTTGCCATTAGCAAACATTATTTAGATGAAGTTGACTTCAATGGAAGTTTTGCCTGAATAGTAACAGCAGGATCAACTCAAATAGACAACATGAACACCCTGGCAGAAGCCCATACAAGGCCCTCTACACTGTAAAAGCTTCATGCTGTCCCAGAATGAATGGAAAGACATGTAAACAGAAAGTCTGTACAGAGAGCATTTGCTTTCCTTGTATTCTGGCTAGGGGGGATCCAGGCCATCTCTGAATAGGAATGTGAAGAGGAGCACCAGGATTTGTTTACAGAGGGCAGACTGTCCATGCTTATGTGGACCCAATAGCTGACACTATTGCTAGCCATGGGCTGGAGAAATGGCTCTCTATAGCCATGGAGAATTCTGACCTGTCTCTGGTTTGGTGTAAAGGATTACATTCGCCATCACTCCCTGTTTAGTTCCCAGTTACACAGCAGTGCAGGTGATATCATGGGACTTATTAAAAGCTACAAAAATGATTACTGCTTATACTTAATGTCTGAATATCTCAAATACAATTTCCAGCAGACTGACAAAATTAATTTCACATTTGGCAGGAATTAATCAATGAGCCCTCTCCTGTCCAGCTAAAGTCATAGGGAGCTGCAACAGGTCTCTTATATTTAGTTAACACTAGAACTGGACTATAAAGTTTAGATACGGATACAGATCTGAATTTCCCTTAAATTTGTATTTGGGAGGGATAAATCTAGAGGGAATCTGATCCAGTTTTCCAATTCTGGCCCATCTCTATTGAACACATTATTATAATATTAATAATAAATATATTGTTTTATCCAACTATATTTGTAAAACTCTTGCTACACCTGATATATTTTTATAAGGGAATACAATTGTCTGAGAACCAAAATGAAGGAAAGATTAGTAAGTAATCCAAGTTACATCATATCAGTCTTAGAATTCTATAAAATTATGTCTTATACTTCCACTGTGATTAATTATTCCCAGGGAGGGTATTTGTGATTTTAGAGTCACCTACAGGAACAAAAAAAGTAGAAAAAATAACTTTTTGAAACCTACTATTTATCAAAATCATTCTGACAGATTCAGGCTAACTGCAGACTCACTACCCCTGGAAAGCATGGCTATAGCACATACACCTTTTGAAATTCAAATACATACTCAACGATTATGTTTTAAAGAGACAGGACATAATCATACTCACTTGCAAGTTACAGTATATTACATCAAGGCATGCCTGTACTCTGCCAGGCTAGAGGGATCTGATATAACTTTTAAACATAACATTCCTTTTGGCATAAAAAAACAACACTTTAAAAATATATATATTGTTGTGTTATCTTGAAAGTTCATGTTCTGGAAAATTGTGAAACAAGATATATTGTCAGAGTGAAAACATTTAGTGCCCTTTATGATATCTACGTTGCTAAAAATGTGCTTTTTTTAAAGGTTAAGTGATATGTTTAAGATTAAACATGTCAGTTTAATATATTTAAAGGGAAGCTGTTAGATTCTTTTTTATGTTTATAATCAATCAGTTATGCCAATCATTTATATTGCTGCTTTTTAATAAGAATTACTTAAAAACTGATTAAACGTCTAAAGCTCCCGTCCATTCATGTTAGTCCATACAATTGGAATCCTGCTGGAATGAGGCCTAGTAATCTGCCTTATATTATTTTCAACCAAATATCTTAATTTACAGTGTTAACATTAAGAATTAACACCTTATAACATTCCAGTCCTTCGGGGTTGGACATTGATTATTTCTTCTTTTATGCTAGGAATCCATATATAATTACAGAAACAGCTCATCCAGGAGTATTGCTGTGAGCTGGTAACCTGGCATCACTAGTAAAAGCACCTTCTGAACCTGAGTCTTCCATGAGGCAGTAAAAAATGTTCTGTGTCACTCTTTGACAAATACATCTTAGTAGCATGCCAGCTTCTCTAGTACAGTTGACAGAAATTACTTTCTCTGTTAAAGTACGAGAAATGTATTTCAAGTTGGGAGAAAGATGAGATACTATAGGTTTTTCTGCTTCATTACATTTAATTCAAAATGCTCATAATGCAATAAAACTCTGTTTCTTTTAATCAAATATGATTTTCTGCACAAATTTTTGATGTACATTTAAAGTGATAATAATATATATGTAGACCAGGGGTCGGCAACCTCTGGCATGCGGCTCGCCAGGGTAAGCACAATGGCGGGCCGGGCCAGTTTGTTTACCTGCTGAATCGGCAGGTTCGGCCTATCACGGCTCCCACTGGCCGCGGTTTGCCGTCCCAGGCCAATGGGGGCGGCGAGAAGTGGTGCGGGAAAGGGATGTGCTGGCCGTGGCTTCCCGCCACCCCCATTGGCCTGGAGCGGCGATCCGTGGCCAGTGGGAGCCATGGTCGGCCGAACCTGCCGACATGGCAGGTAAACAAACTGGCCTGGCCCGCCAGGGTACTTACCCTGGCGAGCTGCGTGCCAGAGGTTGCCGACCCCTGTTGTAGACAGTGATAAACAGGATTACGGAGATTTCTTCAGATAGAGAGAAGACACTAACAGGATGTGCTTAAGGCATCTGTATCTATATATTTACATACATACCAAACAAAAGAAACAGTCACATTGTCCAGGCTGTTACAGACTCAGCCAGTGCAATGCAAACTCTAATAGCAAATAAAAGAAAGTGAATACACGGCAAAAAGACTAGGAGTGCAGAAAGCACAATGGATAATACATTTCCTGTTTGAGCCTATTTTACAATTCAACTAATTTCCTTCTCCTAATGAAACCTAATTATTCAGATGCGAAGGTGGCTCAGAGTATTATTTAGGGCCTAAGTTAAAAAACAGCAGTGTTAGATTAGCTTCCAATTTCAATGTTACTTCTGAACAATCACTTGTTTTGTTTTTGTATTTTCATATAAACAACTGCACTTTGTAAGACAGCATTCTAAAATAAGCTCTTAATGAAAAATGGTTGGATAATTCAATTTATTTGTTATTAAAAGTGTTTATTCAGCCTAGTTTCACTAAACAAATTAAGGCCTGATTCTTTTCCCATTGAAATCAGCGGAAAACTCCTTTTTATTTCTATAGAAGCAGAATAGGGCCCAAAATGTCTTTGATTTTGTTTTCCTTTTAGATAGTTTCAGCAATGGTGATAGGTTAAAAAGCGTAGGGTGGGATTTTCAAAAGTGTTTATGAGATTTAGGAGCATATTGACTTTCATGGGACTTGTACTCCTAGATCACTTAGGGTTAGATTTACACTGGGGACTAATGTGTTGCAATGCTTAACTATTAGGAACCCTACAACCAAGTGGAATTCACAATCCTGAATTAGGTGCCCAACTCCTTATATAATGCCTGGAGAGGGTTAGGGCATAGGCAGTGGAGCGCCAAGGCCAGGAAGCTGGAGACAGGGCGCAGGACTTGCTACGCCTGCGGAGTAACTGGACATGTGAGAGTGACTTGTCCCTACTGGGATGGGGGCAGGCAGCCTCACCCAGGATGGGGGAAGGGGCAAGCCCCGATGAGAGGCCACCTGGCAAAGGAAGGCAGGCGGCAAAGGAGGTGTTGGGCCTGTCGACGGCGGGGGCACCTATGGAGGGAGTGCCCTGCCCAGAAGAGCATGGCCCAGGGCAGCCCAAGGAGGGCTGGCCCTGAGAAGGACCAAACAGGGAAGTCCCGGGCAGTCCAGAGGCGGGAAGCCTGCTGGGGCTGCTGGGAACCAGGCCATGTAAAGAGGCACTGCCCCCTCAGAGGGACTGAGGGCCAACTGGCGGAGGTGCCTGTAGGCCCAGTGAGACCAAACGTGGCCGAGGCGGTGACTGGGACTGAGGGGACCCCACAAGAGGTTGGGACTCAGCCCGTCGCCACGCCAGTTATGAACAGAGAGACCCAGACGGACTGGGCCCCGCAGGAGGCCGGGACCCAGGTGGTCATAGAGAGGGTCACAGTAGGCACCCAGACCCTCAGGGAAAAGGGCCCGGGGGAGTCTGGCCTGCGTGCGCAGCTGGAGGCTGCAGAGCGGGCCCTCCGGGAATCCGAAGCGAGTGCCGTGGACCTTGCTAAGGAATATGCGGCCGTTGTGGAAGAGGAGTTCCACGTGCGGAAGCAGCTAGAGGACTCCGAGAAGAAGCGGGCAGCTCTGGAGGTGCACGGGCGACTGGTCCAGGCCAGGAGACACCCCTACCCCCAGGGGTGGTGATCTTGAGGGGAGGGGGTGTAGCAGGGTGAACACCTGCTCCTGCCTGGAAGGGCTGAGCTGATTGGGGAAAGTGGCTGCAGCTGGGGCCATGCCCCAAACAGACTCAGCAGGCCCTATATAAGAGGCTGGGAGCCAGGAGCTCAGTAGAGTCTCTCTCTGAGTGCAGAGAGAGAAGGGCCTGGCTGCAGGGAGCTAGACACAGGGTAACTGTAGTGGAGCAGTGCTGGGGAAAGGCTGAGGAGCTGGGGAGCTCCAGCCTGGAAAGCCCCAGGCTGCGGCCTAGTGTTAGGCCAAGGGGTACTGGGGGTTGCAGAGGGCAGCCCAGGGCTAGTCCAAGGCAGCAGGTCCAAACCCCCCTTGCCAGTGATGAGTGGCCTATACTGCAGTCTGCCCCAGGGAGCGGGGGCTAGTTGGTGACTGGCAGTGGCCTAGTGCTGAGGCAAGGTGGGGATAGTGGGTGGGGGTTCTCCAGGGAGGGGAGACCCAGATCTGTGGGGTACTGCCAGGGGTCAGCATCCCAGTAATAAGGGTACCGGGTCCTGGGAGGGACACGGGCGTCAGAAGAGGACAGGCGGATCACCAGCCTGCAGAGGGTGCTCCGGAGGCTGGATTGAGCTGATTCCCCGGAGTAACCAGCAGGAGGCGCCGCAGGGATGAGTCCGGACCTTTACAGTATGTCTACACTGCAATTAAAAACCCACCGCTGGCCCGTGCCAGCTGATTCAGGGTTGCAGGGCTTGGACTCAGAAGCTGTTTAATTACAGTGTAGATATACCCTTGGAGTCTATGAGAGAAGACACAAGGCAGCTACAGTTATGAAATATTGTCAAACTCAAAATTCAATCAAATCTCAAGGCTACTATACTGGGAAGTTGTGAACTCACCCTCATGATATGATTAATTTTCATGATTCAATTTTATGGGAGTATTATTCCCACTGACAACAAGTTAAGGCCTCAGGAAAAAAAAGACCAAAACATTAAAGAGAATGTATAACAAGCTAATTTCACTTTTCTTAATCCAGGAGGTCATATTGCTGTAACCTGTCAAACACAGAGACAAGTACCTGTACATTCCGATACAGCTGTACATGCAGATCACTTTGAAGAACACTATGAATTATATTAAGGAATCTGTGATATGTAAAGCATATGCTTAAATGAAGAAGTGATTTTTAAAAAGAATTTATTAAATAATACTCAACTTCATAATCTGTGCGGCAAAGGTAACAACCTGAATAATCCTGAAAATGAAAGACAGGTTCATCTCTGGGCTCATCAGGCAGCTCATCTGAGCATCTCATGGACCTTGCTGGAATATTTTAATGTACTTTCCTCTTTAATGAAGTCTACTGTTCAGAGGAATAAATTTAGAAGCATAAGTTACTGTCTTTCTGTTCTTTGTACTTCAATGACTGCTGCAAGCCCAGTTCACATAATATACTGTTAGCAGAGTAAATATAGAAATCTATGGGGTATTGCTAAATCCAGAGCCTATGTTCAGAGCATTAACACCTGTAAATCACTCTTTTAAAAATGAAATTAAAAGTCCACCTTGAACAGAGTTCTTTTTTTCTTCTTCACAAATTAATTTCCTAGTAACACTGCACTCTTAAAAAGATGTGGGTAGGTACCTTTCTATCTTCAATGAAGGTTACCTGGGTTTGGAACACAAAGGACATCACAGGGCCCATGGACAATATAAAATACAATAAAAACTTACCTTGCATATCAAAGGTCCTTTGCTTTTGGCAGTAGTGAGCTCCTGCGGGATTTCCATCCCCTGCCCCCCATCAGTTACAGAACAAGGTCTACCGGCAGAAGGAATATTTTACCCTGCCAGGAGAACAGCAAAGACAGCCTACTCCTGCTGTGCCTTGTACTTTAGGTTTTCTTTTTTGATGTTGTTGTATTAACAAGACAAGAAAAAAAATTATCAAGTGCAATTTAAAAGCAAAAAAGGGGGGGGGGGATGCTGTTCAGACATAAATAATGTAAGGAAGCTTGGTTATGCAAAAAAGTGTCTTTCGTTTTTCCTTCTAAAATCAGTTTGGAGGAAATCTTTCCCAAGTGGCCTCATATAACAGGAAAAATGCATCAATTTCACTTATTATACTTATTCGTGAATGCTGATATAAGCTTCTTAAAAATCTTTCATCCTATAGCTATTGAATGTGTGTGTGTGTGTGTGTGTGTGTGTGTGTGTGTGTGTGTGTGTGT
>NW_020664372.1:14265048-14315184 GCF_002925995.2 Terrapene triunguis
TGTGTGTGTGTGTGTGTGTGTGTGTGTGTGTGTGTGTGTGTGTGTGTGTGTGAGGGTAGGTGAGCAGTCATAGAAAAAAGAAAGACAATGGCCAAGATTTTTAAAAATGGATGTCTAAATTGTCCTAAGTCCATATTTAGGCAATAAATATGTGACCTGATTTGTAGAGCTGGTCAGGAAATTATATGTATTCCTACACAAATTTGTGACAAAAGCATTTCTGTTTCTTGTTTGTTTTTGTCAATAAATATTCTTCACACTATCTCAGGTTTCACTGAAAAATTAAAATCCCAAACAAACCCCCAAAACAGCAAACCCCCAAAATGTTTCACAAGAACATTTTTCAAGAAAAAATTCCATTTTGTCTTAAAAGCCATTTTCCATTGAAAAACCTTTCCGTTAGAAAAATGTCAACCAAGTTTACAGGTTTCCAAAAGTGTGGGGCACCCACAAATTCCATTTAAGTCAATGGGAGCTGCTGTGGTTACCCAATAATTTTGAAAATCAGGCCAGTTATGTGGGTGCTTAAATGTGGATTTAGGAACCTAACTTAGCCTCATTTAAAAATTTGTGGTGTGGGAATTTTAAAATATGATTCTGCTTCTACCACAAAGGATGAGGAAGTTGCCCTGAAATTATTTTGGTTTCAGTCTAAAATATTGAATTAAAAGATTTAAATTTAACTGTTCAGATTTATGTTTTATCAAGTTCAGGCCTACAAGTTTGTATTATTGCTCAGTTTCCCTGAGTCTACCAGAATGAGTATCCACTATCATAAGGCAGCTTTTCAGTAGCTTGCTTGAAAAGTAGTCTGTGTATGCATATTCTGGGCAACCAGTCATAACAAAACTTTGTTAAGGGGTTTCGGGAGGTTAGCTTTCGAGAGGTCAAAACATAGTGAACAAGTTGTACTTCATCATCCAAATTAGTTAAATGAAAAAGTATATTCACTGTTCTCTTCAGGAGTGTTCTGTTTATAACGCAGCTTTTCAAATGTCAAAATATTACCAGTGCTTTATACTAGAGCCTGAACAGATTGCAGATATTCTGTGGAAGAAACAGGAAGGAACATTTATCTTGATGGGATACAACCATTTAAGGAAGCCTAATCAAGTAAGGTTCCCAAACATAGGACCCAAATTACACTGAGAAATTAAGCATAGGCTTAAATTTAAGCACATGCATAAATCCCAATGACATCAACGGGACTACTTAAAGTTAAACCCATTCTTAAGTGCTTTGCTGAATTAAGGTCACAAGGAATATATTAATTAGGTATAATGTACTTCACATTTGAGGAATCTACTTTAAATTTTATGTATAGTTTATGTATAATTATTATGGGATAAAGCAAATATATCTAATAGACTTATGATGTATTATTTTTTTTCCACATAGATAGTGGTGACATATTGCCTATGAGTCATGTAGCAAGAAAGGGCCACGAGCAATTTACGAAAGGTCATTATCAATGAAAAGAAATAAAGAAAGGACCAAATACATTGCTGGTATAATTCTACTACAATCAAAGGAGTTACTTCAGAGATTAATTGGGACAAATGGGTCTATCTTCAATCAGCTCAATTAACCTTTTGCTCTGCAACATACATTTTTGATTATTTGCTGTAGGTTATTTTTAGAGCTGGTTGAAATTCAGACTTTCCATTCTCTGGGAAATTCAGACATTTAAAACAAACAAACAAACAACCCTGCTGGGATTCAGAACAAAAAGCAGGCATTACAAAATTCCCCACAAAATGGATATTAAAAAAAAAAAGCATAATGGTTCATTTAGGGAAAGAATTGAAAAGTGAAATCTTTAGTTTTGAAAATGCTTCCAGGGCTTCCAATCTCCCTGGTTACATAGCAGCCCTCCAGGCTTCCATTTTGATTTTCCTGATGGAAAAATCTTGATCTTGCAGAAACTGTATTTTCCATCACAAAATCCTTCCTATGGAAATTTATTATTTGTATTATGCTTGTTCTATAACGGTGTCTTTACCTACCCCTTGAACAGATGTATTACTGTCCTTCAATAAGGACAAATACAAAGTACTCCAGTTAGAAAAGAACAATCAGTTGCACATATACAAAAGGAAAAAGACTGCCTAGGAAGGAGTACTATAGAAAGGGATCTAAGGGTCATAGTGGATCACGAGCTAAATATGACTCAACAGTGTACCACTGTTTCAAAAAAAGCAAACATCGTTCTGGAATGCATTAGCAGTAGTGCTGTAAACAAGACACAAGAAGTAATTATTCCACTCTATTCAGTACTGACTAGGCCTCAACTGGAACATTCTGTCCAGTTCTGGGTACCACATTTTGGAAAAGATGTGGACAAATTGAGAAAGTCCAGAGAGAGCAACAAAAATGATTAAAGGTCTAGAAAATATGACCTATGAGGGAAGATTGAAAAAACTGGGTTTGGTTAGTCTGGAGAAGAGAAGACTGAGAGGGGACATGATAACAGTTTTCAAGTACATAAAAGGTTGTTACAAGGAGGAGGGAGAAAAATTGTTCTCCTTAATCTCTGAGGATAGGACAAGAAGCAATGGGCTTAAATTGAACCAAGGGAGGTTTAGGTTGGACATTAGGAAAAACTTCCTAATTGTCAGGGTGGTTAAGCACTGGAATAAATTACTTAGAAAGGTTGTGGAATCTCCATCATTGGAGATTTTTAAGAGTAGGCTTGACAAACACCTGCCAGGGATGGTCTGGATAATACTTAGTCCTACCATGAGTGCAGGGGACTGGACAAGATGACCTCTTAAGGTCCCTTCCAGTCCTACAATTATATGATTCTATGGTCTATGATTCCTTGCTCCTCTAAACATACTTTTCTGCATTGGCTTACTTGTCCTTGTGATCCGTTCAAACTGGGTTATGCAGAATTTAGAGGTGAACGAACTATTTACCAAAATTGAAACATGAGTTACCCAGATAAAAAAAAATGAACAGGAGATAAATAACATTTGTAAATTAATTTAATTTTGCTTTAAACATAATTGTTTTCTGAAGATTTCTTTTTATTGCACAATAACTTACACGGGTGCAGAATCAGATCTTTAAAAAAATGTTCTTACCTAAGTTGTACGTTTTAGATTATTTAAATTGTATTCTGAAATACAATTTGTTTGTTTACTTTTTTGCATTTCCCTCCATTTGAACTATGATAATTGCCAAATCAGTTTCAATGTGTTTATAGCCAGTTTCTAGTCAATTTCACTCTGACTATAGAGCAAAAAAATTAGCAATATTCAATATTGCAATAAAAATTAGATATTTTGGTTACAAACAGTTCAAGGGAATATTTAATTCCCAATAACAAATGTATTTACTTGGAATTTTTTTAAGAAGGAAATATTTCTATTGATCTTAAGTTTTGTAAATACTATTTCCCCATTAAAATAGGAATTTAGAAACAACAGAACACTGGGATAAAGAATAATTAATTTGCTGTTTGCCATTAGGCAGGCTCAATTCTCCTACATTATAGTGAAATTCAGAGCTTAAATGGATTTAAGGGGTAAATTGGCCTTGTGTGGGTCCTCTGCCCAGCATTGAATTTCACACCCTTGTAAATGTTCACTGTAGTATTACTAGAAAAATACACTCAGCACGCCAGAGAGTCATACATGGATGGAAGCCAGCATTTACAGGAAGGAATAAAAAGGAAAGATAGCTCTTCAAGTACTTGAAAAAGGAGAAATCTAAAATTTAACTTAAAATGACTTATGTGCCCTCACACACTATCCTGAAGCATTTGATATTTATCCCAATCCTTTATTAACTAATATTTATTATTGTTGTTATTTAAACATTTAAATAGTTATATGCACATTTGTTGTTTTCAACTATTTATAAAGTAATGATTGTAACATTCTTTATTATACCTACTGTATAATGTATCTTTTATATTTGCTATAGTTCAGCTAATTCATTATTGCTATTTTTATTGTAATTCAGACATTCAGACCTATTTAAAAAGTGAAGTTATTGAAATAGCACCTTAACAAAGCAAGTGGCATTGCAAGCTATGATGTTTCTTAATTTCAAGAGTGTTATTATTCCTGGCATGAACCCATGAATTATTAAAAAAATCTGATTAATACTAATAGTCTTGATTTCTTCACGTGATTGTAATATCAATTGGTGAATCTGTTCTATTACCTCATCACAGTTAGAAGTGCCATGGATTGATTTTTACATAGGGCTTTTAAGTATCCCGTGCTGCAAAATTGACACAGTACATCTGTCCAAAAAAATTAACTTGAAAAATGCTTTCCCCCTGATCTAGTCATACAGATTTCAGAGGCCATCAACATTAGCATTGTTTTCATTGTCACTGATGTCATTGCTTCAAATTGCAAAATGAAGCCCATCTTGTAAAGGTTATGCCATCAAATGTCCAGTTTGTCTATTTTTTTCTATTGGATTTTCATGAAAACTAATGGAATGTTACCTCTATTATTTTTACTTATCTATTCCTATAATAACGCAGGCATTTAAATTATGTATATCCTTGAAACTAAATAACACACTAAATGCAGATGAAGTCGTGAAAAAATTCAAATGAAGAAGAGTGCTAACTTCAAATAAAGGCCATTTTGTGGACAATGGGAGTTCATAGACTCTAAGCATAGTCCTCACTCGCCATCATCAAAAGAAATGCCCACATGGATAGTTTCAGAGTAGCAGCCGTGTTAGTCTGTATCCACAAAAAGAACAGGAGTACTTGTGGCACCTTAGAGACTAACAAATTTATTAGAGCATAAGCTTTCGTGGGCTACAACCCACTTCTTCGGATGCATATATGGATAGTGTGACTGTTGGCTGGTTGTCTGTAAAAGAGCTATAAAATGGATGTCCAGGAATGATCTTGCATCTCTGGACTGTTTGGGTTCCAACAGGGTGGAAATACTGAGCCAGTGGACAGAGATCCACAGAGTTATTCTGCGTAAACCTGAAAGACTTCTGGAGACTGGCAGATTACTACATCTCTGCTAACATTTGTACCTACAACTTTGATTCATCTGTTAATGTATTTTACCTGCTTTGACTTCTCAATAGCTCTTATTTCTTTTTCATAGCTAATCAATCTTTTATTTAGTTTACTATAGAATTTGCTACCAGCATTTTTTCTGGGGTAAGATCTGGAGTGCCAATTGATTTGGGTAAGTGACTGATCCTTTGGGATTGGGAGTAACCTGATGCAGTGTGATTTTTGGTTTATATGATCTTTTATCACAAAGTTCAGTTTGTCTAGGTGGCAAGGCACACTGGCAGGCTCCGTGGTAAGACTGACATAGTGATCCAGGAGTTCACATTTGTTACTTGGTGAAATCTAATTAGAGATTATACCACCAGTTTGGGGTGTCTGCCCTATTTTCTGACAGATTAAAGACAGATTCCAGGTTGAGTTTCTAGGTTAAGCCCAGAAGAGAGGAATGGTACAGTTTGTAGATCACAGGGCTCATGGTAGTTGTAGGTGATGAGGCAAGATATGCTGGAAGACAGAGTGCTGCATACAAGGAGCTCCCGCTACTCAGAAAATGGAGAGACCTAGAGGGGCAGGAGCTCTGCATTTCTGTTGTAAAAGGGCCCTGCCAGATCCTCTCAGAGAGCAAACCTGAGAAGAAATAGGAGCAAAGGTAGTCTCTCCAGATAGTGTCTTGGAAGTAGCCTGCATGGTGGTGGCATCTGTGGCTGCTGAAGGAGCTGAGTGGGAAGCTGTATGGGTGGAGAAGAAATCCTGAAAGGGGAAGTTTGGTATTTCAGACTGTTTCTTAGGGAGGTCTGGAAAGTGTGGAGAATACTAGGAGCTAGTGAGGGAAGTGGATTTAGGCAAGTCAGAATATAGGAGCTTGTAGTGTGACTCAGGCCCTCTTTTCCTTTTTTGGCATCCAAAAGCATAGCTTCTGGTGGAGGGTAGCTAGAAGCATCAAGGGGAAAAGCTAAAGTGTTGCACAGACCCTGCATGCATGTAACCCAGGGAGAAAGACAGACTATGTGAAGATATGGTTTGATTTGGACTCTTGTTAGCCTCCAGAGGAGTGCAGTTCTTATTTAGTAGGACTGCTGAACACAAAACAAGGGCACAGGTCCTTTAAATCTATGGGAGGAATGAGAGCTGAGGAAGCTGCACAGCGTGTCAGATAACAATAAGGTAGGATTCCTGTTTTCACTTGCGTCTGACGAAGTGGGCATTCACCCACGAAAGCTTATGCTCCAATACATCCGTTAGTCTATAAGGTGCCACAGGACTGTTTGTTGTTTTCACTTGGTCACACTCAGTAATGAGAATACTCCATGCAAATCCTCTGCATATTAATGCAAGCAAAGCCCCCTGTGTGTTTTATGTGTGTATGTAAAGCTGGTGTCATTTATCTGATTTGTATTACAGATGTTGGTCTTTCATAGTGAAATGGCTCTCACCAATTCAATGAAATGATACACTAATATATGGAAGCTCTGCTAGTTTAAGATTAGAGCATAGCAATGTTCTTAAACAGTGATTTTCTGATCATTTTACAGTTAAGTACTGAAAAGTAGTGAGGATAATCTAACTACATGTTGCAATATCTGCTGTGAATCTGTAATTACACTAAAAGAAATCAACTCAGAAGGGACTTTGGGTGAAATTCACTCCCACGCAAGGTGTCAGCACAATTTAAATCTTCTCTTCAGCTCTATTTTGAATGTTTCATTGGGGTGAAGGCCTTCTGTTGGTCCTCTGCATAGGCCTGAATTTCACCCATGTTGCATAAAATACAATTAGCTATCATAATTAAAATAGTAGTAAGAATTAGGGCTGTTGTTTAATCACAGTTAACTCATGTGATTAACTAAAAAAAAATCATGATTAAAAACATTAGTCATGCTAGTCTCCCCTCTGCATTCCAGTCAAACTCTTTCCTCCTCCTGCTGCCTGCCAGCCAGTAGCAGGGCCACTGAGAGCACACAGTTGTGGTTTGCAGTGCCACAGAGCCTCCTGGCAGCAAGGAGGAGCAATTGCAGAAAAAAAAGAGTCCACCTCAGTCCTGGGCTGTAGCACACTCAGTGAAATATGCGGGGGTGGGGTTGCCATGCTCAATAGAGATTGAAAGTGTGGAGAATTTGGCTGGTAACTTCTAACAAGCCTGTACTGTGTGACCTGGTGATTCCCAGCCCTGGTTCTGCCCACGTATTTGCTGGACACATCGAGGCAAAATGGACAGGTCCCCCACAATATAGACACAAGCCTAGAGCTCAATGTCAATGCTTCTGAGTCAGAGAGTTATGGACTGCTGGTTGGCCTGCATGGGCTCTGATGCCAAGCAAGACCTGTGTGCCTTGGGTATAAGAAGCCCTAGGAATTGCAACTTCTGGGAAATCAAGATATGCTCACAACACCACTCTGAGAGGTGATAATCAATTCTGATGCACAATTGAATAAGACTGTCCAAACTGCATGGAGGCTGCACCCGGGCAAGCTCAGTTAACCCCAGGCGTAAATGGTGGTCCTGGGTTCCCTCATTCCACCTAATGTCAGAAACCAAATGACAAAATTCAGCAGTGTACTTGGCTATGGGACACCCCCCCCCCCATAAGGCCTGAAGGGTTGCCTCAGTGGTCCACACCCTATTGGGGTTGTCAAAAATGATGGACATAGCTTGAATGAATTCCTCTAATTTCCACAAGAAGGGGGTGGACTGTTACAGGAGTAAGGAAGCCCAGTCAAAGGCTTCCTCAGTCAACAGACTTAAGATGAGCACCATCTGGGCCTGGTCTGTGGGAAATGATAGGGGGCGTAGGAGGTGCAGGAGCCAACATTGGTCCAGGAACCACCAAAACTTGTCTCTGTTTAATTTGTTGGGCAGCAGGATATTTGGCTTTTGGATGGGTGGAGTCGGAGGACCAAGCAGAGCAATCTCTGCCTACAGGGCCACATTCTGTGATTGCAGAGCAGTTACTTGCACCTGCACGTTCTGGACAGCATCTGCCAGGTGCACTGGAGCCTTAGTAGGGTCCATGCTAATGCTCAGAGACCTTGGTCCCAACTTTATGAACTTCTGTCAGCCGACTGTGATGAGGGTGGTCTAGCCTAATGGCCACAGCAGGCCTAGTTGATGCCTGATTAAACCCATGTCAAATGTCTCCTGTCCTTCTTTCGATATAGCCAGACAACTGTTTTAATTTAAAAAAAAATAGAGTAAAAAAAAATCTATTTTTTGTGAATTTATTTATTTTTTCCAACCAGTTCTATTAGGGTTACCATCCGTCCGTATTTCCCCGGACATGTCCGGCTTTTGCATCTCTAAATAGCCGTCCCCGCCTGCTTGTACTGCCAGAGCCAGCAGCAACTGCTGTCTGCTGCCCCTGGGTCCTAGCGTCCCCCATCCACTAATGGCAAGGCAGGCTGCCCTTACCCTGCCCTTCCACCCTAGCCCTGAGCTTCTCCAACGCCCCAAACCCCTCAGCCCCAGCCCTCATCCCCCCGCACCCTAATCCTCTGCCCCAGCCCTGAGCCCCCTCCTGCATCATGAACCCCCATCCTCAGACCCACAGCCCTCATCCCTGCATCCCCTCATATCCCCAAACTCCCTCCCAACCCTCCTCCCCCCTTCCCACACACCCCCTCCTGCCCTCAAACTCCCTCCCAATGCCTGCACCCCCTCCCTTTGCACCGCCTCCCACTCACAAACTCCATCCCAGAGCCTGCACCCCTCACCCCCTCCTGCACACCCACCCCCTGCCCCAGCCCGGAGCCTGCACCCAGCACCCAAACTCTATCCCAGAACCTGCACCCTGCACCCCTCCTGCACCCTAATCCCCAGCCCAGGACCTGCACCCCAGACCTCCTCCCCTCACCCAGAGCCTTAGGCAGGTGCGGGGGGGTGGGTTCTGGGCACCACCAAAGTTTCTACAACACTGCCACCCATGCAAGTGGATAAGGGTCAGGGCAGTCAGGGGACAGGTAGGGTCCTAGGGTGGGGGGTTCTCAGCAGGGGGCAGCCAGGGGACAAGAAGCAGGGGGGTTGGGGTTCTGAGGGGGGCAGTCAGGAGGTGGGAAGGGGGAGGGAGTGGATGGGGGCGGGGCTAGGGCGGGGCTTCCCCCCCAGTGTCCTCTTTTTTTATTGTTGAAATATGGTAACCCTAGTTCTGTCCTTGGCTCCTTATGGGGCTTGTGATCAGGGTTGCTTCACTGGGCAGGCCCGTCACCATCCTCTTTTAGGTTGGGATTGGAACAGTAGCGTATGGCTTGAGTTGGGGCGGAGAGGAGGTTATTTCACCTACATCACAAATCATCATGTCAGGTGTGGACAGGTAGATTTGTGAGTCATTGGCATAAAAATGGTAGCTGAAGTCATGGGAATATATTTGGTCTCTCAGGCAAAGGATGTAGAATAAAACAAGGAGGGAGCAACTGAGTGCTGTGCCTGCGTCATAGCAAATGGCAGAGCAGACCCATGGGACAGATGACGAGTGAAAGATGTTGAAGGAGAAACCAGCAAGGTCAGAGAAGACTGCAGAGAGGAGGGATATGTGAAAGCCAAAGGAGGAGAAGATATCAAGGGCATGATTGCCCATGTCAAAAGTGGCCAAAAGATCAAAGATGATAAAGAAGAAGGCTCTGGCCAGGAGACATCATCTTTTCAGTGGAGAGGGCAATATTCTGTAGCATGAGGAGAGAAATCAAAGCAACTGTTATATACCACATTGTCTATGAGTTGAAGTGTAGAAGGGAGATGAGGTAGTACCTGAATAGATATATTGGGTCAAAGGCTTATTTAGACACAAAGATACAATATTTGTATTGTGTGATAAAGAAATTTGTTGAGAGTCAGAAATTAAGGCGAATGTTGAGGGAGGTAGTGGAGCAAGGGACACTATGGGCTTTGAAGAGGTACGCTCACCACGGGGGGGGCAAGTGGGCAATTTGCCCCAAGCCCCGGGTCCCGCAGGGGCCCCGCAAGCCCTGGCCGAGAATCCCTTTTCTCACCCGGTGGTGGTCCGGGTCTTCAACGGCACTTCAGCGGCGGGGCGGGGGGGCCTTCAGTCGCTCCGGGTCTTTGACGGCAGGTCCTTCAGTGCTGCCGAAGACGCGGAACGACTGAAGGGACCACCGCCGCCGAAATGCCACCGCCGCCGCAGACTTGGAGTGCCACCCAGTGAGTACAAGCTCCCCCACTTTGCCCCAGGCCCCCTGAATCCTCTGGGCAGCCCTGGTTAGGGGAGGGAAACAATAAGAAAATGTGGTGACAAGGGAGAAAGATGAGTGAATGATAGGGAGAGGTAAGAGGAATTTACATTGAATCTTGTCTTATTCAAATTTTTTAGTTGCAAAGGGATTCTTTCCCCTGCTCTCACACTGGTGTAAAATCAGTGTAACTCAATTGACTCACACTGGTTTAAAGTAACTCGTTGAAGTGAGTTCAAGCTCAATATTATAAAGAGAAGTAAACTTAACATATTAAAAAGACATTAAATTCCTATTAGTTTAGCTTTAGTACATATTAGACAGACTCTGGCCACTGGTCCTCAATTCACAGGCTGTGGAGGAGTAAAGAAGGTACATCTGTCTAGGGTGGATAATTTCTCGTTCTGCAACAAAATTGAAGCTTGATAACCACTAATTTACTCCTACATATATGTAAAATTTCCTTCTGTGCACTAAATGAGTCATAATACATGATAATTCAAATGATTAAGACACATACTGCTTGTTGGTTTTCTGTGGTGGCCAGAGATCTGACTCAGACCCTATTACATTTTCCTTATAAATGTCTGTTATTTTCACAAATAACTATAAAAGCCTTCACATACAGTATGCCAGCAACAACAAAAATGAAACTATTCTATACTAATTAAAATATAATGAACTATCTGCATCCTGCTAACATGCTGGTTAAGGGCTAGACTGAGCCTTTCAGCTCATGCATGAATATGGGGCAGCACGTAGCTGCACTGTCCTAGGAGGAGCACCAGGAAGGAATTGTGCCTCTGACACCTTTCCCTTTTCAGATAGAATTCCTCTGGAGCTTCCTTTTTAGTACCAAGTAGGGAGGATGTTGTGGCAGTCCTTCGCAAGACAGCAGTTATCCCCCATGATGTGTAGCAAGCTCTGTTTCTACACCATCTTCTCATTCTTGCACTGACACTATCAAAATCCTGCTTCATGGCTGGCCTCAAGTGTGGATCGGGAACCTTTTCAGAGAAAACTACCACATAGGCCCTAGATTTATACTTTTTTCCCCCCTAGTAAGCTAAACTTTGCTTCCAGGACTGCTGTTCTGCACCTTCCTACATTATTGGTACCTATATGTTCCACAGCCTCCTCACAAGCACTCACTAGAAATCCTAGATGTCTGTGAAATCCATCACTTTCACATCTGGTAGATATGTTATTGGATGTTCTTATGGTTATCATGTGGTGGGGTGTCTACCCCACACGCTGCCTGAGAAGGTAAAAAGGGCAATTAGCCCTGCAGCAGTCTGCTCCTGGAGAAGAGTCAGGGCTGATAAGTTCTAATTGATAATGAAGCCCAGTAGGACAGGGGGGAAGCTGAACTAATATATAACTAGGATGTAGAGAGGAAGAGTGGGTGGCAGGAATGCACTCTGCTGTCACTTAGGACAGAGGAGGGGAATTGGCAACAGACAAGGAGGAATTTAAGGGGAGTAAGCCCTAGGATCCCACAGGGGAATACAGACCCTGGCAAAAATTTTAGTGTGGATGAAGTAGCTGCAGGGAGTGGAGGAAGCTTCAGTGTAACTCTGAAAGTGGTGAGGCAGAAGGTAGGTAGGAAATGTTGGAAGGAGCCCAGGGAAACGGAAACAAGGTTAGAGATTGTGTAGACAGTGGTAGCAGGGCATAGGACCCTGGGCCGGCCCAGGTTCCCCTACCGACCACTGGCGAAGTGGCATAGTCAGGGCAGTGGATTGGAAAACTGCCTGAGATAGTTTGTTCAGTGTGACTTTGAAAACTATAGTGACCTGGCTGGAAGGCTAAATCATGACGATGGAGTACTGAGACATGAAGACACAGTAACCTGACTCTAGAAAGAGAGAGACAGAGACCACACGATGAGGAACCGAAGAAGGGGCTGTTGGACTGGTCGAGTGTTAATCCACCAGAGGAGCTAGAAGGGAGCACCCCCGAAGTGAGTATTGAACCCTACTCTCTCTCTCTCTCTGCTCTTCCAGTTTATCAACCATGGTCTCCAGATACTGCATTTGGGCTCTGAGGCCCAAAACCTGGTTGCACACATTGATTGCTTGGCTACAGAAAAGCTGTCTTACATTCTGTACTTCCTGTGGTAATCTGGATAGTCCCTTTTCTAACTGACTTGCTACTATCTACCTCCATAGTTTAAACCTGGGATCTTTACTCAGTGGCAGGGTATTAGTTTGAATTAATCATTATCTTTAAGTTAGAAGATCAGGTTTTGGAGGGATGCGTATGTGTGTTTAATAGATTTACTTCACTTAAATCCACGAGTAACTAATTAGGAAACCTACCTTCCCTCAGTGTTTAACATCTTGTCCTCAGTCTCTCATTGACCCTTTCCCTCTCTCTGGGGCTCAACTCTGTTTTATCAGATTTTTCCACATTTTGCAAGACAGCCTGAATTCTCTATCCTTTGTACTCTGGTCTTGGGCATTTGCCTGCCTAGTCAACTCCAAAAATTATCTAATACTCCAAATTATCCACTATTCTAAAGCTGGCAACTTTTGCCAAAATGCCTTTAAAAATATAAGAATTATTTGCATTTTGTCACTTTTGGAATTTAAGAACTCTTATATCTGCTGCATCAAAGCAGCTGTTGGCATGTTCCAATATGTTTGTGATTCTATAGCTATAGAAATTCAATTCATTTCATATTTGCTTTTTGTTCTTAGCATAAACAAAACAAACACTAGAATGATCTGAAGAGTTTCTTTATTGGAAGTTCCCCTGAAAAAAAGTGTATAATTCTGATTTGGAGTTCAATATCTATTTCTGCCAGTTTAGAACTCAGATGTTCTAGAAAGTTCATGGTTGATCTTCTGAAAATCTCTGTATTTCCCCCACTATGCATTTGGGTGCCATGGCTTTAATTTACTTGGTATTTTGGAACTTGAGGATTATAGTATCAGACACATAAATACAGACATCGGGATTTATGATACAGTATTATGTAATCAAATGACGCATTGAATAACTCTTAATACATTCTTATTAATGTTAATCTTTTACCAGTATGTTACAATTTATATTTAATACTAGATTTTAAATAAAATAGATAATTGCACACCAAAAGAAAGGGAGAATTAATAAAGGGCCAAAGTGAAATAAATACTTGCTTCCTCAAAAAGAATAAAAAAAAATCTTCAACAGAGAAGCAAGGAACACTTCATTTCAGTAAATCACTCCACAGAGTCAAAGTTAACATGTACCTGTTGTACAACACTTAACAGTTAAACATGGTTCAGGATTTTGGAATATAAAAACCTTGGCCTGCTTTACCGCATGGCAAATACACCATTAACAATTGTTAACCTTTTATTAAAGGTCCAGAGAAGAAGGGGGAAAAGATATTTAAATAATCTGAAAAGTAATGTATTAGGTAAGGCTTTTAAATTTCCCTTATTGCCTTTGGCTTATAATTAAAAAAAAACCTTGTCTGACAGTCTCAGATGGCCAGTAGATGGTATTAAAGATGGTAATAACTGCTCGTTTGGGGGAAAAAGAGAAAGGCAGTTGAGATGGCTGGAGCTGCAGTTGCTGGATCCTATTTTCCTGAAGACAAAACAAGACAAACATATAAAAGAGGAGATAAAAGAACAACAAAGACAGAAAATGCAGCTTCTGTGTCTGTTACTGACTTTGAGGGCATGTCTAGACATATGCCTTGTGTACACTATACAGTTCCATTGATAAAAGTCAGCTTTTGTCAACAAAACAGTGGAGGTGTACACACTGCAATGCTCCTCCGGCCAATTTAACTCTCCAGCTATGCTGACATAATAAAACGACCTGGATGAAAGGCACAGATCTTTTTGAGATTAAGTTAGAGCAACACAGTGCCAGTGTAGACACTGCATTGCTTATGTCATCCTAATTAGCCTACAGGATGTGTCACACAATGCCCATCGTGACTGCACTGGTCACCACTTTGAACTCTGCTGCCCTGCAGCCAAGTATATAGGCATTCACTCCTCCCCTTTCAAAGCCCTGGGAATTTTTGAAATTCCTGTTTCTATTTGGTTGGCATTAGGGTTGCCAACTCTGACTGAAGCTATTCCGGGAGATTTTTTTTTTCCCCAACATGACGTAATGTCATTTTTTAAAAATATCCTATTAACATCTTCCAGATTGCTTTCAATAGTCACCTGGAGATCGATGCTGATTCCTGGAGACTCCAGGCCAATCCTGGAGGGTTGGCAACCCTACTTGGCGTGGACAGGTCACATAGCATCTTCCCAGCTGGCCATGGCAGCTCCCCACAGCAAACATGGTCCCACCTGAAGTATACCAGAGTTGTTGGATCTGCTGGGTTTGGTTCTTTAGCTTCTGTAGATGTGGCCTTGAGAGTCTCCTCTTGCTCACTGACTGAGCAGCTCCATCTGATAAGAAGATGAACCAGGAGGAGTAAGGAAAACATGTTTAGGGAGGTGCTGCAATCATCTGATACTGCTGATACAAGCAGAGATCTTGGAGAGAGGCTATCAAAGAAAAACTGAGAATGGATAGCTAGGAAAGGAAACAGGGACAGGAGCAGATGATACAGCTGCTCTAGGACCAAATGGGCATGCTGAGGTCCCTGATTGTGCTGCAAGCGGAACACATGCGTGCTCGCCTCCCCATGCAGCCCATTCAGAACTGCCTTCCAGGCCCTCCACAAACTCCCCACACACATTCCTTGCATGTTCCTGGGCCACCTCAGTACCCTATGCACTCCACCCCTCGGGACATGTTTCACTATGACATCTGGACATACACCCTGCTGTGAGAGCCTCATTGTAAAAAGTGCTCTTCGCTGTCATGTCCTTTGTCGGTAATAGAAATGTTTGTATATCTGTTAAATAAAAATGTACTTATGGAAAGAAAATTAATCTTTATTGATCTCCTACGCACAATGGTTGGTGTTGAAATTCATACACAGTGGCAATCGGACCCTTTGCAGAGTAAGATACATGTACTCACAGCAGTCATTACAAGGGTCATCCTACAGTGCAAGAAAGCAACGCCTGGCTCAATGCATTATAGAAAGACATATTACTGGGGCTCATTGTCAAAATACGCCTTCAAAGCCTTCCTGATTTGAATAGCAACCAGTTGAGCCCCTCTAACAGCCCTGATATCTAGCTGCTCAAAAGCAGCCACCAGCTGTTCCATCTCAAGGCTCCACCCCTGAGGAAACTTTTCCTCCTTACTTTCACAAATGTTATGCAGAGCACAGCAGGCTGCTAGGACCATGGGAATATTTTCATCATTGAAGTCTAGCCTGCCAAAAAGGCAGCACCAGTGACCCTTTAATCTGCCAAAGGCACATTCAATAGTCATCCTGCACATGCTGAGCCTATTTTTGAGGCACTCCTTGCTGCTGTCAAGGTTTCTGATATAAGGCTTCATGAGCCATGGGAGCAAGGGGTAGGCGGGTTCTCACAGGATCACAATTGGCATTTCCATATCCCCAATTACAATAGTCTGTTCTGGAAAGAAAGTCCCTGCTTGAAACTTTCTACACAGGCCAGGTTTCCTGAAGATGCATGTGTCATGTCCCTTCCCTGACCATTATGCAGTTTTCTTCATCCCATCATTCCATGGGCTTCCTACTATGTTTTGTGCTGCTTTTCAACAGCCCTTGTAAACTGTGTACCCACCATCTCTGTCTGGAAGCATGGATCCCTTCCCAGAGCACTGAGGGGCAGATGGTGGCGAGTTGCACAGTTGGGTATCTACTCATGATGCACTGCTCTGTCTGTCAATGCAAGAGCACCAACTGCGCACACAGTCCATTGTAACAAGGAGTGTTATGTGGACGTGCACAAGTGGTTTTATTATAGCAGTAGATGATCATCGATGTAACTTAAATCAACTTAACCTTGTAGTGTAGACATAGCCTTACAGTGCAGCAGCTGCACCGATGCAGCTTGCGCTGCTGAAGACACATCTTACACCAATGTAAGACTTTCTCCCATCGGCATAGGTACTCCACCTCATGAGAGGTGGTAGCTATGTCAACAGGAAAAGTTCTTCTGTCAACATAGTGCTTTCTGCACTGGGAGTTAAGCTAGCATAATTGTGTCTATTTTCCACACCCCTGAGAGACATAGTTATAACAACATAATTTTGTAGTGTAGACCAGGGCTTGCTTACAACCTCATTGCTGGAAAAAAACATAGACACAGCACATGGTCTTATCAACCACTCCACATCTTAGCAAACTTGTACCAGCCTCAGACTGGTTTGGGCATAGCTTTTAGCTGCCTATCTGGTCACAGGCTCACAGCAGTGTTGCAAAATGTAGTCTTGAACATCTAAGCCAGACTCTTATTAGACAAAAGAAGAGAGAGGAAAGAGAAGATATAAGGTGGGGAAGGAAAAGGACATGTGTGGTAAGGAGTGACAGTAGAAACCAGTCTTGATTCCCAGGATTCAGGATTTAGCCAGATTCAGTGAAGGTAGCAATGTTGGTTCTTCTTTCTGGACTAGTCTGGTTAGGACAGTCTCAGGATCAGGATAACAGAGGCCCAACAGTGTAACTGTGAATCCCAGGGTGCCAGGGATGGTGGGGGTAGCAGCCATGCTGGTGAAGCTCATTTTTCCCTGTCCTCCATTCTGCCAGCTAGGTAGTTGATTCTCCCCCTAAAGACTTCCCTTTTAAGGACCCCCAAAGGGAGAGATGGGCAGAATAACCCATTCCTTTAATTAAGTTGTTCCCACATTAGGCCTATTTTTCAACACATAGTTGTGTAGGTTGATTTCTGGTCTCACACTCCTTTTGTTTACCAGGTATCTTAACACAGTCCATGAGTAATATCAGTAGTCCTCTTTAGTTTGACTAATTCAGTCTGTCTCCCTTTTGTGCCTTATCCAATGAGCATTTGTTGTTATAGGTGATTGGAACACATTATAAACTTGTATCCACTTTCCCACACTGGAGCTCACAATTGACTCCAATTGTTAGCATTGTCTAGGTTAAACATTAAGCTGCAGATCCCCAGCTGGTATAAATTGCCATAGCTCTATCCCCTGAAGTCACTGGAGCTATGACAATTTGCATGAACTAAGGAGCTGCCCCTAAAAGACTGGTGTCCTCACTGCTGCCTTGTTCTCTTGTTTACTTAGTTTTTCTCTGCCTGTTTTCGCTCATCAAATGTTTAAATTATAAGCTTCATGGGGCAGGGGCCATTTTTGGTTGTGGTTTTTTTGTATATATTTGTACTGTACCATGATCCCTGGCTGGGGTATCTGGGCATTACTGCAGTACAACTACTAATAATATTGGTGCAAACCATGAGAGAATCCTCTCAATCTTCTAAATCGGGGTCCCCAACACGGTGCCCGCGGGTGCCATGGCACCCGCCGGGGCATCTGAGTGCGCCCACGTAGTGGCCGGGGGACGAGCATCCGCCGTAATGCCGCTGAGAAGCAGTGTCATCCACAGGCATTGTCGCTGAAATGCTGCCAATTTTCAGCGGCATTTCGGCAGCGACGCCTGTGGATGACGCTGCTTCTCGGCGGCATTTTGGCGGCGACGCCTATTGACGTTGCCGCTTGTCGGCGGCATTTCGGGGATGCTTGTCCGCCGCCACGGTCCTCTGTGGCTCGTTGTCTGGTGCCCGCCAGACAAAAAAGGTTGGGGACCACTGTTCTAAATGATATAGTAAAATACAAACAGGGCTATAGATAATAGTAATTAGCTGGAATAGCCCTTATTATTCATTTTCTTGAGCAGACTATTGATAAACGGTGAGGCCTCTCCTGATGAAAAAGTTAGAAAATGAAGATGTTTGTCCACAAATAGGTAAAACAAACAAAAACAAAAAAAAACCCACCTGGTTTCCGCAATGGGAGTGCCTTTTATATCCCTCTAAGTCCCAAACATCTGTTTTCAATAGCAATACAGTCTTTCATGGAATAGACAATGAGCAAAGGTGGGTGGTATCTTGGGATCAGCAGTGTGGCCCAATGGACTAAACTTAGAACTTCTGACTTCTAATCTAGCTTTGCCACCAAATTGCTGTATAGTAGGTTACAGCCTCTCTGCTTCACTGTGTTCATTAAAAAAACAGCAAAATAGGAATACTACTATTCATTTACAGTACCTCCTAGGTATGTTGTGAGAATTCACTGGCATTGTTCAGTGAAAATATCAAGTGGTACAAAAGTGCAGAGAATTATGGATGGGATTTTCAAAAGTGCTCAGCATTGGCCTATGTAGCCTTTTATTTTATTTAAAGTGAATTTAGTGATGTTGTATTACAACACCATGGGTTCGGAGCCAGTTGCTAAAGTTTCAAGCTCAACAGAGTGAAAATCATCTCTGGTACTTGTCTCAAATTTGGAAACTTTAGGAACACACACAATCCAAAGATAATGACCACAGACACAACCACAAGGACAGTCTTATCTGTACAAGCTTTATTGAAGTAATAATTAAAGTTACAATTACCCATGCATAGAGAAATCCTACCGAAACCTCTGCAACATTTATAACTGTAGTCATGCTAACATCCTAAAAGATATTCTAAGGTCCGATGACCTCTCAATAGACAATCATTGTGAGAAGGATGGTTCCTGCTGGGGTTTCCTGTTGGGTTGTTCCACTTTTACCCAAGCAGGGAACCCTCTTTTATATTGTAATTCTGTCTACACCTATGCATGCATGAAAGTGTCAGCCCTCTTTTCCTTATCTGTACTTCACACCTTATGAATTTGCCACATTTTCCATAGGTTGTTCATAGTTCCTCTTATTCTCATTAGAATCTATGAACCACATGTACCTGCGGTCAGGACAGATGTTCAAAGATGTTATAATCAGGTGTCTCATTCTCTTGGACAATACATTTCAATCTATTGCAATCCATTTTTCCATAACATCAGCTATTGATACATCCTATGCAGTAACCTTGTGACCTCTCTGGCATAGGGTTATTCCTAGGCCACGAACTCATGTCAAACATTCTGGCACCTATGGCCTACTATGACTACACTAAAATCTTACCCGTCTCAATCTGTAGGCTTTGTGTTTCACCCACGTTTTACTTATATACCCAATACACATTCATCACTCCTAAATACCTGTCATTCTTATACTTCTATAATCCTACAATTTAAATCTATTTAGCATACATTGATTATATATGGAATAGCATACGAATTGACCATAACATCACATAATGCAATGATAAATGGATGATAAAATGAACTAATAGGCTACACATAGCTCTGCTCACATTGATTCTAAGTGACTGCAAATCCGAATCTCTGAGAATTTTTCCTAATTAATAAGTTATACAAAACAAAATACATATTAAAACTGAGCTATTATAAACCCTACTGAATTAAAGCTCTGTCCATGCACAGCTGCAACGTTGTTCATTAAAACTCCAACTGCTTTCAAACTAATTCTGGTATATACTTTTTCTCTATTAGCATAGATGTTCAAAAGTACCCTATACCTTTTTATATCTAGTCTTAAATCACTTTCAAGACTATGGCAATGCATTATTGCCATACAAATTTATTATTCACAATGTGCTTTTTTCCCCAGTTTTCACTTTAGTGTTTACTGATGTGGAAAACTTCACTCTATGTGTAAACTGTACTATAAATCCACCTGTCATCTTATTCACCGTCATTAAACTATTGAATTAACTTTAATATGTTGTCAGTGTTAACTCTATTATCAATGTTTTCATTTCATTATAATGAACTGAAGACTAAATTTGTTTTATGATCTTTCTAAATCACCTTTCAAAGCAATTTTTCAGATCAAATTAGAAATATACTGCACCATTAGATTAAGCTGTTTTGTTTCAGGCAGTGAACTACAAAAGCACTTAAAACTATGTCAAAAGTGATATACAGCTGCCATTGGAAAACCACAGAGATTTTATAGGTGTCTTTTGACCCCAGTAGTAACTTGTGAGCTGTCTTAATAAGCTCCCAGATGAAGTTTCTCTGCATTTTATATGATCATACATCATCCATGATTGAAGCTGTACATAACGATTTGCTGCAGGTGCCATACTGGTACACTTTCGAACCTTACAGCTTGGGAAGCCAAAAGGTGCTTCCTCCAGTTGTGATGTCTGAATTATTATGGGAGAGGCTTTCTCCTGTGTATCTCTTGTTGCATTTACTATAGGGCATGCCAGGGTGTCAAATAGCCAAATAGTCTGAATTACAGAATTTATACACACTGCTGCCAATTTTTTCAAGCTAGCAGTCCCTCGAATTCCCAAAAGATGAAGCTGTTTCTTTTTTTCTCTGTTCCTTTTCTCTTGCTCTTTAGGAAACCTAGGCAATTTCATGCAAACATCTACATTAAGCAGGCACTGCTAAGGACTCACAAGTCAGGAAATACCAATGTGTAAGTGGCACTCAGCATAGTAATGCTGCTCTTTGTGTTTGCACTACAATAGGGACTTTAATTCCAAGATATTCTATTTCACACAGAATTAAAAAAAAAAATCTTGTGTAGGTCATTTAAAATGTGTTTTAAAACATTCAGTATCTTTCAATCAGTTATCATAACATCAATCTTTCCTTGCTCCCCTCCAGCAAGCTTACAGATACATCTGTAGCACTGCATGGACCAGTCTGTGTAACCAAGACACACCGTCTATGGGGAAAAAAGTATATGGAATGTACAGCATATTGTAAAGCAAGAAGAGCCAGGAAATTACTGTAAAAGGGATTTTACATGCATTAGTTCAAATAACTTGAATTTTCATTGACTATATTTCTGAGCCTTTTTAGTTACTTTCTTCAGGACTCAATATACACAATGTTTTTGTTCACAAGAATGTTCGCGGAAAGAAAAAAATTGTGAATCTCTTTACTCACATGAATAAAATTGTGTGTGTGTGTGTATGTGTTTGTACATGGAGAAAGGAGAGAGTATAGTTAAAGCTGCTTGTGCAACCTTGAGCACTGGCTTTTCCAACATATAGATAGGTTGAGAGAATGCTAAGGTTGCACAGCAAAGGAAAGTGCTAGGAAAAGCCAGTGCTCAAGGTTGCACATGCAGCTTTAACTATACTCTCTCTCTCTATATATATATATATATTGTAGGGAGTTATAGTTTGAATGTGAAAGTTATTCACATCTTCCTAGGGTGCTTACACTTTCAGCAACACAATCTTCACAACGCAGTGGACTGTATAAATCTTATGATCCAGAAACAATTGGGAGAGGATATTTGAGAGCATGTGTAAAAAATGAAACTATAAGAAAACATCTCAACAGTTTCAGTCTAAAGTGGAGTTATATGAAAAAACAATTCTATCTACAGAGATAAGACTGTGTGACAGATGGCCTCACATCACACCCCTCTTAAACAAGATCCTCTGTGAGAAGATGGGAAATAATGGAAGTAGCACAGATAAATAATATTTTATCATAAAATATTACATTATATTAAATAGATTAAAATACATTGTGAAACAATTTAGAAAACAGAATAAGATTTTATCACCATACCAATGCATAGAATATACTTATGTTTTTTAAATGCATGTCCTGTGCTATTTTGCCTTGTGCTGCCACAAGCCCTTTTCACCCTGGGTCATTCCACTGCTTTAACCCAGTAAATTACTGTCCACCTGGAATTATGTTATGGTACAATACCTCCATAAAACTTGCTGTATTAAAGAGCTTTCAGCTAGTTTGCACAGCTTCAAAAGTAGTCATTGCTGACCAGGAGCAGAAGGGGCATGACCCATGTGATCTAACATACCACTATCAGAGATAGCCTATCAGAACTATGGAATATACTCTGTCCTACTGAAGCTGTTCCACTGCATATGTATAATCAAATATGCATTGGGGCACAGTGAGTGTGAGAATGACTCTGTAGTCAGACACTCACTTGAGAGGTGGGAAACCTATGTTCATATCCCTTCTCATCATCAGGTAGAAGTGGGGAATGAGCCAGAGACTCCCACATCCCAGGTGAGTGCCCTAACTACTCATGGTTATGAGTAAAATGTCATGAGGGCGGTAGCTGCTTCTTCTTTTCCCTCCCTTGCACCACTGCTGTTCTTGTAAGAAACAGTTTATGAGAGAGTTCCTGGCTGTGGATCTCAGGCAGACATGGGTGCCTTCCTCACCATCCCATCCATCTGTGGAGGGGCAATACTTATGACTTACCCCTCATCAGCATCTGCTATTGGCTAGGTTAGGCAGCTGCCCATCTAGTGTGCTGGCTTTTGTGGATCTCATTCTGAGATGCCTATTTCTCCCCATACATTGGACAGGGAGCCTAGGTGCCTGCCCCAGGATTTGTGGATTCCACTGGGTAGTTAGGTGCCTAAAAGTTAGGTTTTGCCCATCTTTGAAGAGCATATGAGATAGTAACAGGTAGCAGGAATTTCTCTGGTTTCACCAAGGAGACCTGTTACCAGACAAGAAGTGAGTGTAAAGGAAGAGGAACTGTGTGATCTGTAGGAGAGAAAGGGCAGAGTCTCTTCTGAATTTCAAAAATGTATGACGTTTTGGGTTGAGATGGCTCAAGGGACAGATGAAGATTGAAAGGTTGAGGTGTTTCTCACATCTCCCCTCAGTTCCCCTCCCCCACCCCAACAAAAAGAAAACCCAAAACAAAAAAACTACCTATCTGCCCACCCCAAATTTTAAATACAGATAGTTTTGCATCAGAAGACTCAAATATTATGCGGTAGTCAAAAATTGATTTAAGAATCAAATTTTGCAGCTTGGACTCAAATAAATCCCATCTTCAGGATGATTAAATCTCACTTCTTTCTAACTCTGGACCTGATTTAAATAGGGTGTTTTGTATTTAACTGCAACTGGTTAGAACATCTAAATGAAAAAGAAATTGTCACAAAACAATAAAAAATTCACAAGTGTTTTTATTTCTTTCTGATCAGGTGTAGTCTGAATTTAAACAAAACAAACATCTGGAAGATTGAATTAGTCTATTAAAAATCTTCAATTTCATACCAGTATACCTATACCTTGAAGGGACCCTGAAATGTCATTGAGTCCAGCCCCTGCCTTCACTAGAAGGACCAAGTAGTGATTTTGCCCCAGATCCCTAAGTGGCCCTCTCAAGGATTGAACTCACAACCTTGGGTTTAGCAGGCCAATGCTCAAACCACTGAGTTATCCCTCCTCCTATCTGAACTATCTCACCCGCTCTTTCTTATTGCTATTTATGATGGCACACCCAACCAAACACAAAAAATACTAGCTCCTCCACTGCATTTTAACCCAAAATATTTTTCCAACAACCTTTATGTTGTTCATGTATTTGTAACTATGTCAGCAAGAACCCAGCAGTCATGACTTCTAACCTATTTTAAGAAAGACAAATTGCAACTTTTAATAATAAAACATTCCCTTGATGTTTTCAAGTTAATATACTAGATTCAATGGCACTTAAAGTTAGTGGTATCAAAGTGTGATTTTTTTCCCCAATCACTTATATGCATTGCAACTCCAGTCTGTACTTGCGAAACACCCTATGTAAATATCATAATATAGTGAATCCTCAGAATTGAAAATCATTGGTGTGGATTTCTTTAGTTAGCAAATGTATTCACTGAAGGCACGATCGAAAGCCGATTGAAATGGATGCCTGTCCATTGATGGACAACTGTCCATTAATTTTAATGGCTTGAGACTGGAGGAACAGGAAATCAAGTAAGAAAGAAAACAGTATTTCCAAAACAGCAAGATATTTCTCCTTCTCTAATTGAGAGTTTATTTAGTGTGGCCTTCCCTTAGCTGTGAATGAGAAATCCATTTCACTATGCTTCTCCTCCTACCCCTCCAAAAGGATTGTTCTCAGAGTTTCACCCTCACTGTCAGCAGTCATTGGTTTGATCTTGCAGGGGATCTCTACTGCTCCCTGTCTGGTTTCCATTGATTAGTCACTGATCAGGGCAGTTCTTGGACTGCTTGCCTCCATGATAGACAGTTGTGGTAGCTGGTAGGGGTGTGGTCAGGCTGCTTGACTGTAGGCAGAAGAGGATCCCCACATCCTTCTGCTTCTGCTCAGAATGGAGTTTGTAGACCACATTACATTCACTTAAGGATCAGTCATGATCCTGACTTGCACAGAAGTATAAAGCATGGATGACATTTACTGCAGTGTATGGAGAAAATTGCCAGGCTTGTCAGAATATTGTGGAAAGGGTGCAAAGTGGTTTCACAGCAACCACTTTGGTTGGAGCCCATGACACTACTGAAAGGGGTAGTACAGATCATGCTAATGAGATCTGAGCCCCTATGTCCTTTCCCCACTCTCACATTTGTGGATTTTTTTGCATTCCTCCAGTTGCAGCCATCCCCGTCGAGCTGAGATAAAGGAAAAATGAGAGAAACAGGAATGGGGAGCTGTGCTATTCCTGCTGCCACTAATTGTGGACATGGTGGTCAGCAGAACTGGTTGTGTTGTACTACTTATTTAAAGATTTCAAGGCCTGTTTCCACCTCTGAGCAGTCATAGTGATACTCTATCTACGGCCTCTCCAAAAACCCTACTAGCTCAAAATTCAGGACATGCCAGAATTAAAGTTATACAGACATTCAGCTCTCATGTGTTCATACATAAATACAGTCTTTAGCTATGGGATCAGATACTGTTTTGTCCCACAGGACCCTTGTTCCCCATTCAGGTCTGCCCCTTCTGTCCATGTCCTATTTGGCTGTTCTTCTACTGTCCTTTTTCTCAGCTCCTCATCCAAGTCTTCCGCTCTACCCATAGCTTCTTCCAGTTTCAGTCGCATTGCCTAGCCAATTCCTGCCTCTGTCCCCAGGTTCCCTCTCCCAATCTTGCACTTTGGCTTCCCAGTTTCAATCTCTTCCCCCCACCCAGTATTCTTGGCCAGATGGTCCTCCTTTCATTTCCAAGTCCAAGTTGTCCCAACAGCTGGGCTCCTAGAATCAAAGTCCATCTATAATAATACACCCATAAATAATATCAAAGGGATTGCTCGGCAAAACATTCCTCCTAATTTGTATTGTTTTCCATGAATTTTCACTACTCTGTAGATCTATAATTATATATATATCAACCCATTCCTCATCTACTGAATGAACTGCTTCAAGTTTGGCCTTTTGTCTGTGACTGCCATAGTTCTAGGTGACGAAACAGCAGCAGTGGCCAGGCTAGCTGTTTTCCATCTGTGTCCAATCAGGAGGCTTTATTCTTTCCTCACAGATGCAGATTTCCCTACCATGATCTCTAGTTTGTTCTATTGAAATGCACTGCACTGAGGACAACATCTGAAATCCATTTGGATGCTGAGCCTACGGCAGAGCACAGATAACAGCTCTTCACCATTTGCTATTTCTGTAGCTACCACTTACTCATGGGGAGAAGAGCCAAATCTTAAATGTAGCACATGGCCTATGTAACTGGGCTATGTGTTGGGACATTCCACGAAGGCTCTACCCCCACTTGGCCTCCTCCTAAGCCAAGAAATATCAATGGAAACCCACTCTGTGTAGGATTGCAGTAGCATATAGCTATACATACCAACCTCTGTGAGGGAAAGTCTAGTGGATCCATCCTTAAAAACGCCTAAGCTCGGGTGCATAACACCCCCATAAGGGTGTGTGGATACTGTTTATAGAGCCCTAGCATCCCTATACAATGGACCTCCCATTTTTCTGTTGTGAGGAGGTCCCACTGGCTGGAATGGAAGGGAATAATGTGCCCAAAGTAATTTTCACTATTTGTGCCTTACTTTCCTATTTAATCTTCAAGTGTGATGGATACAAGGATTTGTATCCCCAGAGGATCTTTAAAGGCATGCACATGATAGTAGTGACTGCCATGTTGGATTTGATCTTTTACTGCTTAGTTAACACAATATTCTGTTTGTATAAAGTGTCCATAAAATGCAGTAGATGTGACAAAGTGGTTCCTGGGCATATTTCCTTTTTTATTTCCCCTTTTTTATTTCTACTTGATATATAGAGAGATTTTAAACAGTACCAAAAAAAAAGTAAGTTCTGGAAGTCAATCTTTGGAGCTTTTTCCATGATTGAAAGCATAATATAGCAGGTACTTGTCAAGATATTTCTTGTGAATCAGCTTTATGACAAGCTGAGCCTTTCCCCCCCCCCCTCCTGTTTATGAATTATTTGTGAAACAATACTGATTTCTGCAAACATACTACTTATTCGTTCCCATGAAGAAACTGCAGGCTATGAGTATCCCCAGACTGTTTACTATGGTTATTCCTTATTTGTTATTCACAAGGCATCACTGGTCACCTAAGTGGCAGGGGTTTGTTTCTTCTTTGTGACTGCCTGACCAAAGCTTTCAAAACGGCCACATAACAAACAAATGATGACTAACAAATGAACCACAAATGCTGTTCTTCACAAGCAAATATGAATATTTGTATGTGTAACAGCCATTCCACTCCCCAAATTGGGTGAACATCATACATTGATGAAAGTATTCATAGATGTGAAAATTAAAGGATACTCACATGGCTGAAATCATGTCAAACAAATGCTTGTGAAGGTTACCACTGTAGTATTCTCATTCTTAGTGTTGGTAATGTGATGGACGCACTACTTTTTGCATTTGGTGTGACTGTGCAGCAGGTAAAAGACAACAGTTCTCCTCTTTATGATCTAGAATATAGCAGAAACACGCAGTTTACAGTGACAAATAAGGCAGCTGTAACATAAATAGCTGCTAGCTATATTTTGGAAGGTGATGTTTTGTTAGATAGCAGACAGCAATGAAGGAACCACTACAAACAAGCTGTTATGATTTTACAAATCTGCCAGCTATGTTTTTTATGAGTCCAGGTAGCTCTTTATGACTATAATAAAAGGAGACTAGCAGTTGTGTGTCTCTGAGGGTCTTTGGTGCAGACACTGTAATGCTGCAAATCTAATGAGGTCTGCAGGAGTTCCTTTTGTACAGCTGAGCTGCTATATTTGCTTACTAATCTCTGCTCAATAATTCATCTCATTATCAACTTTAAACAAACTGAAATTTGCATAGAATAAATAAATCTATGTATGTTTGATTCTTGATTCATTTTAACTATTAATGTAATACCAATATTTTAAGTTACTACTGTTGTCTTTAACTTCAGCAGTATGGAGTGAATTGCTTGTTAATTGCTTGTTACTGCATAGATAATAGTTCTCAGAAAACTTTATTATTGACCCCATATATTTTTATGAATTAAGTTTCTTTTTCTCCTCCCATCACTATTAAAGAAATAACTATACCAGAAAATTTATGTACTTCATATTTAGACCTGGTGGGAAACAGAGGAGGTAAAGTGCATGTAGCCGGGGGACTACCGAAGTGTCCCCTGGTGGCCAGGGGTTGCTTTGCAGGCACCCTGACCTTGTTACCCCTCTTTTGCGAGCCCCTTAAGCACTCCACACAACTTCTGTTGTGGCTCACAGCATCCCTACCTGGGGCTGGTTTAATATTAAATCAAGTTCATGCAAAATAATCCAAATAATCCTCAATGAGTCCCCAACATAAAGTCCATAATCATTATTCAACAATTCATACTTAGCTCCGGATCTTCTGTCACACCCAGAGCTCTTCCTCTGTCAGCCTGCTCCATCCAAAGCCACAAGTCCTAGCCCTTTCTGTCCTGGCTTCCTTCTCCTGTCTCAGTCTCCCTTGTTCTTTTCCTTTCATTTTATGGGGCTGCAGCCTCAGTATGTGAGGCTATGACCTCAACCTTCTGCATTTTTCGCATAATTAAAATCTATTTCCTCTCACTCCAGCCTATATCCTTAGAAAAATGCAGTAATGCTCTTTTAATGCTACCCCACTTTCCCAGTTTCTTTCAGACTATATTCTTTCACCTTGAGGTATCTCAGTTCTTCATAAAGAATCTTTCTTTCTTCACAAGTCTCCCTGCATTGTCATAGAAGATGCTCAACTGTTTCTTTATCTTTGCATATTTTGATCAACCTGTCTTTGTGTACATTTGGTAGATACAAATTACCACTCAGGGCACAGTGACCTGATAGCACTTTAAATATATGTCACTTCTTCTATCATAGCTGTGAAGTATAGCATTCCCCTCAAGACTAAGACATATTTCATAGGACCTTGGTCCCTTTTTCTCTTAGGCCCATATTTCTTGCCATTCCTTCTTAAGTTCTCTCTTTACCAAACTGTTGACGTCCTGTGTACTCAGATGGATCTTTATATCAATGTACTAATTTTAAGACATATTTTGCTGTTTTAATCTGCCATTTCATTTTCAGGTATCCCAACATGCATTGGGATCCATGCTTTTTCTACATGTAGATCTATTTATAAGAACAATATTTCATTAATTCATTCCTTCTTTCTGAGATTCCCTTTCTAATCACCATTATATGCAATAAAGAGTCAGATAGGACAGCAGCTATAGTTGGGTGTACATCCCTTATCCAAGTCAGTGCCTACACTATGCCACCAATTTGGTCATCATAATGACCATGAAATTGGATAGTATCATGTATCTCTTAATTCCAAAGTCAGGGATTTAAAAAGGCCATTCCCATTCTACCCATATTGCCATCTTTAGATCCATCAGTATAGACTGGCAATGCTGACTCCATTTGCTATGGATAATCTCACAAAATGTACTGGTCATATTTGATGGTCTTGCTCTTCCTTTTGTTTTACCATATAATTCTTAATCCACAACTGGAGAGGCAACTATATCCAACTACAGTTTGATTTCTCATTACTAAAGGCTTTAATCTCTTTCATTCTTCCTTTTCACTTGAGTCTTTTACCCACCTTTTGATCCTATTAGCATGTGGGAGCTTGTAGCGTCCAGTTACTTTTTATCTACTTAATTCCCAACAGACCTCTTTTATTTGTTTAGTACTTTTATCTTCACTATTTCCATTAATCTTAGCCCAAAAGGTTAAATCTAACAATTTCATCCTTATATTTATAGGCATATCTCTGGTAGCTAACATATCACACACAATGGTGTCATAATACCTACACCACATGCAATTCGCAGAGTTTGGGCTTGGATTAGCTTTCAATTTTTAATTGTGTTTTAGTATCTGACTTGAAGGCTTAGAATCCATAATCTAGAACTGGACTTATTAGTGACATACACAGCATCATCAATGTGTTTTTATATGCACTCCAGTTGTTCTCAGCAATAATATTAAGCGTATACATACTATCTTTACATTTAGTTTTGGTATTCTCTATGTGACTCTTCCATGTTACTTTCTAATCAAACTAAGAATTGAATATATGTCTAAGAATATAAAATGTTGAACTACTTGAATTCTATCTTCATAGAGATATTATAAACTCTGTTCCTCATGCCTTTAGTACAGGGATCAGCAACTTTTGGCACGCAGCTCTCCAGGGTAAGCCCCCTGGTGGGACAGGCCATTTTGTTTACCCGCTGCATCTGCAGGTTCGGGCGATCGCGGCTCCCACTGGCTGCGGTTCGCCACTCCAGGCCAATGGGGGCGGAGAGAAGCGGTGGCCAGCACATCCCTCGGCCCACACCACTTCCCGCAGTCCCCATTGGCCTGGGACGGCGAACCGTGGCCATTGGGAGCCGTGATCACCCGAACCTGCAGATGTGGCGGGTAAACAAAATGGCCCGGCCTGCCAGGGGGCTTACCCTGGTGAGCCGAGTGCCAAAGGTTGCCAATCCCTGCTTTATAGATTCATAGATGACAGGACTGGAAGGGACCTTGAGAGGTCATCGAGTCCAGTCCCCTGGCCTAATGGCAGGACCAAATACTGTCTAGACCATCCCGGATAGACATTTTTCTAACCTACTCTTAAATATCTCCACAGATGGAGATTCCACAACCTCCCTAGGCAGTTTATTCCAGTGTTTAACCACTCTGACAGTTAGGAACTTTTTCCTAATGTCCAACCTAAACCTCCCTTGCTGCAGTTTAAGCCCATTGCTTCTTATTCTATCCTTAGAGGCTAAGGTGAATAAGTTTTCTCCCTCCTCTTTATGACACCCTTTTTGATACCTGAAAAGTGCTATCATGTCCCCTCTCAGTCTTCTCTTTTCCAAACTAAACAAACCCAATTCTTTCAGCCTTCCTTCATAGGTCATGTTCTCAAGACCTTTAATCATTCTTGTTGCTCTTCTCTGGACCCTCTCCAATTTCTCCACATCTTTCTTGAAATGCGGTGCCCAGAACTGGACACAATACTCCAGTTGAGGCCTAACCAGCACAGAGTAGAGCGGAAGAATGACTTCTCGTGTCTTGCTCATAACACACCTATTAATGCATCCCAGAATCATGTTTGCTTTTTTTGCAACAGCATCACACTGTTGACTCATATTTAGCTTGTGGTCCACTATAACCCCTAGATCCCTTTCTGCCGTACTCCTTCCTAGGCAGTCTCTTCCCATTCTGTATGTGTGAAACTGATTTTTCCTTCCCAAGTGGAGCACTTTGCATTTGCCTTTGTTAAACTTCATCCTGTTTACCTCAGACCATTTCTCCAATTTGTCCAGATCATTTTGAGTTATGACCTTGTCCTCCAAAGCAGTTGCAATCCCTCCCAGTTTGGTATCATCTGCAAACTTAATAAGCGTACTTTCTATGCCAATATCTAAGTCAGGGGTAGGCAACCTATGGCACGCGTGCAGAAGGCGGCATGCGAGCTGATTTTCAGCGGCACTCACACTACCCGGGTCCTGGCCACCAGTCCGGGTGGCTCTGCATTTTAATTTAATTTTAAATGAAGCTTCTTAAACATTTTAAAAACTTTATTTACTTTACATACAACAATAGTTTAGTCATATATTATAGATTTATAGAAAGAGACCTTCTAAAAATGTTAAAATATATTACTGGCCCGCGAAACCTTAAATTAGAGTGAATAAATGAAGACTCGGCACACCACTTCTTAAAGGTTGCCGACCTCTGATCTAAGTCATTGATGAAGATATTGAACAGAGCAGGTCCCAAAACAGACCCCTGCGGAACCCCACTTGTTATACCTTTCCAGCAGGATTGGGAACCATTAATAACTACTCTCTGAGTACGGTTATCCAGCCAGTTATGCACCCACCTTATAGTAGCCCCATCTAAGTTGTATTTGTTAGTTTATCGATAAGAATATCATGCGAGACCGTATCAAATGCCCTGCTAAAGTCTAGGTATACCACATCCACCGCTTCTCCCTTATCCACAAGACTTGTTATCCTATCAAGGAAAGCTATCAGATTGGTTTGACTTGATTTGTTCTTTACAAATCCATGCTGGCTATTCCCTATCACCTTACCACCTTTCAAGTGTTTGCAGATGATTTTGTTAATTACTTGCTCCATTATCTTCCCTGGCACAGAAGTTAAACTAACTGGTCTGTAGTTTCCTGGGTTGTTTTTATTTCCCTTTTTATAGATGGGCACTATATTTGCCCTTTTCCAGTCTTCTGGAATCTCTCCCGTCTCCCATAATTTGCCAAAGATAATAGCTAGAGGCTCAGATAGCTCCTCTATTAGCTCCTTGAGTATTCTAGGATGCATTTCATCAGGCCCTGGTGACTTCCAGGCATCTAACTTTTCTAAGTGATTTTTAACTTGTTCTTTTTTTATTTTATGTTCTAAACCTACCCCGTTCCCATTAGCATTCAGTATTTCTGTTTCTCTTCTTACAATATTATTTTGCAATTTCCTTTCTTGAAACCACTTTGTACACAGTTTATAATTTCTTTTTCCCAAGTATGCTACTAACCTCTCATTGATCATTCTTTCCATAATTTTGCCCACACGTGACGTGTGTCTATATGCATCAGCTTTTGTGTGTTACTTGCCAGATTTACCTATCATTATAACCATCACTTGCTTCCATAACTATAACTGATTATAATGGCAAACACCTGACACAGTTCATTGACATGTACCACCTGTGCTAAATAGCAAACACCTACCTTGTATAATTTGGTGGATGGAACCTTTCTATATGTGGATATGGGAATTGCAACAACAATATAGAAAGTAAATCCAGCTGGGAAATCTATAAAGAAGATGGAACGGTAAGTGATCACTTCCCTGTGCTAACTATGTATCAAGGGCAAGGTAATGATAAAAACACTGAAGGAATCCCTATCTGGAGTCTTAGAAAAACATATTGGGGACTCTTTAGAAGTAAATGTGCTGAATATCTAAGTACCAGTTGTATAAGTGATAATTGACAGGAATGTCATGGTAATATAATGAAGGGAGTTGTAGCAACAGCTAACCAGCTTTATGTAAGATATCAAGTTTCTACAAACTCAGAAATCCAGTTCCCTGATAGAATGAAAATTGTAAAACATCAATTAAAGAAGGAAAGAAGGCATATAAAAAGGAGCTAAAACTACAATGAATAGCAAAGACTTAACGAACTATAAAAGATGTAAAGCTGTGGCAGAAAGACTTATTAAAAAGTCAAAGAAAGACTTGGAGAAAGTACGGTTGGAAAAATGAACAAAGGTTCCAAGGTTTCAGAGATATATAAACAAGTTAAAAGAAGGAAGGGGTTACAGAGAAAAAACAAATTTATACCTGGTCTTATAGCAAATGATAAAATTGAAAGTTCTCACTTAGGAAAAGCAGACATTTTAGCAAGAGTTCCAAACAGTTATCAGTGATACAATCAGTGTACAGAGTTCTGTGAACAAAAAAGAAAGTTTGCCAAAGCAAACTGAAGTACTAAATGGATGGGTAACCTATAAAGAACATGTGCTGAGTGAAAATTTCAGCATTCAGGAACTCAAAAAATCTATAGACAAAAGTAAAATGCAGCTCCAGATAAAGATTAAACACCTGCCAGAAGGGAGTTTAAGGACATTGTTTAAATTATGGAATAGTATATTTAGGAAAGGAATACTACCAGTGACGTAACTAAGACCTTTATATTTATAAATCTACAGATCCCTCCTCCTCTTGTAATTTCTGTCATATCTCATTACATCTTATCCTGGAAGTCTAAACATAATTTTTCTTACCAAATATGTTTCTTGTACACATATCTTGACAGGTTTATTTTGCATTTCAAAAACAATTTTATTTAATTCTTGACAGTATGTTATTAAACTATTTGCATTCCAGCAAAGAATCATTAGAACCATGTTGTTTAAACGACATTATTACCTTCACTTAAAAATGCATGAATACAGTCTATAAAGAGATTGTGTATATGCAAATACTTTTCTGATGCTTTTGTTCTTTCAGTCTCCTTCCCTGTCTATAAAGTCCAATTAATGACCTCTATAAGAAATACTATAAATTTCTCTTTGCCTACAAGAAGTACATCATCTTCTATTCCCCTTATATTATCTTTTCTGACCAGAACTGTGATTTGTTGTACCAATAACTCTTTCCCCTCACGTTTTCCTCCTTCGTCTCCTACCACTGTGAATATCTTTTAGATCCTCTGCATAGGATATTTTATGGATAGTTTTAATTTTCTATATCTCTCTAGCTTGTTCTGCTGCCACACCTTTTGTGTGCTGCACTGTGCTACTTCTGGGGGAATTCTGCACCACTGCGCATGCGCAGACTTCATGTCCCCTGCAAATTTCTTTGCTTCCGCATAGAAAAATGACTTTCTGACAGGGAAGCAAAGGGAAGCTGTAAGAGCAGTCACGCCCTACTCCCTAGCAGCGCAGGTACATTGTTTCAGACACCCAGAGCAGCCGGTGGAGAGGTAAATCACTGTGGGGCTGGGAATACCCCAGCCAGTGGCTCCTACCCTGAGCCAGGATCAGCTGCTAGTCCCGGCTGGGCTGGAGGCAGGAGAGGACGGGACTTGCTCTTCCCCTGCAAGGAGTGGCTGGGGCTGTGTCAAACCCACCCCGAGGAAACCCTCCCCCCAGCTGCAGGAAGCTCAGCATCCTCCACTGCTTCCTGCCCGCATCACTCCTCAGCTCTGGGGTGAGGTGTCACTATATGGGGAGGTGCTCCCCCATCCACTCAACCCCCATGCATCTGGACCTCCCATACCCAGACATCCCTGCCAAGCCTCACCGAGACACCCTACACCCAGACCCTCTGCCTCTGGACCCCCACACCTGCACCCCCACTGAGCTCCGTGCACTCAAACCCCCACCCTGATGCCCCACCCTCCGCACCACCGAGAGCCCCCACATCCAGACCCCCACGCCAGACCCCCAACTAGCTGTGCCCAGACCCCCACCCCACCAAGCCCCACTCCCCCAGCACCCAGACTATCCCCCCCTGCTGACACCCCACACCCAGATCCCTCCGCTGAGCCCCAACCACTTTCCCCTGGAAACTCCTGCAGAGTCTCATTGCCCCTGCACCTGGACCTCCCCCTCCAATGAGCCTCTGTGCATACAGATCCCCCCAGAACTAGACCCTCCTGCACCCAGATTGTCCCACGCATAATCCTCTCACCCCACACCTGGATCCCCCCACACTGAGCCCCTCCACACTTGAATCCTGCCTGGTTGAGCCTGCCTGCCCACACCTGGTGCTCCTGGTACAGAGAGGCAGGGCCCCAGGGTGTTTCTGGGGCAGGCCCAGGCCTGTGCTATGTCAGGGTTGGGTGCAGCCTCACTGCTGAGTCCATGTCCCAGGGGTAGGTGGGCTGCAGGGTGATCTCCCACCTTCATGAAGCCAGTGGCCTGTGCTCCCCACTGCCATGCTGGAGCCGCTGCATTTATTTATTGGCAAATAAAACTTGCAGAATTTTAAAATATTGTGCACAGAATTTTTAAAATTTTGGCACAGAATGCCCACAGGAGTAACTGCTTATCCCCACAATTGTTGCATTTTAGTACCATTCCTTCCATACACTTCTCATACAAGTGTTCTCCTTCACATTTACCACATCTTCTTTTCCTCTTACAGACAGCTGCCACATGCCCAAACCTTTGACATTTATAGTATCTCAAAGGGGCCAGGATATATGGTTTAAACCAGAAGAGCTGATACCCTATTTTGACCCTATTGGGTAGTGTTGCACCTTTAAATTTTACTCACATGGCTGTGGATGGTTTGTGTTCTGCCCCTGCTGCTAATCATTTGCTTAAATAACAGCACTTGGTCCTTGTCTGTACACCTTTTAATTAGATCCTCATTCATGCCAAGTGGAATCCTATACATTACCACTCTTGCTTCTGTCATATAGTTAGGTAGTTGGCAAATTGCTTTTATTGTTCCTAAAATTGTAGTTTTAAGAAATTTCTCAGTCCATTCTTTATGTATACACTCTGTTTATAAATCTCCACCCTGCATTCTTTTAGCTCTTAATGTATCTCTGATACTTCACTTTCCATTCTGTTGTTTTCAAGGAATTAACATCTCCTACCTTTACATTTTCAGCTAGTGAATTTACAATTATAATATGTCAATCCTTATCTCTTACTCTCTTTTCCATTCCTGTCTGCTCTCTCTTCTTCAGATAAAGACATTTTTATTCATTTTTTATTTTTTCCTAATCTGAAGCCATTCCTCATCCCTGGCTGCATCTCATTTATTTTCCAACATAACTTCCAGCCTCTTCCTCTCGACCTGTATTTCCAGCTCTGCTCTGCTCAGCCAATCAGCCTGCCTGCCTTCCCCCTCTGCAGACCTTGCCAGCAGCGAGCTCAGCCAGCCAGGCCACAGCCAGCTTCTCCAGCCCACAGCCCTTGTCTGAGGGAGAAAAGAGTCTGCATACTGTCCTCCTCCAGAGAGCTCCTCCCAATTGGCTGGAATAGAAGGGAGCCCTGCCCTCCCTCTATAATACAGAGCTCCTGATCCTGGGCCCTTAAAAGAACAGGGTCCTTGGGACAGGGGCGGTTCTATGTATTTTGCCGCTCCAAGCACGACAGTCAGGCTGCCTTTGGTGGCATGCCTGCGGGAGGTCCGCTGGTAATGCAGATTTGGCGGCATGCCTGCGGGAGGTCCCCCGGTCCCGCACCTTCGGTGTACCCGTCGCCAAATTGCCACCGAAGCCACCTGACTGCCGCCCTCACAGTGACCAGCAGGCGGCCCCCCCGCGGCTTGCCACCCCAGGCACACGCTTGGTGCGCTGGTGCCTGGAGCCGCCCCTGCCTTGGGATGTGGGTGTTTGATCCAACTACTGTTTACCCAGGATGGCTTCCTCCCTTCTGGTATGGCTATTTTCTGAGCCTTTGTATATTCCAACACCATGAAATTGGGTTTTTTTGGCCCCTTTTATTCTTAAATGTCCGGTACACCCTGTTACAGTGCTTCAGAGTTTTAAATTCAGCCACTAGTAAACAAGGTCTTCTGTGTTTACTGACAAATGGGTGTCACTTGGGCTAACTTCATTACAAGCCTGAAATTCCCCATTAGGCACATGAGCACAGGGAAGACATACTGCCTAACTGAGGGGGGCAACTAAAATTCCATTTGCTTCTAATTACAGGAGCTACCTAAGCTGCAAAGTAACAGCTAGAACAAGGTCAGAGTTGTGGATTCCTGGGTTACCAACCCTCTAAGATTGTCCTGCAATCTCTAAGAATTAAAGATTAATCTTTGATTAAAGCCATTATGTTGTGTGATGAAATCTCCGGGAATATGCCCAACCAAAGCTGGCAACCCTACCTGACCTCCTTTTAGACCTGGTGTCTGAGATGAGTCTAATTATTGATTATGGCCCCACCTCTGCAAACACTTATGCCTGTGAATTACTTTACACACATGCAAATTCCACTGAGTTCAAATAAAAGTTACTGCATATGTGTGTTTGCAGGCAGAAGACCTATATTAGAAAGATTAGTCTGGTAATCTATATTATAGATTAGTCTGGTAAAGTGCTGATTATCTCCTTTGAGGTGCTCTCAACTCCCACAAAAGTCAAGGAGGTACTTAATCACAAGAGGCACTCGGCACCTTGCAGGTTTCTCCGCCTCTCCTCCCTCCCCTTCCCCAAAAACACATTCCCCATAACACATCCGAAGGCTAGAACAGGGATCGGCAACCTTTGGCTTGCGGCCTGCTAGGGTAAGCACCCTGGCGGGCCGGGCCAGTTTGTTTACCAGCAGCGTCCACAGGTTCGGCCAATCACGGCTCCCACTGGCCGCGGTTTGCCGCTCCAGGCCAATGAGGGCAGCGGGAAGCGGCGGCCAGCACATTCCTCAGCCTGCACCACTTCCCACAGCCCCTATTGGCCTGGAGCGACAAACCGCAGCCAGTGGGAGCTGTGATTGGCTGAACCTGCAGACGTGGCAGGTAAACAAACTGGCCCGGCCCGCCAGGGTGCTTACTCTGGTGGGCCGCATGCCAAAGGTTGCTGATCCTTGGGCTAGAATGTTCATAACTCTGTACACAATGTTGTGCAGTAAGGTCACATATTTTTTGAATGTATGCACGTGCAAGGAAAACATGCCATTGGTGACCTGCAGGCAGGACCTTACTTTGAGACAGCAAATACACAACATACCAGTAGCAGTCAGAACAGGCATACTGGGGTGTGTACAGAGCTCAAGTACTTTGAGAATTCTCTTTACAAAGATTTCATCTAACGCAGAGTAACCAATTAGTCTCCTGGGTTCTGTAGCCATGCACGGTCTTTTTGGCCAATTGAATTATATTACTTTGAAAGTATGGGAATATTGAGAGGATTCTGCTGATTCCTCACCTTCACTGTGGTTCATCCTTGAATGACATGAGAAACCAGGGCCAGTACCATACATATAGCATGGCTAAAGGACACAGGCAAAATAAATCATTTGTTTTGTTGTGAGGGCAGTATGTTCTGAAGTAGTGGAATATGGCTTCAGAATCCCATGGGCATACACTGTGACCTTTGGCAATGTTTATTACACTGAGTGTCTCAGTCCTTAAAATGATACCAGTAATACTTTTCCAACATTCTCATTAGTGTGTTTGTTTGCATAATTAATACAATCTTTCTATGTATCTTTCTTAAGGGAAAAATAACCATTAACTTCTATTACCATTCATGCAGCAAGAGTTATATCATTTCTGGATCTCTGCTACTTCTTGGGAAATATCAGATACATTACACACAGTATGTGTAATACTTGCACTTTACTGATGAGCATGTTTAGGCACGCAAACATAAATATATATGTCTGGTAGATATAGGAGGGTATCTTCTGTATAAGGAAACAATTGGTATAAAGTGCTGAGTGTCAATATATGTGGATTAACACCTCCATGAAGGTAAATTGAACAACCAAATCATCATGGGTTTGTGAGCATGTCATAGAGCTAATATATAATCACAGGACTTTGTTTATGTGTGTGCATATATAGATAAACACAAATTAATTAGCAGCGTGAGAAACTTTTAACAACCTTTATGGCATTTTCTGCTGCCATACAGGACTTAAAAGGTTTTAGACTATGCAAATATGCTAAATGAGGGATTCTTCTGATTATTTTTTGCATGTTTTTGTTATATGCTGTTGTGAGTGGCAGCTTTCTGAGCGTGCTTGTAACTCAATTATGATTTTGTTGCTCAATTTACCTTTATCATGAATAGAGCAGTCTGATTGCAGCCTTAATTGTATCCCCAATCACAAATTCTGTCATAGACTGTTTAGCGACTACACTCTTTTACACCTCTTACAGCTTTATACTGCTTCCTGTCACTGTAGTATCTTCCACATGCATTCAGTGTAAATAATAAAGTCTCTCCTTCTCCAGCATCTTATCTACTAGATAATGCTGCCTTCCCTTTCCTCTTCTAAAAATGACTGAACTCCAAGTTTCAACAAGAAAGTTAACCTTTCGGCAAAGATCAGGTCTGAAAAATATAAGCCTTAAAGCTGAAAATGTTACAAGGAAATGAGTGTTTGAAATTAGAGGTTTAGATTGGAAACCAATATTCAGGCTTAATTAGATAAGAATTGTATCTGCCTACTCTGTTATAGTACAGATATTTTGTATCCAATTTATAGGTGATGAATGTGGAACAAAATCACTAAAATATGACTTTATATAAAATGCAACTATAGTGTCTAATGTGAGGGAAATGGTTCATTTGTCCACTATAAATACAATTTATGACAAATCTATTATCATATAAAATGTATAGTTTAATCCTTGGGTGTTTTGATTGCTCATTATTTACAGAGATTTCATTTTTCAAACAATTAATAAGGATTTTCATAGAGCTTCATAGAGTGTGAGGCTAGGAGGAACCTAAGGCTAGGTCTACACTACAGCGGGGGGTCGACCTAAGATACGCAACTTCAGCTACGTGAATACCGTAGCTGAAGTTGCGTATTTTAGGTCGACTTACCTGGCTGTGAGGACGGGGGAAAGTCGACCGCTGCCACGCTGCCGTCGACTCCGCTGCCGCCTCTTGCCGCGGTGGATTTCCAGAGTCGACGGCAGAGCGATCAGGGATCGATTTTATCGCGTCTTCACTAGACGCGATAAGTCGATCCCAGAACATCGATTGCCTGCCACCGAACCCTCCGGTAAGTGTAGATGTACCCTTAGATTAATTAGCATGACCACCTGCATAAAATTGCACCCAAATACCTTTAGGTTGAGTCCAATGACTTCATTTAAATAAAAGCTGGGAACCAAACTGTTGTATGTCAGAGGCAGTCATCAGACCACACTGAGGTTCCACCAATGCCCAACATTCCTGTGATTGCACTGAACTGATTAGGTGAGATAAGCAGGTTATCCATTCTCCATGCTGTGGAGGAAGTTAAGAAAACACCAGGGTTTTTGCCAATCTGAACTAGGAGAAAATTCCTTCCCAACCCCAAATCTGGCGATCAGTTATACCCTAGCCAGACATCTAAAAGAGGATTTTCTGTACTATCTCATAGTGCTGGGCCACCCTAACTAGTATTCTGTCTTTAGGCATGGCAGAACTCTGATGCTTAAGAGAAAGACAACCCCACCATAAAATTACAATTGTGCATTAGTGAGAAAAATCCTTCCTGACCCCTGCAGGCAACCAAATGAAGTTCTGATGCATGAGCTTAGATTAGTCATGATCATATCTATAATTGGTAATGAAAATGAGCTGACTTTTTTGTTTTGTATTCTATTTTTAAAATATATGTCTACTGTTTCATTTCCTGTAAAATGGCTGTTGATAAGTATGAGCCTACGCTGAGAAAAAACTGCAAAAAATGTTTAAATTAGAGATGTAGAGTAGAATCAAACTCTAATTATGCATGAACTGAAGTGGTGTTTATTATATGTACAAAAGAAAATAGGATAGAACTCTTTTGTCTTGTTACAACAGTAAAACTGACATTTATATATTTGAATATATTTCTGAACCATTTTATGGTTCTGGTAGATTAGGTTTCATAAACATATTATCTTAGAAATGACAAACAGATTTTATTTTCCCCCTAGGACAATTAATCAATGGAATGATAGATTATGTTCATTTTTCAGAGATTATTATGTACTTAAAATTATTGTCTGACTTTCTGTATTATTATGCTGAGGCCAAAGGAAGGGGTGGATAGCTATGCCTGCTTAGTTGCAATTGAGGAAGGTTCCCATTGTCAAAAAGCCTTCTCAATTGGTCAGATACAACCAGCAGCTGGCCCCTTCATGACACCTGATGGCATGACACATGGCACAAAAATGTAAAAGTTTGTGTCCAAAACAACATCATTTTTTCCACCAATCATCTAGTTAGTGTTTTTTCATTAGGCTGTTAAGGTATATTTTAATAATATATGTGGAATGTGTGAAACATTATAAATTAAGGTAGTTCTGAACACCCTTCATTTTTTTCATGTTTCTGTGTTAAAAAATGCAACCTTAATACTGAGTTAATGTAGGTTTTTGCATTTCACACATAACTATTAAATACAGCTCTTAGTGAGAAAGTGAAAAAACAACACTTTTTTAATTTAAATCTCTCTAGAACCCTTTAATATTTTCTTCTTACTTTTTGCCAATAGAATCATGTATCATTGAACAGAGGCTTAATACCTAATATTTTCATTGATTTACTTCATGATTGATGCCATACTTCCATTGTTTTCAAAAAGCATTTTCCTACTTTTTTACAATTATTTCTACTTATATTTCTACTTTTTATATTTATGCTTGAAAAGTTTCCACCAAAAGCCAAACTCAGATTTTCCAATTGATTTATCAATGCCCTATAATATTAACAGATTAAATCTATTTTGATAGGCCAGATAATCTCTAAATTCATATTAGCAAATATACTGTGTTAGCCTCTCTTATGACAAAGATTTTTGCTGACATAAATAACCTTTTACTAGAGTCTTTCATATCATATTTGCCCTAATATGAAATCCTTCTGGAGTGTGATTCATAGCATGTGATGCCTATTAGTTTGTTAGCAGAGAAGCATAACAGGAATGTATCGAGTCTGCATTCTTCAAAAATAGAAAATATCTTTACAGTTTACACACCGGAATCTGCATCAAGCGCCCTGATGCCCAAGATGTTTAATTTAGAGAAAGACAATATCTTTTTTTCATTGACAGCATCCACATAGCCTACGCTACTCCTGCAGGTGATATGCTTTAAGATGTAAAATAGCTTGTATTAATGCCAAAAAAATAGACTAAGTAAATTCATTTGTTTTCTGTGTCCCAGTTTCTTAAAAATTGAGTTTTACAGTTTAATTTATTTTCTCTTATGAATGAAACTCACACTTTATAAAGACATTTATTTAATTTATAGTCTGTCAGTAGTCCAGCCCTCACTCGAAACACATATCACCTAAAGCAGTATCGTAATGTTGGAGCTTAAAAAGAAAAGCAGACGTGTGCATGTTCGCACAACTTCCCCAAAATTCAAGCTCTTTCCTTTTATCCTTCTTACTTTGAAGCACTGACAGGTAATCTGCTTTTCTCTGATAGTTTTATATATTTAGTGCAATTAGTTTATGGGTACTATTTTAAGATATTTTTGTTTAAGAAAAATAAATTTAAGGCCAAATAAATTAAAAAGATATAGAAGCAAATTATGGCTAGATCACTGCATAGACACCAATGAGGTACCGTATATACTCGATCATAAGCCAGTTCGTTTATAAGCTGACCCTCCCCCCCAAGATGGATAAGTAAAAATGGAAAATTTTTATGACCCATTCATAAGCCGACCCTATAATCCTTTGGAGGATAGGTGCACAAATGGCAATGATTCATCTTAGCAAAATCTAGTTCTAAAAATTGGATCATCATCCTAAACTAAGGAAAGAGCAGGAATTTTGCCCCCACAGAACAGTGAGAAGTTTAACCTTCAGGCCCTTAGGGAAATCCTGGCACTCTGGGGCCAACCACTGAAGAATGGAACATTTCCACTGAAGCTCAATTTTTCAGAACTACGCTCTAATCCTTCACCTTTCCTAGGGCAGAACTACTGCCTATCTCTTCTCCTCTCATTGAAGCTCTGTTGCTATGGGTTCTATAGCTACAGCAGGAATGTGACCCTGCACTTGGGCATCCTCTAAACGTATGGAGATGGATCAGCTGTAGCATTCCCATGGTACTGAGGAGTAATTATTTTACTGAGTGCAAGTTGGAGTTGTCAGATCCTGAGTCTGGCGAATGATTAAAGGCAGACATAAGGAATTGTGATGAAGCCTCCCCACCGCATATAACTTTACAGTGTCTGATGGATATCCCATAGGCCTCAGTCATGTGACTAAAATATTGCATTTGTTGAGAGACAGTGCACAGCTCTCCTGAAACTCCCCAGTTAGAGATACCCTTGGAGCTCCCCGGCATACAGGGCAAGCACATATTCTGCAATACACCTTAAGACAGTATGGCATGTGCTCCCTAGCATAATGAGCCAGCTCTAGCGGATGGTGCAGAAGAAAGTGGGATGATAATCCTGGCCCACTAGGGGTGACTTGTGTCCCAGGACTCATTGAGTGAGCAGTCCTCTTATAGTGTTGCCAAGGATTTTTATTGAATGTTAAGGTATTTGGTGTTTTTGCTTAAAACCCTAACTCCTGGAGTCATGTAATTTCATGACACTCTGAGCTTTCATTTAAACAACAACAACAACAATTCTAGCCCCCATGGTTGCAGAGGAAGCTTGAAAACATGTCCCCAGTAGATCCTAAAGGCTCCAAAAGCAGAAGTCAAATTACTGTAGCCACCATTTAAAACCAAACCAAACCAAACATGATTTGTAAGCCAATTTCATTTTTGGGGAGCCTGATTTATGAATTTTGAATGAGATTGGCAGTGCTGTATCACTTTCCCAAGGGCAATTGTGCCAGGCTGCTGGGCAAGGGGGTGTTACTTCTTGCTACCTGACCACCTTGCACATACACAGAGCAATAGGGCACAATCTGGCCCTTAGTGAGTAGTCACAAGACATTAAAGGCACTTATTAGCCATCACCCCGGTGTCTAATAATACATCAAAAGTATGCAAAGTAATTGAACATTTGCCTCTGCTACAGCTTACTTATTGCCAAGTTTGTACTATCTCGTAAACACCTTTTAATAACATCCTTAGGACACATTTCTTTTTGTCACATTGCCCTAAGTGATTATATACTTTGCCTTTGATCATGTGTTGATTTAATTTTCAGTGCCTGAAGTTCTTCACTGATGATTCAGCCCTTGCTTTGGTCTCTTCCTTTTTTATGAGTTTATTGTTTTTGTTATCTGTAATGACTGGGAATTAAATACAAAGTTATTAAGACAAAAAGGGAGTAATTTACATTTGAAAGAAGAATTGTAACAGGAAAGAAATCAGATAAAATGAGAGAGAACTGAAAAGGAACAAAATTAGGCCAAATGAAAATCAGAACTATAGTCAATCAAAAAGGGTACAAATCTATAACATTGGGATTGACTATAAGGAAAAATAACATGTCGAAAATCAGCATAGAAGTATTATGAACTGAGATGGGGAATTATGTGTATATATATAAAATATATATAAAAATAAGCTTTGCCTCAATTGTCAAAAAAAATGGAGGGCTACATAATTTCTTTAGTCTGTATTTAGACACCTAAATAAGTAGCCTAATGTGGAATTGCTGGGCTCTCAACAACAATTTGAGAATCAAGTCAATTATTGGGTGCCTAAAATGAGCTCAGCGGCCTAATTTTAAGCAGCTATATTTGAAAAACGTAGTCCTAGATTTTATATAATCCCAGTTTTCTTGCAAGGTAGATGAATAACAGACGTGGCTATATGAAAAGTCTCATTGTATTTTTTATATAGTATATATTAAGTATGTTTTAAGTAAACAATATAATTTGCATGTGATATATTTTACAATAAGCATATTTGTAAAGTAAAAGTTCTATAATGTATTGTGAAACCTCTGAAACTCTTTCTTTGGATATATTTGTTCATAGTTTTTCAACATCCAATGTTCTTAAAATAGTATATCTCCATGGTTGAGCTAGTTTTCCTTGCATGCCTGGTCTCTGGTCTCCAGCTTTCTACTCAGTATGTGTCAGATTGTTTTTGGTGTCAATATGGATCTTAATCTATGAATGGGGCAAAAGCCAGGTTCAAGAAAGGTGTTTGGTGGGAGTGAAAGGTAATAACATTATTGCACGACAGACATAGGAGAATACCTTTTGATGCGTATCCATTCACCAAATCTGCCAGCAGTTTGGCACCATCAAATGGCCAGTCGGTTGCATTTTACAAAACTCTGTTGAAGCCAGCAGGAACTGAAGATGATCAGCACCTTCCATGAGCGGTCTTGCAATTGCACAAGATCAGGCCTTTCCTGTGCTTTGGGTTATTAACGTTATTGAACATTCACAGGGTCTATTATTTGAACTGAAATAACTGAAATTTTTTGCTTCCACCATGTGTTTCCCCCCACCCCCTCAAGAACACTAGAAGGCCGCATTATTGATTAACTTCCTTTGTCCTAGTTTTTAAAAATCAGATTTTTTTCCATTATTGAGATGAGAAGAGTGGAGGAAGAGTTAAGCCTGTCACTAAGAAAAGCTGGGATTTCTTTATTAAAACAACAAATATCAAAATGAGTTTATTTTGATGCTTCATATGTTTGGAGTCAGACATTTTTTTTTCTTCAGCGGTACACATCAAATATCTGTGACAGGGTGTACGCGGCCTTTGCAATCCCCTGCTGGAGGATCCATGGTCCTACTACACCAGTGGTTTTCAAACTTTTTTTCTGGGGACCCAGTTGAAGAAAATTGTTGATGCTTGTGACCCAACGGAGCTGGGGATGAGGGGTTTGGGGATGGGAGGGGCTCAGGGCTGGGGCAGAGGGTTGGGCTGCAGGGTGGGGCCAGGAATGAGGGGTTCAGGGTGTGGGAGTGGGCTATGGGCTGGGGCAGGGGGTTGGAGTGTGGGAGATGGTCAGGGCTTTGGGCTGGGCGTGCAGGCTCTGGGGTAGGGCCGGGGATGAGGGGTTTGGGGTGCAGGAAGGGGTTCCAGGTTTGGAGGGCTCAGGGCTGGGGCAGGAGATTGGGGTGCAGGCATGGACTTACCTCCAGTGGCTTCCGGAAAGCAGCGCAGCCGGGACGCACCATGGACCACGCTGCGCCCTGGAAGTGGCCAGCATCAGGTCTGGCTCCTAGGCAGAGGTGCACAAGCAGCTCCGCGTGACTCTCACCCGCAGGCCAATGGGAGTGTCCAGCCAGTGCTTGGGGCAGGGGCAGCACATGCAGCCCTGTGGCCCCCCCTGCCTAGAAGCCAGACTGCTGCTGGCCACTTTCGGGTCACAGCACGGTGTCGGAAAAGGTAGGCACCAGCCTGCCTTAGCTGGGCAGCACCTCCGACAGGACTTTTAATGTCTCGGTTGGCGGTGCTGACCAGAGCAAGGCGACCCAGCACCTGACATGCCACAACCCAGTACTGGGTCGCGACCCATGGATTGAAAAACACTGTACTACACCATGCCCCAAGAAAGGAGCAGCGAGGTAGGTCCTCCAGGCCTGCCTAGAGAGGTTGCATGGAAGCAGCCAATCAGAGCCCACCAGGCTCAGATAAAAGGAGCTGCATGACTTTAGCACAGAGATGGGCAAACTATGGCCCGCGGGCCACATCCGGCCTGCGGGACCCTCCTGCCAGGCCCCCTGAGCTCCTGGCCCGGGGGGCTAGCCCTCGGCCCCTCCCCTGCTGTTCCCCTCCTCCGCAGCCTCAGCTCACTCCACCGCCAGAGCAAGCTCCTAGGGCAGCTCAGCTGCAGAGCCCGGACTGACCCGGTGCTCTGTGCTGCACGGTGGCGACAGCGTGGCTGGCTCCAGCCAGGTGGTGTGGCTGTAGCGCCACCAGCTACCAGTGCTCCAGGCAGCGTGGTAAGGGGACAGGGAGCAGGGCCTTGGATAGAGGGCAGGGGAGTTCAGGGGAGTGGTCAGGGGGTACAGTGTGGATAGGGGTCGGGTGGTCAGAGGGCGGAGAACAGGGGGGGTTAAATGGGGGCAGGGGTACCAGGGGGGCAGTCAGGAATGATAGGAGAGGTTGAATGGGGCAGGAGTCATGGGGGGGGAGGAATGGGGCAGCGGGGGGCAGTCAGGGGCGGGGTTCCAGAGGCAGTCAGGGGACAGGGAGAAAGGGTGGTTGGATGGGGCAGGAGTCCCGGGGGTCCATCAGGAATGAGAGAAGGGGTTGGATGGGGCAGTGGGGGGCAGTCAGGGGCAGGGGTTCCGGGGGTGTGTGGATGGGGCAGGAGTCCTCGGGGGAGGTGGATGGCGGGGAGGGGCTGGGCCTAACCCACCATCCATACAATTTCCGAAACCTGATGCGGCCCTCAGGCCAAAAAGTTTGCCTGTCCCTGCCTTAGCAGGTCAGTTCCCATCTGGAACTTGAGGGGCAACGAAAGGTGCTCTGCTCTGGACAAAGAAGATCGAGGGATAACCAGAGGTGGTTCTTGATTCATTTGGTGAACTTGGGAGAGAGAGGCTCTGAGAACTTTAACCCTTAGGTAAGGGGTGAAGACAAAGGGGCCAGGAGGGAAGAGGCCTAGGAAGAAGCAGCAATGAATCAAAGTGAGTAATACATGGCTGCTGTTTACAATGTTGCTGAGTTGGAATCTGGAGCAGTGAGTGGGCCTGGGTTCCCCCACCAACCACCAGTCAAGTCCCCAAGAAGGGGGCAAAGCTTGTTTGGAAGCCTGAGTCAATAGCTGAATTTAAAGGGCTTAGAACTGGGGTTGGAGACCCTCATGAGAGCAGATAGACAGTTCTTTTGGACTCTTTGCTACCCTGTGAGGAATTCATTTTGATTGTGTGACCTGTTTGGAGGACCAAGCCAACGAAAACCCGCCAACATACAGGGGGTGCCAGGATTGGAAAAGGAGCGCAGTGCCGCATGCAGCAGCAGGAGGTGCTCAGGAGATTTGCAAAGAGAACAGAAACATGCATTGAATGCTGGGATAATTGCTGATCAGATATTAAGGCCAGAAATGGATTATTAGATCATGTGGGTTAAGGATTTTTCACCAAAGTATTTGTGCTTTCTCCAGCCTAAATTTTATTGTGCCAAATGACAGTAATTCCATCACTCTCCTTGTGACATTTCTCCACGGTAGAGCTGGTTAGAGATTTTCTGACAATGTTTTTCTGTTAGAACCTGCTGATTCATCAAAAGGTAAATGTTTTGTGGAAATGTGTCAATGTTGATGAAAGTTCATCTCAAAAGAAAAATGGGGGAAAAAAACATTTTGATGAGGCTGAAGTGTTCTGCTTCAGCCTTTTGGAAAGGAGTGGTTGTGATTTTCTTTTTCAAAACCACTTTTAGTTTAATTTTATTAAAATAAGATTGGAATAAATCACTGATTTTTTTTTATCAAAACAAAATGTTCTTATTGATGCAAAACATTTGTTGTTTGTTTCACAGGAAATTTTGAATTTTTTGCTTTTGTTCTACTGGGAAATGATTTTGAACGTGCATTACTTCCATGACACAAAAATCTGTTTCCCGTTCAGTTCTATTCCACAGTGAAACAGACCTAACTACAATATTGGGCAGCTTTTACTGATATCCATCTTACATTTTCCTTTGTTTAACTTCAGCCTATTACTACTAGTTATTTCTCATGTTCCACCCTGTCTCCTCGGTGTTTATATAGTACATTTACAAAATGTACTATATAAATCACATTCTTTTTTAGTCATTGCTTAACCAAGTATATGTAGTTACAGTAGCTCTTAGTATTATTAATTAGGTACAGAAGTGCCAGTAGCCCCCAAACTAGGTTCTGCACAAAAGTGAAGTAAAATAGACAGACAATTTATCACTTAAAAGTTTGTAATCTAGATTACTGATAATGAGGTACACTGGATAGATCAGACCAAAAAAAGGATGAAGGTAAAGGGAGGATGAGTAATCAGTAATCTAAGAGTATTCTTATGTGCACACCATTGTTTTTCCTACGAATCACTTTCTCTAGCCCCCAGTTTGTTTGTTTTTTCCACTATTTTTAGAACTCCCTCTACTTGTCTAAGTCTTTCTGGTATTAATTGGCCTGTAACAGAATACAGTATTCAAGTAATATACAGAAGGATTCTGATCTCTGATATGATACTTCTGAGTACAGCAAAAGATCACATTGGCCAAATTTGCTACTATATTACGATCTAATGTGCTGTCCATTTTCAATTCTATAATCTTCTCCTCATTATGGTGTTCATTGTTTCTCTCTGTTACTGTGCATTTGTGCTTTTTTTTATTGCTGAATCCAGCAAGATTCTAAGGACATTGAAGAGGCTGAATGATCTTCTGCCATCTTGACTGTTAAACTAGGTCTGAAAGTTTAGCCTCATAATGAAAAATGTGAAGGGAATCAGTTTAGAAGTTATTCTGAAACAGATTTTTGAGGAGTTTCAAAATAGTGTCAATCTTCATAGGGTCAGTAGAGATTAAAGATATTCATGCATTTGGTTAGACTTATTGCAAAGGTAAGTGACAGATGGGATAATCAATGTAATTATCTAAAATATGATTCTTGCAGTGTCTATGGATGGTTTTGTGTTCTTTTCAAATGTTGTGGTAGATAAGACAATGTTTCACTGTTTATTTACAAGGGGAAAAAAGGTTGAATATACTCACAATTCAATATTTAATTACATAGGGCAAATTCATGCCCACATCCCTTTTACATGCAATGTATGCAGTGAGGGAGTAAGGGGCCCAGAATTACCTCTGCTATGTTCAGCGGGTGCTACAGAATTGTTCCCCCTTGGAGTGATATTTCAAAAGAGGATGGTGAGGCAAGGCTGGTGTTGGAGATAAGTTAAGTAGATGGCATCCTAGGGCAAGGGTCGGCAACCTTCGACACGCGGCCCATCAGGGTAATCCACTGGTGGGCCATGAGACATTTTGTTTACATTGACCATCTGCAGGTACAGCCCCCCGCAGCTACCAGTGGCTGTGGTTCGCCATTCCTGGCCAATCGGAGCTGCAGGAAGCGCCGCGTGCTGAAGGTTGACGATCCCTGTCCTAGGGCATTTCACTTTTAGGGTTAGCTCCTGCCTAGGCAGGGTAGGGGAAAGTGTCTGCCTTTTTAAAAGCAAAGTCCTGCACCACATGAGCAGCAGACAGGGGATGGAAGCTATCATACTCTTCTGTATCAGATATTGGTCACAGAGCTTGCTTATACAAAACAAATGGGTTCATCATAAGATCATATATTGCTCTACCAGGTATGGCTGAGTTTCCTTTAAATAAGGTATTTTACACACAGCATCACCTCATGGCTGAACAGTATAATACAGTTTAGCTTCCATTACAGAAGCCACATTACCAATGCAGCTCTAGCCTGGACAAACAGAACCCAGCAGTGGTGGGAGTATTGTCTGCATCTTTAAGGGGGGAGGTCTCCACACCACCACAAGCATTATAGATAGTTAGTCTGAGATTGCTACAAGCCCTGTAGTGATGGGTGGAAAGGGAATTGGAATAGGCAGAGCCATAGCTTTGCCCTTTGGTTAAAGAACATAAAAGCTGGATGGAGAGATCTCAGTGTACCAAGAAGGAGGGAGAGCTGTAAACCTGCTCTGCTACCGTAAGCCAGAGAGTGGAGGAGTCTTTATAAGTGACAATGCTTTAAATAAAAAAA